>NC_050583.1:40437296-40743963 GCF_013368585.1 Megalops cyprinoides
AGTGAGGAAGGAGGTAGACACACAGTCATGGGAACTTAACAGGATCTGATTAACTGCTTAACTGTCCTTCATGTCTAGCGTGAACAGAACACAGTTGAAGAATGTTCTGGTTTGGATGTAGATGTAACAGGTTATCTGTGGACTTGACAGAAATGGCAACAGACAAATTGCAGACTTCTAGTGATAGAATTATACTGTATAGCTAAAGCTGTTCTGAAACTGGAATCCCAAAATCACCAACCATCCTAACAGTGTATTACAGTGCAATCAGTTGTACACACTGAGTACCTCTCCCAGGAGTGAGGGAAGCACCGTCCACTTCGTTGCTTATAGCAGCATTTTTAACATTCTAGGTCTTTTTTTCTGTGGCACAATTTGACTATTACCAACCCTCCCCACTGCATAGTGACCATCATGGTGACCAAGACAGTGGAGCAAACCGGGGTGCTTCTCCCCTCACCCACACACTATTTGACATACATACTGCACGCAACAGATGTCACTTCTGCAGGAAACGGAAAGCAGAAGTATTTGACTGCAGCGTTGTATTATTCAGGAGAAAGATGACGAAATCCTGCTCGCCTAAATAAAGACTCTGTGGGTGTGCATGCATGCGTGGATTGTGTAGTTAGTTAGTATAGTTACCAAGCTATAACGTACAATACATAACCCATAACTATCTTGGGCTTCATGTGCTATGCAATGCCATTTTTACTGTAGGTAGCTAGCTACTTTAAATTAGCCAGCAACTATTCAATTTACATTCTTGGGATAAATATCTAGCCAAAATACTTGTAGCTGTTACGGCATTCTGGGGTGTTAATAATGTGCAACAGTTGAATTTAGACAAGATTTTAAGATTTAGATTTAGATTAGACATCAGAGCACAGGAATATGGTTTTCAAAGGGTTTCCTCTTTATATATTCTCAAAGACAAACACTTATTATACATGTTAAATACATCAATAAAGAAAGTGGGGTAGGGAAATTCACACAATATACTCCAGACTTAAAGGGCCCTAGTGCTTTTAACCTATGCTCCAGTTAATATAACGATTATCTATGTACACTGTCATTTCTTTTGTCGAGGCCAGTGTGATACAGCTTTTTCATTTCCTCTTACATGTGGTCTGCCCCAAGTCCTCTGTAAATCAACCAGTAAGAACAAATTACCTCCTGTCACATTTCAACGGCCAGCTGGCTGAAGGAATCTTGGTGAGCAATTTCACAAAGCTGTGTGAAACCAGCGGGTGTCCATGTTCTGCAATTTAGATTGGCCAGTGACAACAGCATGGGCCAACACTGGAGGAAATTACAAGAAAAAATATTCCAGGGAGGCCAATCTTACTTTCTATGGTCAGTCCTACCACTGTGATCAAGAGGATGAGGACGGCACCCCCGATGATCCAGAAGAGTTTGGAGGTAACTGTGAGGGGTGGGGTGAAAAACAATTAATCATTCATTTCTTTTGGAAGGTTTCAAAGACATTACAGGGGATAAACAGGAAGGAGTAGTGTTGTAGTCTGAAAGGAGGCAGTCCACAGTAAACATAACATGTTAATGCATAACATGAAGTAAATATCCATCCATGTTATAATGTCATGGCGTTTAACTGTTGTTCTGCTTTTACTTGTGCAACCCAGAATTTAAAATGGATGGTGCACATAGAATGAGCCACCCACTTCAAATGCACCCAGGGTCATATGCAGAAACAGAAAAATTAAATAAGTAAATGGTTTGGTTTGGTTGGATCAGCAACCTATGAATTGGCCTTGTAAGAGTCATTGACTTGATTTTTTCCCCCAAGCCCCAAGCTTGTATAAATCTTAAGTGCAAGAGAACTCATTCTATTTTTCCTGACAATAGCTCTAAGTAAAAGTGAGTTTGTTTTACAGAATGTTACCATAGTAAAGGTTTCCTTAAACACATCAAGAATATAGTGTATACAGGTCATGGAGGTACTAAAAGTACTTCCAATTTGAGCTTTTAAAGTTGTTTCAGTTCCTGCAACATGCCAAGCGTCAATGTGTACTTACGTCTGGGCTGTGCTTCAGTTTGGATAATGGGTGCTGTTCTCACTGTCATCCTAGCATCTTCACCAGGGGATCTTTTGAACTTGATTTCTGTGTAGATCACGGAGTCAGCCATCACCTGCTTCTGTCTCACATAAGCCCCTGCTACACAGAGTGAGGGAAGGAAGTACTGACTGACAAAAAAATATAAGGGTAGGGGAAGGAGGGGATTATTTATGTGCAGGTTACATATTTCAGAGAACTTGTGTTTTGCTGTTGAAAAATGCTCTGAGAGCTGAAAGCTTAAGAAGGTGAAATGTCACCAGGTGTTCACATACAAGATCTGAGACATCAGGGGAATTGAATCAAGAGATAGGGGAACTGAATACGCAAGAATGGAGGACAGACCAGACTTTGAACTTTGGCTTGGAGCCCAGTGGAAGAAGAGGTTTACAGATGGTCCTAAGTGGAATGAAATCACTAAGATCACCATGGAGATTTCAGGGTTGAGAACTACAAGTGGAAAAAAGAGAATCCCTTTATTTCATGATTTGTGAGAATTACTAAATCAATGGATTTAGTTTATACAGAATATGTCTCAAGAAGACAGAATGTTGTCCAGGTTTTGAGTGACCATCCAATAACTATTATTTTATGTGCTTATACACAAAACACTTGTGCTAAGCAAGTATTCTATAAAAGAATATTCTGCAATTCTCAAATGTGTGATCTGATATGGCATATTATGCGCTGATCTGTTCAGAATCCAGTTTTACCTGTGAAATTTCTCTTCACACAGAAAGATTTCATGTCTGAATATTTCTAACAAAATGAAAATAGATTTTTTTAATATGCTTTCTTACATTATTATTAGAATCCCTTAGAATCCCTCTTTTTCAAGGTGCCAGGACATGAGAAAATTTACATTTACATACAAGATTAGTATGTATAACTTTACACGGAAAGGAAAGGAAAAAAGGCACCCATCAAAATACATAAAACATTACACAAACAAAGAAACCATCATCGACATATCAACAAGAGCCAGTGTCAAACACACAAGGGACCACAAATGTACACACGGGCAAACACAAAAGTGCAACACAACATACCTGACAGAAAAGTAATGTCACCGTTCCAATTCAATACCAACACATTAGTGATGTGGAGCTGGCTCCTGTCTGAGAGCTGATTTTTTAAAATTATTATTATTATTATTAATTAATTAATACAAGACAGAATAATAGGATGATCTTTTCGCCACACTGCTCAGCAACAGGCACTGACTGAATATTAGAATTGTAACATACATGTATGCACAAGGACCAGATGGACTGTGTTTAGTGTAGCGAAAGGTTAATTTACAATGTTCAATATAAATAAAACGTTCAGTAGGCCTATACGTGTTAGGCGAGTCAATTATTTCGTTATCTCGAGAAAACCAAAGGCTGATTTTTCGAGATAACGAGTTTATTTATCACTCGAAAATAACCTTTGTTTTCTCAAGATCACGGGATAATTATGGAGAACTCGAAAATGAGTGTCTGGTTCATTTGATCACACCTGATTTCAGCCTTCAAGATCGCTGTCATGACTGTTGGGGAGGATCCATAACTGAAAGGTAAATCAAGGCATGACCTTGACTGAAGTACAGTCTGATGTGTTGATCAATAATCAATAATGGGTACTCCTGACATTTTCAGCTTAAATAAGTTGCTACAGTTGTCAAGACTACTATGCATGCTGGCATGGCACTCCTGATCTCTGATAAACATTATAAGTAGCTAATATGAGGAAACAACCTTTTGTTTTCTCATGATAACGAAATAATTAACTCGTTATCACAAGAAAACGAGCTTTGTTATCTCGAGATAATGAGATAAATTAACCCGTTATCTCGAGAAAATGATCTTTGTTATCTTGAGATAACGAAATAGTTGACCTGTGATCTCGAGATAACGGCATTAAAAAATAATTGCAAGCACGGCCGTTCTCAGCTTCCATAGTACACGGCCTTTTGCATTCAACGTCAAGCTTCAGCTAGTGCCGTAAACTGAGGAAACGTACTGGAAGTGCAAAAAAATCAAAACTCGAAAACTCAAAAAAAACCCGGTTCAGTTTCTTGAACTGTTCTAAAGAATTGGGTCACTAAAATGAATTGAACTGCCCACCACTAAGTAGTTAAGACTACTGCTTATCATCTGATTCAGATGTCACTGAGTATTAAGCAACAACTGAAACAGCAGTGAGAAACTACAAGTTTGTCTGTAAATAACACATTCGGTTAGAAGCCAGTGAAGGAAAGAAAAAAACGTTTAGACATCCCATGTGAGACATCCCAGCCAGTCATTGGTTGAATGTGCATTGCATATTCAGAGAAAAGCAACATGACCCTATTCCCTAGAATCCAAATGACGCAAATTGGTGTCAGTTTGCGCAACTTGCAATATCTGCATAATGTTCTTTGTTATTTCAAAACCTAGAAGAGCACTTCTAGAAGACAACTATTGGTCCTGTGAAGCAGAAGGACTCAGCTTTGGGCAACATGACTTTGGAAGCAATCTGATATTATTAAATGCTTTATGCAACATAGAAAGTCCACCAAAAAGGATGTATTTTTTTGTTTTGTTCTTCTGTTTACTGCCAGTTTTCAAACTAACTAAATGGTGCACTACTACCCACCTTCTGAGCTGGGAGTGTGAATCAGAGCTGTTCAGAAGCATATGCCCCAGCCAATATTCATTGCTACAATAGGCATGATATTGGAGAATGTTTCTGATCTATCATTCAGTGGGATCTAGGGGAATACTACTTTTCTACAGGGCTGCCACTGGCCTGGTGGTGCTGCTGGGTATAACAGCGCAGACAGCTGCACTGGGAACCATCACAGAAAACCAATGATGGCAAATGGGGTTTTGGATACACATCTGGGACTAGGATGTCTAGTGACAACTGCAACTGCAACTAGCAATAACTGAAGCTGAAGTGGAAGGAGAAAAATCAGACATTGCTCTGTTTATGGAATTACAGGCAGGGGAATGGTTTTGGTCAGTAGACATATTCATTTTCCATTCATTTCAGGAGCTGCACTGTTGGCAGCTAAATAGGAGACCGGTGTGCTTGTTGTATGAGGTTAAGTTAAGGATTTGGTAATTAATGAGGACTGGAGAACAAAGACATAGTGTCTTTCCTGAAGTCGTTGGGATTTGCATTTTCAGTAACTACAGCGGTGATAATTATTCCCGTTGACAGCAGAAAACTAACAGCAACTGAGGCAGGAGAAGGAGCAATAGTCTTCCCCGATTTCCATGTTCTGAATGGTATAGAACAAAACGGTGCTTTCAGAGTATCAATATAAGGAAGGGCAGTGGTGAGAGCAGTACAGAAGGTCCTATCAGTGCGGGGAGGAAAGGCAGGGTCACTTCTGGAGCAATGAAGGGCAGCAGGGCTGTCAATCACTCCACAGCAGGGCTAGCAGAAGCACAGGCAGGAGGGGCAGGAAGTATAATAGTTGCACTGGAGGCAGCAGGGGGCAGCCACTTTAGTTATCCAAGAGCAGCTCTTCCTGGCAATGTGCACAGCAGGGAGTGGGGTCATCTTTGAGGTCAGTGCATGAGGATACTCAAAGTAATCACAGGAGTCATATTTGTGTTATAATCAGTATTTAGTAAAAGATCATAATAAAACATAAAACATCCTAATACATTTTGACCCATATTTGAAGAATCTAGCTAAGAACATTTCTTAGTGAAATATGTGAAGTTGTTCCAATCATTTCTTGCTCCAGTTTTTAGAATACGTTCCTTATAACAAATCATCCTGACCCAATGTGATTCTTGTAAGCAGGCTACACTATACAAAATACAGTGACTGCTGGGTTTACTGTTTGATAATATGGTGTTACACTGCGTTGTGTTGTTAGTGATCTGACTGCCCATGTCACTTTTGCCCAAATGTGAATCTGTGTATCTTTAACAATTTAAGGAATGTGTATCCATGTGGTGCTCCTGTGTCGCCACCTGGAGGACAAATTTGGAGGCACATGTTCATTATATTTTCATTCATTCAATTCTAAACATTTATAAACATTTATATGTTATACTTTATAAGCATATTATTCTGCTTCATCACTGTATTGCTTACATTTATCTGTGTCTCTGTGGCATATTCAGATCTTATTAATTTCATTTCAACTTTATTTGATTCCTTAACAGATTTCTGTCTCATGAGCTTAACATGCAAGATGTTTGTTGGCAATATTCGTGACAAGAAACCCTTTTTTTGGCTTTCTGTTTTTTTTTTTTTTTTTTGTTATTATTATTTTATCTTTTTAATTATGTTCTAAAGAACTCTCTCTGTGTCTCTAAACACACACACACACACATAATTTGGCTTTGATGAATAGACTGCATTTGCTGAACTTAACCTTTTCAAGGAAGCAGTCATATGTTTATGATTACATAACCATGCTGAAAGGACTGCCAAACTCTATGACTGAGGCTGTCAGACACTGACAAGACAAAGCTGCCAACACCAGCTCTTGGGGCAAGACTAAGAGTTACAGCCTCCGGTTGGTGGGGGGAGGGCTTGGGGGGAAGTCTTGGGGGAGGACCGCATTGAGGTTCCCCACATAGGTGTGGCCCTTTTCCGACAGTGAGATTTGGCAGAATCTGGACGCCAGCACTCGATCGGTTGGCTGAGCATGGCGAGGCGTGTCCAGCACGTGTGACGAGTGTATGACGCAGAACAGATGAGCTCAGAGGGAGGGCAGGGCAGGGATTGACCTGAAACGGGGGCCTAGAGAGGATAAGGACTGGACGGAGAGAGAGTCATTCCACATCTCTCTCACACCACACCCAGCGTGACACACAAGCGCACACACACACATACACACATATGCATGCACACACACACACACAGAAGCCAGAGAAGGACTTCATCAGAATTTCCCTCTAGACAATGTGATAGGGTGGATCCCTCAGCACCCTCAGCCTTTCTCTTATGCTGGGTAATATCTTATCACTACGGCAACATTGTTTGCCTGTTTTGCACTGCCCAAAACATGGTTACTAAGGGACTGGCATCGGTTTCAGGAGGATCTTGTAAATTTAGAGAATGTAACAACAAAACTAACATAGAAGTATCATTTGTGGTGTGGTAACCATGTTCTTTAACAGCAGAGAGTACATATAGTATCCACTAGCAGTAAAAATCTGTGCTGGACCACCCCACCATCCCTCCATGAGGCCATAAACAGGGTCCCTTTCTGTTTGACAAAATCCTCCCTTAAAATGTTCAACAGCCCACAGTATACACATTATCCATAAGCATTCCAGATGTTAATAACCTTAAGTAAAGCGCTTGGCTCAATTTGCCTCAGTACTAATTCTATGGTATATCTGTATAACAACACTGATCAGGATAAGGATGCCAGCCAAGAAAATTAAAAAAGTGAACAGTCCTGCTCTACTTTTTCAAGCAGGGATTCAGAACAGATAACTACAGAAAGGCAACATTATCCAATGGTTTATTTTCAAATTAATCAATTTTTCTTTCTTAGTGTAGAAGCAGGATTATACCACAAATGCATTTTGATTTATGCCAGACAACAGAGGAAACAAATGCATCTGCCCATCACATTACAGTAATAAATGTTTTTATTTACGAGTTTACATGTGCTGACAATGCAGTCAAACAGCAAACAACAGACAACGAGCTTAGAGTTTCTTACAAATGGTACATTAACCACCATTATTTAAGTCCAAGCATTGGACATGTAGGTCTTTAAAAGATTGACATTAGGAACAGTATTATAAAAGAAGTATACATTGCTTAATTTATTACACTCTTCTACTCATTCCTCTTGCTACTTTGCACCTTAAAGATAACTGCCATTTAAACATGTCATCAGAGTACAATCTACTGTGTATCTGTAGAAACTTTCTAAGTAAACAGTGAGCTAGCCATCACGCTTTTTCCATTGTGATATTCAGGCTCTGCTGGACCAACAAGATCTCCATACCCAGCTGGTCTCTTAGATCGTCTCTAGAGTCGGATTCCACGTTATGATTTAATCTGAGGCGATTCAACTTTCAGGCACGCGTCCACTGGCACTATGACAAAAGAGGATTGCCATTATGTTTGGCAGAGAATGTGGGTAGAATATATACAATGCCAGGACAGTAATCTGGACATATACCATTCCTGCTACTGTCCCTGACATCTCACCCCAGTTGTCCTCTTTGCAAAACCAACGCAGGTCCTCCCTAAAACCTTGGCATTTTATTTAAAGAAGAAGCTATTTACTTAGCTTCCAGTCAAATTCAATCCAGGTAACTGGCTAACACTCACCTGAAGTAACAGACATTCAAACAAAAAAGCTGCCATTCAAAAAAAGAAAAAAAATTCACTAATAACACTACATTTCATGGTTGTTCTTTCCTGCAATTAATTCCAAAAGCAACTGCCCAATAAAATCATAATGTGCAGGGAAATCAGAATAACCTCACAACAAGAAAGTGAAGGCTCTACACTTGATGTGGTTGAAAATGCAGAGAGCTGCTCATTTATCGGATGTTTTGAGTAAGCAAGACAAATGCTCTCACTGCAGCTGATACTTGGTAGCATATGTAGAGAATGCTTTCTTTGCCATTCCCTCTCAACTGCCAAAAATGACATACTATTAAAAAAAATCCCATGCCCAGTATTGCCTTATCAAAAGGCCTGGAGCTTCTACACGTTAAATTGTTTCAAAAGGAGGGTGGTTGCTCCATGTGACGCCCTTGTTATAGGTATCACATGGAGACCTGCCATGGTTAGGAATGGGAATATGTCATTGGTCATTCCATGTGAGTGGCCATAGTAAACACCCATGGCTATAACTGTTATGCAGTTTTCCTTCAGTGCAGTTGCCATCAGTGCTCATTAATGAAGGACACTGTCTTGTCTTACACTTGTAAAGCTGAATATTTAGCAAAGGTGTTCTGAGGTGGGTTCAGCTAAACAAGCTGTGTTGTTTACCTCACAACTATATAAACAAATATTCCATGATGTTTGCAACACCCAATCTGCATAACAAATGCAGTAACAACATGTAAAATGATTACGGCCAGGTGTATTTCTATAGTCTATAACTATAGAGAGTCTATTAGAGTCTATAAACACTACACACCCTAGCTAATCATCTATGAATAATTAAATAATGATATAATCTCCATGTAAATAATATATAGTTACCCAGTCCTAAGTCACTACCTTGACATTTCTGGATAAAGTCATTATAGTTATCATATTCATATAATGTTGCTATTATGCCACCCAACAGAACACTTCTGCTGATTTTAAATTCTAACAATTGCACAGTACCCTTTATTAAGCATGAGAAAATTGTACTTTGGGTTTGTATCAAAATGTCCTTAAACATGAGAAATGAGTGAAACGTCCCCACAATGTGGTGTAACTTAAGTATCTGAGCTTTCTATAACTAGATCTTTATCAAAGCATCCAGTATACAATGCATACATGCACTGTGTAGATAGAAAGATATACAGCACACCTGTGCACAAATATGAGGCACATGGTCAGTTATCAATGGCAAATGTATTCTTTTTGAGTTTTATGTCCTAATCTGCATATTTGGTGTATATATGGAGTGTATGCTTGATGCTCTAACAAAGGTCTATCTGGAAAAACTAAGTTAATCCAAAGGGCTTTCTGTATACCATAGTGTGTAGTTAGTTTGCTTATAGTTATTTCTATAAGCAAATTCTGCCCCCTGTGTACAGTTTTTGCCAGGAGTGAGAATGTTTTCCTTTTCTTCTGATTTTTAAACTTTTCACCATTTTCACCAGCTCCCATCTGCAAATATCCAGCTGCCTATTGTCATTCCTATTATTGTGCGCCAAGCACTATACCATCAAGCTGTCAGATCACATTAGCTATGTTCAGGGTTAGCATGTAATTAACAGAAAAAAGTTTGAATTTGTTAGTTCAATGCACCTGGAGTTCAGTGCTTAGCTCACACTGGCAGTGCCCATTCCTGTAGGGTCAGGAGACAGAGGTGTACACACTTCTGAAAAGCACACGGTTCAGGGCTGCAGTCTGTGAGGTTCTCTCAGAGCACATGAAAGGATGTCCCTGCTATGGGGGGTGTTTTGGGTGGGCCAAAGGTGGGTAAAGGTGTGGCTTAGGGGGCAGGTTGTATGTAAACCAAGAGTAAACCAGACAGGGGGGTCAGCAGCAGTAGGATTCTTTTAGCCATTATGACCGGCGATCTCCATTCTTGGTCTTCATCACCACCAGCACCACCATAACTGGGATGAGGCAGATAGGCGTCATTACCAGAGCAAAGACAACACTAGGTGGGGGGTCGCCATATTCTTGTGTTGGACAGGATTTGAAATACTTCGCGTGGATGTCCACGAACATGGTCTCCACCAGCTTGTTGGGATAAGGGATCCACAAGCATTCAGCTTTTGTCTCCGTGCATACAGTGAAATTATCGTAAGGGCTGTGACAGAGACAGAGAGAGGCAGCAACGTTATTCACCACTAACAGCTTCCATATCATTTAGAACTCAGATAGCAAATGATTTAAGACAAAATATCAAGTGATCTCCCTAAGTCACAGTCATTCAAAGTTGCAATGTAGAAGCATAAAAATAACAAATTACATGACTTTCTTCCATTTTGCATGGGCCTTTGACAGTGCCCTGCCTTCACTGCATAAGTCTTGCGTATGACCCTGAACATGTTATGCTTCCAGCAGCCACACCAGGATCATCCTATCTGTCCTTGATCCAAATCAAACTCAGTTCACAGACAGAGCTGACACTGTCAACTGTTTAGTGCTCATGCTTAGTTGCAGAATCTGCCCTCAAAGGCAAGGGTGATGATGATTGTGATTATGATTTTGCATATGGACAGTAGGGACATGTCCCTACCAATATTTGAGCGAACTCCTTCACATTATCTTTGGAGTGAAGTCATATCACATAATTCCAATGTCTCCTCGGTTGTTGTGTCCCTACCAATGTTGAGACCAAAACTATGCCCTTGCTCGAGGGTGCATCAGATTCATTGATTATCTCCTCTTGCACATGAGGGGTGTATTTATAGTGCATTTACAACTCTAGTGTATGGTTTATAAAGAATGATAACATGAATGTTTACCGTATACCTCTTTTTAATCATGTTACAAACAAAAAGTTGAGGTTTGCTTAAAAGTACTTCTTATTGACACAAAGAATAGCTCACCTAAAATGATTTTAAAGCGCATAGTTGCATTTGTCTTGGCCTGAGCTATGTAAATATTTTAAAAATATTTTATTTTGTGTATTTCAACATCTGAAACATGTCAGTATTGCTAAACAGTCACTATTTACAATATGTCTGTCATGCACGGAATTTAGGTCTCCACTAAACACTATACATACATGCAGCATTTAAATTTCACTATGCTCAATCACTATTTGATAATGTGGAATATGTATTTATGGTTGTGTTCTGTGCTGTGCGTGAGTATACACTGAACTTGCCAAGGAAACAAACTCACCCATTTACAAGATAAAGTATGGTAAGTGCATGAACATAGCAAAGGTTCTGACATCTTTCATCTGTCTATAAGAACCACAAATTTATACTGTACATCCGAAATATAGAGTGATGCATTTCATCTATAAAGGCCTAAAGACATTTGGCTACTGACCTCATTATGTTATCCCATGTACACAAATCTGTGGCGCTCAGGTTGGACATAGTCTTCTTGAAAGGTTCATGGCAATCAATCATAATCAAGGTTTCATAGCATTCAGTCCTCGTGTAAAAAGATGAATCACAAAGACTGCACAGATCTTCACAGATATCAGACTTGTTCCCGCAAGCTAGAAAAAAAGGATAAAACCTATGAAACTTTTGATGTATTCAGTTTGTTTTCTACCCAGTGATACTGACGTGTGTTTCTGATTACTATTTACTCTCTCGTTCGAGACCATGATAACTGTTACTGTGATGCCCAATATTCTGAGAACATTTCAAGTCCGATAATGAATAAATGCAGTTATTTTATCTTGAGATGATATATGCTGATGACAATAAAAGAGACATATGTGATCATTCTGCGTTGAAAAGAACAATACCTTGCTTTTCGGCGTTGATTCCATAGCTGAAACCTAAATAAAAAAGAAATACAATAAGAACAATATACTCCGATCCAAAGTTAATCACATTTCTACATTCACGCATTCCAAATAAACCATACAGTGCTTGCCGTTGGACAGCACTGAGCAGATATCATCTGATCATCAAGATTTTGCGATGAACATGTTGATTTTATACTGCTCTCTACACTGACGGTACCTAATTAGTGGATCGATTATGTTCACACTGGTGACAGATTTTTTCGTTGTAACACATCGCACATTTTAAAGCCAGCCACTGACCAATGAATCAATGGAATTCAACAATGCAACAACTGCAAGTCGAATAGATTTAGACAGCTTACTAAACAGGAGGAAAAGGACAATTCCCCCAAAGCCGAGAGTATTCCTCATGTCAGAGAAGACGAATACGGTATGCGTCTCCGACGGTAACCATCAAGAGAAAGCCTGAACTTTTACAATAAGCAAAGCGGAGCATAACAGGAAACTCGGCAGGGTGGAAGCAAGACACGGGACACACGATGTAACTCCCGGTTACCAGATGTTATGCCGGGTGCCTGTCTGTCCTTCGTACTACAACTGCAGCTGACTAGACAAGTTTCTTTTGAGCTTTTTATTTATTTAATTTAATTGTTCTTTTGTATGGGAGGGGGTACGGAGGGTATCCTCTCCGCCCTAAACGTGCGTCACACGCAGTCCCGGCTTCACGCACATCTGCAAAAAAGCTTTTGTGCTTTCTCTTCTTTTCCCACAGACAATCACACCGTTTTCTACTTCGTGATTTATCTATCTTTAATGCAGTTGCCAGAGAGGAAACATAAGTTAACGATTAATGCAAGAATTTGTTAAATGAATCATACATTTTAGTGCGCATGAGTATCTTGCAGACGGAATGACTGTGTTGCCCTAGATATCCTTTGTCCAAAAGGAAGCTGTGAACACACGCCTGCTGCTTGACAGCAACTCTCTTCGGCTTCAGACTACAATGAAGTAAAATGCAAACCGTTGATCTGTTTATAATGTACCTTTAACGCTGACATAAGTAGCATTTTAACCTTCACAGTATGTAGCATACTATAACCAATTTTTGAATGATGGGAAAGTAAATAAAGCGAGAGACTGTTGGACTGAAATAATTGTAGGCTTGATTTCTACATATATAAATAGTAATAGGAGACTTGACCAATTACAATATGCCGCGATACTATTTGCATTACGCCGCTTACTGTACTATTAATAAATCGAATCGATAATGTCGACAGAGTATAACCTCTCTGTCCTTTAATACAAAGGTACCTCCAGCCTCCAATTGGAATCTGTTGAAGAAAAATGTCTTTGAAAGCAAGAAAAAGGGACGCACATACACTCAGTTAGAACAGGTCTTTAACAGCACTCACAGCAATTGTAGCCCACATGTGCAAGATCTTTAAAAGCTCTGCCGAACTTCCGAGGGGCAGAAAGAGGGAGAACGGCAGATGATTATGTCAAGAAACAGCTGCCCGCGGTACAACCTCTAATGGGCTTAATTTGGCAAGAGTCACAGCTATTTAGACGAAGACGCATTTGTGCAGATTGTGTTCAGTAAGAACAAGGAGTGGGGGATGGGCGAGAGGAAGAGGCAGGGGTAGTGTGTGTGTGTGTGTGTGTGTGGGGGGGGGGGGGGGGGGGGGGTTGGTTGCTTTAATGTTACAGCTGTTTCACAATCCGAAGATCAACAGCAGACAGCAGAAGCGGTGGGAGCACATGACGAACGAACGCACGAAAGAGGGCCCGTGGGCTTCTGGTAACAAGGTTTCAGTTAACCTCTGTATAACACTGACCTCAAACAAATACCGACCATATGACCACGGGAACCGACCCCACAGTTTCAGGGAAAAAAAAGTATTTGCTTGTGTCAAAGTACCTCAGGAGCTCACAATTCTTGGTAAAGTGTTTGCTTTCTAATTTATTATCTTAACCAAGGTTAGCACACAGGGAACACTTATTTTCCAGTCAACAAAAATGGAAGTTCAATTTTCTCCTTTCATTAAATGGGTATTAAAGCATAGTATATTGGCACCTCTTTGGACATGGGACAGAGAAAAAGTGTGATTAACTACATTGCTATTATTCTTGCTGTTACTATGTTTATTTTTCATGATGATGATGATGATGATACATCATACATACATCATATATAGAAAGGAAAGAGAATAGGATAGGCATGTACACTATTTTGTGATGAATATGTAGATTTTTTTACATTGTTCTGTCCACTGATCAATCAATCATGTTCACACAGGTAACAGATTTTGTTGTTGTTGTTGTTGTAAAGCTAGCCACTGATCAATGTATCCAATGTATATGCAAAGGAAGCAAACAGAGGCATGTACACTATTTTGAGAAAAGACTGATACACGGTTGAGCGGTGTCATCATGCTAAAAACACTGAAACCTACCATGCGGAACATGTGAAGCATTGGTTGTAAAATTATATCCTGAAAGAAGAGAGAAAGAGAGAGATATTTTATCATTTCATCTTTTTCTTTAAGTAGTATCTTGGTCTTCAGGGCACACCATGTATGCTTTTATTTCCAGATGAGCCCTCAATTAATTAGGTTTTGTTGAGCAGTTCATTGATTATTAATCATGACACGTCTGCATTCTGATATGCAACATGGTGGTTAGATAAGGAAGGCATATGCAGTTATTTTATCTCTAACCTGAGATGGTATATACCAATGGTATACAGTGACATGTACTGTATGTGATCGTTCTACATTGAAAAGAGCAGTACCTGTTTTTATACCTGAACCTCTTCCTCATTAAATTCCACAGTGAAATAATCACATACCCCAAAACAGAATGTACACAAATCCAGTAAAAAAAAGGACATTTTCATTTTCAAACACTGCTTTTTCCTCTGCTCCAATGGTAAACAGAGAGTACAAATTTCAGCAGTTTTAAAGAAAGAGGCTTAACAACAACAGGAAGCTCTCTCATCCTCTGATGGGATTGTTACCTGAGAAGGCAATAATTGAAACACAAAGGACAATGTTTAGAAATAAAAATAACAGTGCAAACCACTGATTCACTGAGTACAATACGACTCAAATGTGCAGTGATGGCAGAGTGGAACGACAACAGTGATGCTGCAACTCACTGTCGTTGTTTTTGATATGCAATGCAAATGGATAGAAATAAAGCACAGAAACACCTTTACATTAACCCTTCTGTCTTAATGAACACGCTGATAACAGGTGATGTCTATAACAAATGCTGACAGGAGATTCAATGTCAATTCCATATCAGAATTCAGTTCGAGAAAACATAATTATTTGCAAGCTCAGCCAGAACGAAAATCAGCATACAGTACATGGTGTGTCTCAAGGCCAGGGGTGGAAAGCACTGTAGTAGAATATCAAAATGCAGAATAAGAAAAAAAAACTAAAGTAGAGAGGGAGTTCTGGGTTACCAGGAGTTGGGGTCTGCTGAACTTCTGTTCCTCTGCATGCCAGCAAAACACAGGCTGCTAGAACAATAACACACATCAACAAAGGGCGGCTTTTACAGCACAAAATAAATAAAGCTTTATATGTCTGCTCATATGATTTAAATTTACTTTCTTAACCTTTTCCCATCACAGAGATATTGAAATATGTCTTCCAGATGGGAACATCTGAATATTGGTGGATAAAATATAACGCTATGTAGTAGTATGGTATACTGTGGATACTACAGAAAGGCATGTTTGCCCTATTTTTTTGTCAGTCTAACTCAGTAAATTGTCTGTATATTCATTGGCAAAGGAAGCGGACGCAGTAATGCTGAGAAGAGACAGATGGCCTAGGACCCTCCATACACATGTCAGGAGAGGGCCCTGAGATTACATTCCGGAAAAGGTGTGAAGCTGCCATTTCCCGTCCTGGAAACTTTTTTTTTTCCCCTCTGATATTTTTGTTTGTTCGTAATAAAGGATAGTTTAATTTTTTAAAAAACAAGGAATGAGAATTGGTTTGCATGGTTTAAGGCTGAAAAGTTTTGAAAGATTTGGAAAGAAAACCTTCATAGTGGCACAATGCTGTGGTATAACATATCATTTTAATGAGGTTCTTGACATTATTATCTGTGTCCTCACCATTTCTTGCTTTCTGATGGTTAAAGAGCCCTTAATGAGACAGAACTATTGTTGTTTGTTGGCCATATGTTTTTGGCTTCTGATTACATCTCATCAGCCAGGTCCTGTTTAAGCCTGGCTATGTAATACAAAAATGGACACTTCATCTCAGGCTAACCGTCTTCCAAGCACAGCCCACAATAACATTCATCTCAGTGCGAGAATTTCACAACTAAAACACAGTACCAGTTTTCAAAAGTCCTGGGCTGAGCATGTGCCTTTGAAGTGGGCTTAAGTAACAAACATTAAAACATAAGTCATAAATGTTTAACCTAAACTAACATTAGTGGTAAAGGTTTTTGGTTATTTCTGAATGTGTTCAAGTGAAGTGTTTAACTGAAGAGATAAAGTGATACCATCAGACTGAGCCAAACATACAAAAATAAGATCTCAACCATTTAAACGATTCAGTACTCGAGCAAATTTTCTTTAAGCCATTCTTTTTACGCAGCAAAATTTGTATTTTAAGATGTTAAATAGCATGTTAATAAGATGTTATATGTGCCCACTATTGACAACTTTGGTTAAAGTGACATTTTTTTCTAATATTGCTGTGAAATTGTACTTTACAAAAGTATTTGCAAAATAATTGTCAGAGTCACTTATTCCCAGTAAAATACTATTCAAGCAGGAAGTAAAAATGAAAATTTTCCTCAATTAAGTAACTCGAAATGTCATTCTCTTTTTTGCTGTTTTCTCCTTTGAAATGTTCACTTACCCCAAAACAGAATGCCCACAAAACCCATGGAAGATAAAGATCCTCTCATTTTCAGGCACTTCTTTGTCTTCTGGTTCCCTGGTAAATACATACTTCATATCTCAACCATTTTAAAGGAGCACTAAAACAACAACAGGAAGCTCTCATTTCCTTTGATGGGTGGATTTTCGCTATGGGACAGCAGACTGAGATAAGGACATGCACATGCAGTCTTTCCTAGTCTACAAATCAGCAGCGGTATCATTGAAATAATTTGAGAGTAAAAAGAAAGCAACAACCAGAATATATCAGAGAATGACTATGAATCTGAGGATGTAATTTCATTTAAAACACACCCAAAACAAGAAAAAATACAAACAAGTTCTATAAGTACATGTGACACTTTTTATTTGTGATGTAGTATTTAGAAAAATGTCTTCTTCATCTTCAGCATGCACCAGAAGCACAAGTGTCTTGAATCAAGACAACCTATGTGACCAGTAAGCCATGCTGGAGTGGTCTTTGTTAACAAGCAGTCCAGCAGATCACCAAGTGAATCAGCACTGTAGAACTAAAATATGTGGTGGTGATGCAGAGGGCACCTCTATGTTCCTCGAAAGTACTTTGCACCTCCGCATAGTACAGGATGCCAGTTATGTCCTCAAAATGTCTCCTTTTTCAAATACACAGGTGGATTCCATGGCAAGTCAGTCAAACAATTCCTTTTATTAATGTAAGTGTCATAGACATTGCTTTGTATCTGCACTTAGGGCTCTTAAATTAACCCTGGGCAAAGTCCTTTAAGTAGATTAATTCACACATGCATGTGCACACACACATTCAGATGGAAGTCACTGAAAAGTATGAGCGCAGCCTAAAAATACAGCACTCTTATAGCCACATTAACGGTTACCATGTTTAAAGCTGAGAGCAAGAGGATCTTCACATGTTCTAGCTGGGCTGAGACAGACAGGTGTTGCAAGCAGAGGAGCGCTTCTTGCCATCCCAGACCCATGCATCCCACTCCAGCAGTCAATCTCCATTAATCCCGGACCTTGCTCTTCCAAACTACCAGGAAGACCAGGATGGGAATGATGCAGACGGGTACGAGGGTGAGGGTGAGCACCACACCATGGGGAGCATCTTTGAAAACTTGATCCTGGTCAGGACAGTGCTGGAAGTAGCTGGCATGGACCTGCAGGAATGCCTCCTGCACAATGTGATTGGGATAGAAGCAGTTCAGCCTTGTCGCCCAGGTCTCCATGCATACAGTCAGCTCATAATATGGCCTGGAGGGAGCGAGATTGGCAACCTTGAGGTCAAGTCTTCAATACACAACCACAATGTTGGTCCTTAATGTCAGCCCTGTCAGTTCTTACACAACCTCACCAGAGTCCCTAATATACAACCACAACTGTGAGTCCCTGATAAGTAACTACAACCATGTGTCCCTGATACACAATCACACCATAAGTCCTTAATACAAAAACACATCCTGAGTTCTTGATACACAACCACACTGTGAGTTCATGATACATAGTAACAAACAATGTTCTTGAAACATAACCAGCTGTCACTGCTTGGGAACTCTTTAAATGCTAGGTTCCATTCAGCGCTGGTGCAAACCCTGCTTTTCTTCATATGGTCAGTATTCTTTGTGAAAGAGACCAGGGATACGTCTGTCGTTGAGAATGTCAAGCCGCTCAGTCAAGTAGGGTGCCAAAGTAAGTTTTTCTGCCAGGAAAGTCACCTTCCAGCTGCCTATTGGTGCTACTCTCTCAACAAACAGTGATAGATGGGCTTCCTCCAACCCTACTTCAATGGGAACATACGGAGCCATCTGATGGAAATTGCTCTCATAGCATCTCTGGAAAGGCACAAGAGAATGGTATGCTTAAGATGGGCAGAGAGAGCCCGGTCATAAGGGCAGTCACAGACCTGAGGATCTGGTTCCAGTCACACCAGGACTCATTGGCTTCAAATATATTACTGTAGAATATCAGCTCACAGTACTGGCAGACGGCTCTCAGCAGAGTCTCGTTGCAGTGAAAGATGTGGGAGTGCTCCTCATTCTGGAAGGCCTCTGGGAGAACAACACAGAAGATGCTGATATCTCCCCATTCCACATTACCCAGCCTCACCCCTTCTATCCATTTGGCACTCTAGGTCATGAAAACAGGTAGCCATCACCACTGCCTTGAGATACAGAGAGAACTACAGATCTTGTAATCTAAATCCAGTCAGCCAACATGCATGGATTAGTAATGAAAATGTAGCAATCTAGTAATTGTAGTAATGTAATAATGTAGCAGCTAGCAAAGAGGCTAAGGAAGATGGCTACAAAAGGCAAAATTAATTAAAACCTTTTACAAAACAAACTTTCAGTTGTAGTGACACTTTCAAAGAGAATAATTGATTCTAAAGAGAATTCTAAAGTTGAGTAGCTGCACCATTATAAACAAGTCATTTGTTTTCAGTTATATTATTTGAAGGGCTAAAAAGTTGTTTAATTATATATTTGTCTGGCTCTTTGTAGAACAAAAACTCACTTCATTTCAAGACCATTAACAAATGCCCACAATGCAGTGACATCAGTTCAACAGGAACTGTTGTGTTATTAATCTTTTAAAATCACCCCTTGAAATCATGCTAGAGTGTGCAATAGTACTCAAAATACACAAAGGTAAGAATATTCAGTATTTGAAGAGCACCCTGACAGCCACGACTCTTAGGTGTTCCTTACCATCTTCTTGCAGTGTTACATTGGTTTGTTGGGTTCCACCTGGAATTCATCAAAACATTACAGAATTCTTTTCAAAAATAATGTTTCTCAGCGCATTTGTAATGTTGCACTTTAAATACACATACAGCACGCAATCTGAACCTCCAACACTCCAAAGAAACGCCTACTGTCATTACATGCAAAAAATTCCCTTTTCACATTTTCAATTCCCAACATTGTCTGTCATTGTCACACAATCAAACAAGTAGTTGCACAGGGGCTGTATACTGGAACACTGATGAATCAAGGAATACATACCCCAGAACAGCACCTGAAAGAGAACCAGATTTAGTATAGCGGTCATTTTGTAAAGAAAGTCCTTGTCAGTGAAGTGCAGAGGCCACTAAGGAGCCTTGAGATTGTGTAAATAAGCAAGCATTTAGGTCTCTTTAATATTGGTGAAGGGAGTGAGGTCAGAAAACATACCACCCCCTTTTCCTGGTAGTGCTGACAGACAGAACCACGGCTGCGTCTCAAGCTGCTGATGATGTAATTGTCTGATTAAACTGGGAGGAGGAAGTAGGGGGGGGGGGGATTTCTTTCAACTGGGGGAACATTAAGACATCCACTCAGGACCACATACACTTTGATAAGCTGCAAAATTGACTTCCGTGTACTATCACAAAAACACCAGCACATACTATCCCAGCTGGGACTCAACTACCTGTTTCCAGCAGGTTTAGTCTGCTGACACTATATGGTTTACCCCTAGCCAAATCAGTGTTCAGCAAACATCACCTACTCAATGCACAGGCACAGCAACAAGAATCAAAAGGGAGGAGATTATTCTTTTCTGTTCTGCAAAAAAAATTAATCAAACCAAAACGATCAATACATGACAGAATGAGGTTTCACTCATCTTTAAACTATGACTAATTATTCGAAAGGGTCCTATGTTGCCAGAAGGCAAATGCTGCGCTATGCTGCAAAACTATATACTGTACTTCGGTGCGAGACTGCTACCTTGAAGAGTGCCTCTGTGAATCACACTCTCTTCGGCTGGATAAAAGAATTCCACTGGCTCTGAGGTCCCCGCTGGGTGTGGTGCATGGTTGGGGTTTCCTGCTGTCTGATAACTCGTCTGATGGCTCTTGAGGGATTTCCCCTCTGCTTCTCAGCTCTGGGGACTGGCAGCAGAGGGGAGGCGGGCCCCACCATGGAAACAGGAACTTGGATCCACATGAAAGGCAGGCACAATCACTAAACAAACACAAGTACACAAGTGCACCAAAACAAAAAGCATAAAACACACACACACACACGCACATGCACACACACACATACACACACACACACACACACACACACACACACACGCGCACGCGCATACACACACAGGATCTGATTGCACTCAGCCGGAATCCAAGAGGAGAATTAAAGCCAAATGAACACTAGTCAGACCATATGTTTGCTTCTTTGGTGGCCAGCTTTTTGCTCACCCATGGTTTGCAAATGCTTTTAATAAGGGCTTTTAAAATGTACTCTCACAGTGTACGTCTCCAGGTCCAGTCGTTTCTCTTTGGACTCAATGTCCAAAGAGAAAGACTGATGACTTCCCTCAACTTTTTCAGAATAAAAACAGCACATCTGAGTGACTCTTACTGTAGCCAAGTGGTCAAGACTTAATGCAGCCAAGACTTACTAATACTGTTTGCCATAATGAGTATTAGATATCTAAGCAAAAGTTCAGGTAATTACCAACTCACAAACAATAAAACAGAAAGAAATAACAAACAACAATTCCAGTCAATTTCCTCTACAGGCGCCAGGAGCATTATTTTACAGGATGTCAGTGGCTTTCAATGGGAAACATCCTTGCACAGGAGGCACATTCATTTCAACAGGAAAACAACAAGAAACTGGTATCCAGAGCTCGCTGGCCCCAACACTGCCCCTCTGCATGTCCCCCACTAGCCTAAGAACCAGCAAGAAAAATGCAGTTGCACCATGTGGGGTACATGTTTCCCTGACACTGGAGTGCATTTCTTTTAAAACCCCTCACACTAGGACAAATGGAGCTGGCTCCCTCCCCCTAGCAGTGGGTTGGAGAAATTGCCTCCACTGCCATTGACGTCTATGATGAACACATGATATTTCCATCTTTTTCGGATAAGATGTACATCTGACTCACTCTGCTCGGTAAAGATCCCATGGCACTTTTTAAGGCAGTTCACCCCAGTGTCCAGGCCAAATTACCAATCTGGCTCTCTCAGTCTGGCCCTTAGATTCCTGACCCTGCACATTCCCCTGTGTAGTTGGTCCAGATAAATATGACTTTCCACGGCAAATAACTTGCAGTGAGCCTTCTTGTGTGAATTGCTTGGCTTGAGTCATCCCTGGGTGTTCTACATGTTGGTAGTAGACGAGGCCTCCTAAGTGTTTAATTTAAAGCTCCTTGGAATCATTGAGTAAAGGCTCTGTGTAATTGTAGGTCACAACTTGGTATAATTTTAATATACACCACAGTTGACGTACATGTGTACACACACATCCTTTTTAAATATTTCTTAGAATTTGTCTTTGATGAAAAACATTAGGAAGCCTTTTTTTTCGAGTTCATTCAATGGCATAACTCCATTTGTGAGGAAAAAAACGATCTTCCTGAAATGAAGGTATTTGTAAGTTGTGAAACAGCCATCTGTCTATTTTATCAGGTTTCAGTAAGAATATCACTTCAATTTCAAACTTACATCATGGACTTTTATCCATTGTCTGAGCACATCAGAGCTTTTAAACACTTAAAAAAACAACTATGTTTGCCAAATGATCCTTTTGAAGGTTTCAGCTGGCAAAGCCCTCCCCCTAGCAGTGGTTTGGAGGAATTGCCTCCACTGCCATTGACGTCTATGATGTTCTAAGAAGCCAAGGAGATTTCCCATACATAAACTGTGTGATGCAAGCACAACAGCACTGTTCCTTTTCTGTTTTTTTTTGACATCTTCAACAGGCTTAGTGATTTAGTTACAGAAATTGCTTCCACATTTCCATTCAAATAAATGTCTGTATGAGGGAGACTGGCCAAAAACAGTGTGTTCACAAAAGAGAATGATTTTTTTTTCTTTACGTCATTACAATTTACACCCACACTTTAATGAGAATTAGGTGTTTATACTGTGAACAAGTTAGGCTGTTTGTTTCAAAGTAAAAGTGTTATTTAAGTGCCTTTGCAATTAATACTGCTGAAAATGAATTTGTGTTGTAATAAATTTACTTTTCATAGCAGTGCCTGCTAAAGCACGTACTTGCTCACAGCATTCAGATGAACAGTACCCAGGTGTAGTAACAGGGCCTGCGCCATGTGGGTGCTTAGGGACGGACCTCAGTGCACCCCCAGTTGTCTCCTTATATCCCGACGTCTACATAGTATTTATTACTTTTTTTTGTTGTTTTTTTTTTTAAGATCTGCTGTTTTGTGCCCCCCCCCACCCCCATGGTCTGCAAGTGCACCCCTCTGTATTTTCTCCAGGCGCCGACCCTGTGTAGTAATAATGTTCATGTACTGTGGTACACTGTATTCCATCCCTAGATCACTGATAGTGTTTCAACCTTCCAAGGTGATGGACCCTACAAAGGTACAAATGAGTTTCTGTGTAGCCATAAAACAAACATGTATGTATAGCAGAGGAAAGAAATGAATAAGGACTTTAGACAGTTAGCTCAACTTGGTTTCAGAATCACTCCACCCATCAATTTTGGAACTAATATTTGGTATAAACTCAATCTGATATAACTCTTTGTATCTATCTGCTCTCAGCAATACTGCATGGATCAATTGCATTATATGGTACACACCTTGGTTTTGATTGCCATCTTGCTTTTGATCAGCCCAACATTGGCAGGGTGTATACCCAGCAACAAGCCAAAGCAAATACACTTAAGTTATACTGTAGAGAAAAAAGGCATTCCATGGATAAGATCTTTCTTAGTGTTTATTTTCTTGTTGTTACTTGTTTTTTCTTTGCTGTCCATTTTAAACAGAATTCTGACCAGAATGAGAACAATGGGAACAAGGAAAACAGGCTAATCTTTGTCTGTTTAAATAATAATTCACAGCTTAAGAACACAATGTGAATGGGCAGACATGACATATTTGTTTAACTTTTTTAAAAGGCAAAATGGTGGAGGAAACACTTTTACGGGGTGTTAATCGCTACAGTGCAGCCTGGATGTAACAATATAGGATTTCCTGATTGTGTATGCGTCACGAAACCCTGGTAATTAACACATCCCAGGGTCCTTGGAATTTCATGCAGTACAACAATGCATTGTAATAAAGAAAGATGGCAATGGACGCGTGAGAACAGTCTTATATTCTTAACCGAGTTAGAGGCTTACTATCTGGATTTTGTATGCAATGGCAAATACTAGTCAGTACCAAGAGGTGTGGACCTTATGGCTGTGAGTTCTAAATTTGGGTGGGTTACTGTTCCTCTATGACTGAGTAAGTCCTTTCAGTTTAAAACCCAGTTGCATAATATGGGTTAGAGCAGTGTTTCTCAACCCTGGTCCTGGGAACCCACAGTGCATGCTGGTTTTCCCTCCAGCACTCCCTTAATTAGGATTAAACTATTAATTCAATACTGATCTGACATTTGAGATTGTTTGACTAGGATCAGCTCTCAACTCATTATTACAAACATGGCTTGACAGCTTAGTGAGTAAATAACTATTCTTGATATTTTATCAGACACTAAGTGTTAAGTGATCTCACATACAGATCAGTATTCAATGAACAGCTTTACCAATCTGAATTAAGAGAACCCAGCTGGAAGAAAAACCAGCATACACAGTGGGTCTACAAGATCAGGGGGGAAACACTGGGTTACAGGATATGCAAGATATGAATATTTAACAATGGAATGAGGTGTCAACCAAGCAAATGAGTAATGTTGTGCAATGAAAACTTGATATCAGTATTTTTCTTTTAACTGTTAAAATTTATTTTTAATTTAAAATAGTCTGCTTTTATTTATCACAATCATTTAAATTTAATTTCACATCCAGCAGCTGAGCCCAGTGATATGAGCTTGTACTGGTGCTACAGTGCCATCTGGTGAAGAAGTGGTATGAGTGTTCTTTGTAATCCACAGAATATGGTCTGTCTGCAGGGCGGAGCTGTAGCCTATGGCTGGATGACCTAAAGCCACTGGACTAAAGCCATATGATATTGCATAGTAAATGTGTAAATACCATGTTCTGACCAGTTCAAGCATGCAAAATGGACCTATTTTTCCCTTCACATGAACTTGTTCTGGTCTGAACACAATGATTAACTTAAATGATTAACAAAAACAAAGTATATAATAGCCTGTGGTATGAGATGCCTGTAGGAATGGCTGAAGCTCAACCCTTCTGTATGATTTTATTATTATATAACTGCTAGGCTGGAATCAAGTTCATAAGTGTCAGTATTAGCTAAGACCATTCATATTACCTCACATGCTGTCCAGAATTATAGCTGTCTGGTATTAATAAATTCATTCAAAAGTCATTCAAACATTCTGCATTGTCCTTTAACATGAACAGTGGTGTGCTGGTCAGTGATGAAGTGGCCACACCTTTTGGCCAGCTTAAAGCCTGCCTTGCTAGTGAAAATTAATTTGTGTATAACTTTGGGAAATAGTGTTTGGAGTGTAGTTCATGCTCCAAGCATCTTACCATAGCCATACCTAGTCATAACAAGACCTGAGTTATGTGCCCATGAGTTTGAACTGGTACAATGATGGCTGTCCTGCTGTAATTTCTTATATTTATCTGCTAAAGATTCAGCATCCACAAAGCTTTATTTTATTGTTTTTAAAGTTGAACATGTTTGCAAATATGCTACATGGATAGATTAATGACACATTATTGAGCAAAAGTTCTGTACCAAAAAGACAAATCCTTTACAGAGTACCTTGGTAGTGTGGAAACTCTGTAGGAAAACATTACAAGAGATAAAACATAAAGCATTTAGTCCCTGTTTATAAATACTGAGAGCATAATACTCAGTGTGCAGTTAGCTTTCAGCCATACCATTGGACTGTGGATGATAAGCTATAGTTTCACTTAATATTAAAAAATATGAACACGTCTTTAAATACACCATTCTCAGCAAGGAATTTATATCAAAGTGCAACATAAATAAAATGAACTTTTCCACCAAAATTGTTATTGTACAAGTCTCCTGATCAGTATAGTGGCCTCAGCCAGCTTTCACAAATACTTCATGCTTATTACCA
Source organism: Megalops cyprinoides (assembly GCF_013368585.1). NCBI lineage: Eukaryota > Metazoa > Chordata > Actinopteri > Elopiformes > Megalopidae > Megalops > Megalops cyprinoides. The sequence goes on from NC_050583.1 coordinate 40,463,321, forward strand.
TGTTCAGGTTCAGAGTGTTCCTCATAGGTGAGGGTGACCCATTCAAGGACCTGTAGGTTCAACCAACACACAAAAGGTTGTCAGGACCTGCTGTACAGACCTGGGCACATTGCTCACATTTGAAAACCCATTCTTCAACTTCTTTCCAGCAACCAGGCCCATAATATGACATTATACTGCGTTTTGGCTGTGTTTAAATGTCTTTACTTTAGTACTTATGTAACACTGTCGACACCTTCCTAACTATAGGCCTTTTGAAAAGCACCTGCTTTTCTACAGCTGTGTCAGAATGGTCACCATGGCATCATACAGCAAGACATCCATAATCTTCAGTGCTCTGTCTGTCTACGTAAAACATGAGTCTTCCTCATTTGTTGTGTCTGGTATTTCTCCATTGTTTCAACTGATTTTCTGGAAAATGCATCCTATGAATAATTTTATACTCAAAGTGAAATGGGTGTTTAAATCACTTTACAATTTGAAAAGTGATTTGTTGAAATTATTTGTAATTACATTGTTCACCACTAACAGTTCTTTTTTGGTTGTGGCATATTTTCACTTTTGGTGAGACAGGGCTTGACTACTGTAGACAATGACCCTTTACTGACCTTAAAAACTTTGGTGATGATGGCACTAATGCCAGTGTTACTTGCATTAGCATCTAATAAAGCTCCATTACTCGTATCAAGAAGAGAGAGTTGGACCGTTGTTTTCCATCTTTTGAGTTCATAAAAGAAATTTGGACAGGTGCTGTTTCACATAGACTTGCTTTCCTTTTTTCTCACCTTGCACTCTCTCCAAAATAACTATTTCAGAGTGAGAAGGAATTAAGCAGTCATCACAATTACTTCACAGTAATTACACAGGGAAGAATTTTCCTCCTGGTTTCTTTTTTCCCATTTCAAATTTAGTTTGCTCTGTAAGAAAGTTGGTGGCTGAAAGGTTTTCTATATGATTCTCTGTCCCAAAGAAGCTGTGTGCAAGATGGATACTCGTAAGATTGCACAAAATTTTATGATTTCTTCAGGTAAGCAATCCCCATTTATTATCCTCGGTCTACCCCATATGGCTCCACCTCCCTTTGATTCTTACTAGAAAGATGATCCCATTATACAGATAACTCACAGACACCTGTGTCCAGCAACCTTTAACAGTTGCCCAGGTATTTTATTTTTGAAAATATTGCCACCCCAAGACATGAAACACTCTGTAGCATGTCTCCCTGCCACTTTGCTACCTGATGTCAACCGTGCACAAAATGAGTAACTTCAATCTTAATTGAAATGTGACTTCAATGTGTTAGGTATCAACACCTCACCTTGAATACTAATGGAGAAAATGACAGTGACACGTGTGGAGTAATAAGCTATTCTAACGTAATCAGCTGTGTAAAGTATATTATTTTTTTGTTTGCTTAATGTTAATACAGACACACAGACACAGACGCACATACAAACACATGCGCGCGCGCAAACACACACACACACACACACACACACACACACACAGTATTTACACAATACATAAACCCAAAGAACACAACACATTTACCTATGTATTACCTATATATTGTCATGTTTTTTTTCACGAACTTTTTTCAGTTTAATTTTCAGTGTCACCATTTAGATGTTTTAATACCATTAGACAAAAGGTGTGCTCATGTTTATATCCTATTTTAAAATATATTCTAAATGGCAAAAGAATGAACATTGGCTTTGAAATTTTTCCGCTGTGAAATTCATATCTGGTTCTTTTTTCCAGTGTCAGAGACCACAGCAGTGCAGAGATAGTGCTGTAGCTTTCCTGCAATGTAACATTATGTGGCAAAGGTGCTGCATAACTACTTCAATGTGTGTAAATCTTGCTGTACAGGCTTGGAACCGGATTCCTGATCTGCAGAGACAGTCACTACTCCTGCACTTACAATCCCAACAAGTCCTGCTTGGCTCTAATTCCCTACTCCAAAGGGAGGGGCATCTCTTGGTCTCTACCAAGACAGATCATCATGTTCTTCCAAGCGTATTTGATGCTCTTACTTTCTCAGGCTTTTAACAGCTATTACATGTTTCAAGGCACGTGCTGCCTGGCCTCTCGAATCTGAGGATGTTTCCACGTTCCAATTCTCCCAATGCTTAGATTTATGCATACTTGTATTTGTAAATCTTCTCGTTTGCCATGAGCAATAAAGTGGTCTCTTACTAAAGTTTCCTGTGTCTAAAATCCAGAATGATAAGTCTGTCTATTACATTAATGATATCTCAGATGGGTTCTTTTTCTTGTCCAAGTATCACTGACAGCAAATAACTCTATTATTATCATTATTATTATTATTAGTAGTAGTAGTATTAATATTAATAATCTTATACAGCTGTCATGGCCCTGTATTATTGTTATACAATGGAATTTTATGGTGTCAGAAATATATACTTATGCCTTCTTCTGGGGAACTTATTTTCTTTTTGAAAAATGCTGAATCATAGCCTTTAATATTTGCTTTCTGCTACTCTCCAGAGCTTTCTAATTACATGCATTGCGACATCACATGCATTGTGGACTATCAACACTGAAATCATCACTAAATAAGCCCAGTAGCACCGTCGCATCTTCAGATGCCTGAAAAAGTTTGGCATGAGTCAAGACATTTTTACACCAGTGTTACTGAGCGCATTTTATCTCTTTGCTTCAGCAACATGACAGTGTACAGCCTCAGGTTTTTGGATTATTAATATTTGATTATTTGTGCTGAACAGAAGATCACTGGCATTTATACATACCCTTAAACATTGACAATGAAATTAGTCATGCTGGATCTGATTGATTTGAAACTCATTTGGTCCTTGGTACTGCTGCATTAAAGCATCATATAACAGATTGCAAGACAGTTTTTATCCAAATCATGTCCTCCTTTCAAATAAAGAAGCATAAATTATTTTATCACGTTATGCTCTTAATGCATTCCCCTTTCTTAATTCTATGCTAATTTAATTTATTTGCTTTTGTTCAATTTGTATTATTGTGTGTGTATGTACTGTACTTGTATTCACTTTGGAGAGTGCCCATAACAATGAATTCCAATGTATGCATACCTACTATTTGGAATAAAAATATAATCTAATCTAATCCAACATGCTCAACTCAGTATAAATAACCTTTCTACTCTGCCTCAGAACTCCATGTTCTGTGTACAGTTCTTCCCATGATAATCCTTTCGATGATGACATTGTCTTCTGTCCAGCTTATATTAGCTTGCTTTCCACAGCAACCAAAAAAAATTATTCTGGACATAAATATGCTTGTGGAACATGTGCTCCATTATATACCATTATAGCTACCTAGCTAGTACACAGACAATTCATCGCTAGGTAGACTATGAACTACCCATCAACTCCTGGTACAGCTAACATGCATTCTGGTTACTGTTTACACTTCTGATCAATGAAGTGGTAATGAATTGGTTGATTCTGGAACTGGAACTGGTGATTCTGGTAATGAACTTTTTGGGTCAATAACGTAGGCACAGAGCTTCTCAAATAAAATGCAGATGGTCTGCTATTTTGCAGTTACTTACAGAGTATTTTGGCTGATAAATGCAGTGTTTTTGTAATAAATTAAAGTTTAATAACTGAAGTTCAGCAGAAATTCCTATCCATGGCTACTCTCCCCAAACCAATCCAAACAAGCAAATGATGCATATAAACAGCCTGCTAAGCTCTCCTTCCTATTGCGTTAGGTGTTTGTGCATCCGGCCTCCCTCTCTCTGCCTCCTGTGCCTTGTCATCAACTTGCAGATCTCCATTGCAGGTGGTATTCAAGGTTCTTCTGCCTGGGTTTGACCCTGTCCCCAGCTGGACCCAGGATTCCACTGTGCTTGTCCTGGGCTAGGGCCGGACCTTTCTGCTGCTAAGGGTCCAAAAGAACAGGTCTCTCAGCACCGTCCAATGGCTGCTTTGATGTGTTTGCTTTCCGGGAGGACTGAACTTCAAGTCAAGCCAAAGAACCCGAGCATACCTACTTCCTATTCATTTGATGCTGTACCTTTCTACTAATAATCTTTCAATTCATTTTTCAATTCAATTATCCTGGATATAGCAGATCTGTATAAAGTTTCATACACGCACTGGAATACATGCAGAAGAAAGTCAGTTTTTCTCATTTGCTTAAACACATTTGTGCACTCTGACGTCACATTTTCAAAACAATTAACACACAGGCTGAAACAGGAGCTGACTAGCCAAAATGACTAATTTTCTTTGCGAAATGCTCTGACGCTCACAAAACATTAAAAACATGCCACAAAACCAAATATTTCCCTCAAACAGCACAACTTGTGGTCAAATTAATATATTCTTTCAATCAATCATTACACAACGGACAACAAAATACAAAATGCAGCTATCAGTATGAACCAGTTCAACCTTAATTTGTGCTACATGCGTGTGCTATTTGTTGATACTTTACATGGTTGTTACATAGTATGTGCCAAAAAAGCATATCACAGCATGAATTGTATTCTTTTCTCCCAAGATGATTTTACTAGAGATAACAGACCCTGCTGCACTCTGCACCTGCACTTTTTTGAGATGCCCTGTAAAAAAAAAAAAAAAACTATCAAAAAAAAACTGTAAATTGAGACATTTTCTAAGAAAGTTTTCTTAGTTTGTGTGCAGGTTTTTCCATTCCCATGAACTGTCGTTGACATGTAAGACCTACAGTAAGCACCTACATTAGACAAATTCGGACATTCAGTATGGTATAGCTTTTGTACTGCATTCTTTCTTCACCAAAGAACTGAAAGAATTTCACCCAAAATCAGAAATACTCAAACAAAATTTTTTATTGTACTGCATCAGGTTTTTCCATGTCATTCTTTTTTCCATACTTTTCAAACTCAGAAATGCTGAATACTGTACTGTAAATAAAAATAGTTTTTTTTTTTAATTGCTAACAAGCATCGGTCAATACTGAAGCCACTTTTTCAAAACTCTTCATACAGTTTGCATTACCAATATGCATCTTGGCCAAACAGTTAATCTCACCTCCAAAACTCACTCAAACCACGAAAACACTTCATACGTTTCAAAATAAGCTTGTTTGACCATAACACTGGCAACAATTCTCAATCAGAAGGCATACATTGTCACTCATAACACGCTGACCTAAAAAACACTAACAACAAGGAGCATTACATAAATGATGAACTTTTATCTTTGAAGTTTGAATGACTTTTCACATAAATCAGTAGAATAACACCTTTTCACTTTATTGACTGTACTAAAGTATATGTAACAAGAATGAATGAGAAATGCAGCAATTTGCTTCAACATCCTTTTCTATATCTTTGCATATAGCAATTGTGAAAAATAAAAAGTTGAAAAAAAAAACAAATTCCTGAAATTCCAGGGCTGCAATAATAATTACAAAAAAACATCAACATGTATAGTATAATCACTCATACTGTACAGTACTGTGAGGGTTCTAGTCCTCCCTCTCTCCTGCATTTGGCCACAAGTTCTAATCATCATCACATCTTATGTCTTCTCTGGCGATGCATCGTGGAAAGTATCTTCTGGAATGTCTAATCCAACCCTGGCAGTGTTCAGAAGAAGTGTCTCCACACCCTGCATTCATGGCATCCAGTAATCTGGTCATGTGGATGGTGGTCATAAACCTTCCACCTCCATGCAGAGAAAAACTCCTCTATGGGGTGTAGGAAGAGGGAGTATGGAGGCGGGAATAGTACTGACATCTTGGGATGTGCAGCAAACCAGTCTGTGACTGCAGCAGAGTGGTGGAATGTCACATCATCCCACACAACGACGAAGGTAGGAGAGTTTCTTGGCCCTCGACTTCTCTCCTCCTCTGGCACAAGTTGATTACGCAGGTCATCCAGAAAAGAAATGAGCCTGTCTGTATTGCAGGGGCCAATGAGTGGTTTGTGAAACAGCAAACCATCATTGGACAGTGCTGCATACATTGTGATGTTACTTCCTCTCTGGCCTGGGACATCCACGGTTGCTCTCTGTCCAATCACATTTCTTCCCCTGTGGCATGTTTTTGCCAGGTTGAATCCAGCTTCATCCACAAAGATGAATGTATGTGCAGTTTGCCTGGCTTCCATCTCCATTACTCTCTAAAATACAGTAAATCCATAGTTTTACAGTACTTTACATTATGCATAGCTGTGTATGTACCCTGTTTGGTTATTGAACAGACATCTTAACTGGACATATTGATACTGGAGTTCTTTCACACATTCACCATTTCTCTCAAAGGGTACAGTGTACAACAGCTGTACAAAAGTGTACAAAAAATGTGTACAAAAGTGTAAACATACTGTATTGTATTGTAATATGTAGTTTAATTATCATTGAAGGATGCACATCTCACCTGTTTTGCCGAAAAATTTGTACTATTGATGCAGCTGTTTAACGCTGCAGATTTGGTTGCACCCTTGAACCGGCCTCTCTCAAAGAGAGACCATGGTTTACAACATGGTCAATAAATGTGTCATTAAATGCAAAAAGCATGTCAAAATTGACATTATGACAGTCACAAATGGGATTGAAACAATTGCATTACTGTAGACACAGTTTGTTCTGCCAACAGGGTAATACAGTAAAGCTGAAATACACAGTGGTATACAATAACAGTGTGACTTACCTATTCTCATTTTCAAAAAACTAACAATAGATGCCACAGTGCTCCAACTCAGAATGGTACAGGACAAGCCATGATTTCCTCTTCCTTGGGCCTCTCTGCCATGGCCTCTTACTCTCATTACATACCTTTGGCTTCTTTGATACATGCTTACAAATAGCAACATGGAGGTGGCATCTTTTTTAGATGGATGAGGACTGATTGCTGATTGAAGAGTTGTACGAAGGAGTTTCACACAGGTGCATTAGAGATTCATAATTATGCTAGTAATTTCTATCAGCTGTGAGTAGATGTTTTCCTTTTGTTTAACACAGCTAATCCAATAGAGCAGCGTTTCCCAAACCTCTCCTGGAAGACCACTTGTTCTGCATGTTTTAGGTCTCTCCCTGCTCCAATACAGCTGATTCAAATGATCAACTCGTTATGAACTCCTGAAGCTGCTTAATAACAAACTGATCATTTAAATCAGCTGTGTTGGAGCAGGGAGAGACCTAAAACATGCAGTACAAGTGGTCTTCTAGGAGAGGTTTGGGAAATGCTGCAATGGTTTTGGGTCTTTCTATAAGGTCTGTGTTAACTGTTTTGAAAAAGGGTGTAAAAATGTGTGAAACCAATGAAAAACTGTTAACACATTTGCAAGAGCAGACTTCTGCTGTGCTAAGAAGGTGATGATGAAGATCAAGAGGATCCCAGTTTCATTAAGCGTGTCTTAGCAATCGAGAAAAACTGTAATACCAGATGGCCCGAATTTCAACCGCAAATGAAGGATTTAATCACACATGGCAACCCACATAGTGTGCAGCAATGGCAAACTCACACCAAGCTGGTCATGCGCACGTTGTTATTTTCTTGTCTGGTCGTCACGTGACATGGACCAATCGCGAGGCTCCAGTGACCTCGCCTGTTCTGCTGCTCTCCACAGAAGGAAAACAAGCTCTGCGCCTGCTTCATTTCACAGTACTGCAAAGAGGGAATCATTGGCTGAATAGGAATACACACTAAATACTATCACTGTCTCCTGGATCCTATCACTAGTAAAGCTCGTCCTACTGCTATAGCCGCTCCTACCGCTACTGTTACTACGATCACTATTGCTATTAATATTAATTATTATTACAATCATAATAATAATGACTGCAATCATAATAATCGTCTTCATCATCATTACTATTATCACTTGAAATAATATGCATACGAAGACAATAATAATGTTAATGACACGTCATTAATGATATATCATTTTGAAATATTATACATACAGAAAATTATCTAAGTCGGATGTATAATATATGTGTGTGTGTGTGTTCTGACGTAAGAAAGAAGACGAAGCACTTCTTGCGTCATGACGTACGGTACAGCTAAGTGAGGAACTCCGAAGTAAAGTTTGAAAGAGTTAATTGACCCCCGTCCCTCCCCGACACCCCCAAGATGTAATACCAACCTCGTCATGCCCTTTTCCAGTAAAAGGCAGTGTGTAAATACAACTATTTCCCGGTAACCCCTCTGTTGAGGATGACTCATGCAACTTCTGAAGAGAGCAATGACTGAGAACTGATCCAGCTACCTCCCGATTTTATTTCCAACATTACAACCATTTTAGTAAAATGTTGATAATATAACAATTCTGCCATAACAAATATGTCAGTTTCATTTCTAACAAAAAAATACATGTTTCAGTTCCACTACACTCATAACATTATTATTATTATTATTATTATTATTATTATTAATAATAATAATAATAATAATATGGTAGTAATAAAAATAATAAACAGGTTACACAATATTCACAAATATGAGTGTCATGCAGAATCTCTATTGCCTACTCCAACAGCAACGGTGTGTAATAATAAAGACGTCATCCGCTGCTTCGACGGAGCTAAGTGCGCAGCTCCGAACTGTAGATAGTACAACAACAATCTCAGCATGCTCGTGCACAACATAGGAATCTTCGCATCTTCTCCTCGAGCAAATCGAAACGCACGACTATTGAATTCTACGTTGGGTCCGTAGCTCGGAGAACGTCGTCGTTGTGTGCAGGACATTCATAACCAGCGGGTCCGAGTTCCCTTCTGCACGTTAGCGCAGCGTACTAATACAAATAACAGGTAGGCTATGAATTTCGTTTAGATCGTTTTTTGCCTCTTATTTCCATTTTAGGTGTTTCTTGCAGTGTCTCTCAAAGCTCGATGTATATTTGGTTCAACAGTCAATATGGTTTGATAAAATGTGCTATGTTAATACAAGTACTATTACTTTAGCAAGTACGGAATTGCCTGTGTGGTGTTGGTGGAAAAGGATGTTAGCTACTGCTTGTGGTCTTGCAGTAGTGGCGAGGTCTTCTGGAAATCTTTCGTTGCAAAAAAAGGGCTTACGTTTGTTTTAATTACGAATTTTTAACAAAAAGGGTGACAATGTGTAGTATAATGGTGCCGTTTTCTATTTTCGCAACCTTGTATGTTCAGTATAAGCGTCTGTTTCTTTTCTGTAAAAGGATTATGAAATCTGCAAAAGTGTACTACGCACTTCCCTGCACGGTTTTCATATTGCTGTTCGTAGAGGCACGCCCACTTCCACTGTTCAATGTTGTACGCTCGGAGCATGTGTTTTTCCGACCATGGTGACGGCGTGATTCACGTTTACTGTCTCACAACAGCACAGTTGGTTTTTTCATGTTTTTGTTTCCCTCATTGGACAATTTCTTGGTCCAGCACCGCATGATCAAATGCATATCTCTACACTATTTCTCCGACCGGGATGTACTGTAACGCTTTTAAAGCTCCCATCAAAATGCGACGTAAAGTACAGCTTGCGAGCGGCAGGCGGCGGTCATTCGCACACGCAGAGAAAAAAATAGGAGAATGACAAAGTTTGAGTCATGCGTTTTCTGATTAGTTAAAGGCGCCGCGATACACAGAATTTTATGGATGTGCGAAAATACTTAGTTTTATGTCAGCAGGAAAATGTTTTTTGATTTATGCTCTAGTCTGTTCTGATAGAAATGGAAGCATTCCTAAGGTGTAGAACAGAGGAAATGAAGTCTAGGTTAAAATTCTCTGTGTTCATATGGCAATATCCTGTATCACAAATTTGCAGGTGTCATCAGAATGTTGCACTGTATAAAGCTTCACGTGCTGACAACATTATGAAAGGGACACGCATTTAATAACTCAAATTTCAGGGTATTTTGTTTCTTTAGACCATTTACTGAAGTCAACTTCAAAATGTTTGCTTCAAAATAGAAACTCATACTGATGCAGAAGACACTGTAACATTAAATAATAAGGATCTGGAAGGTACCACATGCCCATCTTATCTACACAGATGTACAAAAGGCATTAGTTTGTAGAAGATTTTAGACTTGCCCCAGAATGTCCTCTCTGAGAGCTCAGCTGTTGCGCTGGTGTGTGTTAGTTTCAGTATGTGTGTGTCAGTGACATGCTGCATTACATCATTTCATTGTGGTTTTATATCTCAGTGATTATACACTATGACTGTGTACATCTGTGTGGCGGTTCAGCTGTGTAAAATGGCGCAGATGCCAGTGTGGTGGCACTGGGGTACTTGTATGTGTTCATGACTCCATTATGTGTCGTGTTTCTGTGTTCCAGTGCAGAAGCGAGGAGGCGATGTTAGATTTGACTGTCAGTACAACTACTGTTATACTACTGTCACTACTATTACTTTGCGTTTGCATGAATGTGTGTGTGTGTGTGTGTGTGTGTGTGTGTGTGTGTGTGTGTGCGCATAACTCCCTGCTTTGTCCCAGTGCAGGAATATGGATGACACTCGAAGCCCTCCTCCAAGCAAGCCCCCACACAATCTGGTGGAGTGGAGAAAGAGAGTCAAATCTGAGTACATGCGACTCCGGCAACTTAAGAGGTTCCGCAAAGCAGAGGAAGTCAAGGTTGGTCTTCATCACCATTATTTCACTAACCATATTTATTTTGCAAATAAACACCCACATACACTGTCACGTTTAATAAAGAATTCAAGTATACGGTTTACAAATTAATGTTCTATGATAATTGCCAAGTACAGTAATTCATTGAGCATTCCAGACAGTGACACAAGTCGGCCAACATCCAGCCAGCCAGAAATTTTTATTAGATGGAATGGACAAATGGAGCAACCATTGACCACAAGGAAAACAAAATTAACAGTTTGTTGGACTAGTGTGTACACCCAAACAAAATCGAACAAAAACAATAAGGACGTACACAATCAAAAATAAAGCTTCAGCAAGATAGTGTGGGGTTTTTAAAAGTTTCTAATATGTTCACAAGGACAGAATACAGATATTGTGACTGTTGGGCCTTCCAGAGAAATTCAAAGCTACATTTTTCCCTGAGAGCTGTCTTATCTCTTAAAGACTCTAATATGCTTGCAGAAAAAAACTTGAGAGAGTCAGTGCATCATTATCAAAAGGATTGGTGAGCATCCAGAAATGTCTAAATTTGTATTTGTTTTGTTTTTGTTGTGTAACTTTTCACAGTTTCTAAAAATCATCACAATGCACCAACCATATATTGATCTATTCAGAAAACTTTTTTTTGATTATTCTGTCTTTTAAAGGATCAATCAACTGCCCAGAGAAAAGAAATACACATTCTGTTCACTCTTACAAAATTCGAATCAGTTGTCTGGCCAGGCTGTGATATTGACTAGAAGAGGGAAAGTTATAGGCATGTATGACATGGTTCAGAATACACTATTGTGAATTTAAGTATTTGGTAAACATACAACAAAAAATCATTTTTGACCAAAGTTCTCTACTAACATTTCTCATACTTCTGCAAAGTTATTTATACTGCAGTCTTTACTTGAGCAATCCAGGTCAAGCACGTGGCTCAGTGCCCTAAAAACTGTTTCTCCACACCAGAACAAGGACATGTAAAAGGACATAATACATCTAATACAGACCTGCTCCCCATTTATACAACTGCACAACACTGGAGAAGCTCAGGTAAAGAGGTAGTTGCAATTATACCCATCCACAGCGATAAATTTAGATGAATTGGAAACGCTTTGTCCAAATGGGAGTGTCAACCCATGCGTTTGACATTGATTGTGTTTGATATTATAATAACCTGTCCACATTAAAGGTAAGGTGTAATGTTATACTTGTGCTTATAATGTGGCCCTAGCTGTTAGTCAGCTTAGTCTGCTTCCCTTACCTGCTCTCAAGAGTATCCATGATGTTCATGACTGACATGAGAAGCAATCATTTTCTGTATGTCTACCTTTACTTTCCTCTCTGTCTTGTTGTGTGTCTTTCTTTCTTTAGGTTCTAACATGCTGTCCTGCTGGTATATTTTGTTTTGTGTGATCTGTCCCCCTCTAGACTTTGGCAATTTTTTTTTTTTTTCACTTTCTGGTCCGATGTACCTAGTTAGCACATGTAGCTGGAGACTAATGTTAATACTCAAAAGAGTGGCAGGACGGAGCAGAGCGTCAATAAATGTAACACTGTGGAATAATATTTCAGTTTTCAGTAGTCCTGTAAAAGGAATACCAATAAGAGACTTAGGGGTACAGGTGATGCAACTGTTGTTGTCAGTGCTCCCGCCCCCTAGCTATTGTGTTTTGTTCTTCCCTGTCCATGTGCTTTTGTTTTCCTTGTGTTCTAGCCCTGCCCCACTCTCCGCCCTGTCTCCGCCCACCCGATCATCCCCTCCTGCCTGCTTACACACCTGCTTCCCATCTCTTCATCAGCCCAGCCCTATATCTACCCTGCTTGTCTCTGTCTTGTTGCCAGTTCGTTGCAGTGTGCCTTTACCTGTCTCGTTCCCGCCGTGTTTTCTGCCTGATCGCTATTCCCTGAATCGACCCTGCCTGCTCTTTGACCTTGCTCCTGCCTGCTGTCCTGCCTTGTTCACCTGATCTTCCTACCTGGTTTGACCCTGCCTGTCCCCGGCTTTGATTCCTGTCTGTGTTTGGACTGCCTTCCTGGTATTTTGACCCTGCCTGTTTTGGACTGCCTCTACGATTCTACGATTTTGTTAATAAACGCCTGGACTCTGGAGTTCTTGTGGTCCGCGCCTGAGTCCTTGCCTGTGCCTTGTCAGTACGAACTGGCCATCATGGACTCAGCGGACCTTCCTCAGCTGAGAGCAGCGTTGGAGTTGCAAGGTACCCTGCTGGGAACCCATCAGAGCCAGTTGGAGGCAATCGGCAGGTCCCTGGAGAGCTTCGCCACCAGCATGGCCAGCATCACGGCTCAGCTGCTGCAGCTGCAGCAGAGCCGCCCAGCGCCACCTGCAGCCGTCTCTCCCCCTGTTCCGCCTGCACCTCCGAGTCTGGAACCCCTACTGCCACCTCCTGAGTCGTATGCCGGTGATCCAGGTACCTGCAGGTCGTTCCTCTCCCAGTGCTCCCTGGTGTTCGAGCTCCAGCCCTCTATGTTCCCCACGGACCGGACGAGGATCGCATACGTGATCACCCTGCTGACGGGCCGTGCCAGGGAGTGGGGCACCGCAGTCTGGGACACCGGTGCCTCTTTCTGCCACTCCTACGCAGCCTTCACCGAAGAGATGAAAAAGGTGTTCGACCGTTCTAAGCACGGTCGTGAGGCTGCCCGGGAGATGCTGCTGACCCGCCAGGGGGGCCGATCGGTGTCGGATTTCGCTATTGATTTCCGCACCCTCGCCGCCTCCAGCGGGTGGAACTTGGAGGCTCAGTATGATGCGTTCCTCAATGGCCTCTCGGAGCCCATCAAGGACGAGCTAGCCACCCGGGAGCTACCTGCCAGCTTCGATGCCTTGGTGGGCCTGGCCATTCGTGTGGACCAGCGCCTGATGCTGCACCGCAGGGAGAGGGGTTCCCGAAGTCCGCCCAGTCCCTCCCGGGAGCAGTCCTCTGTTTGGGCTGCACGGGGTCCTGCATCTCCTCCACCTACCCCTCCAGGACCGATGCAGGTCGACCGGACTCGTCTGTCACCTGCCGAACGTCAGAGGAGGATCAGCACTGGGTCCTGTCTGTACTGTGGGCAGTCAGGGCACTTTGTGGCAATCTGCCCAGCAAAGGCCAGTGCTCACCCAGTAGTGAGGGGATTACGGGTGAGCGGCACCCCCTTACACCAGTCCCCTGAAGTCCATCCTCTGTTCACCGCCACCCTGATCGTCGGGGGTCAGTCTCACACCGTTTCTGTCCTAATAGATTCGGGAGCTGACGGAAACTTCATTGACGCCAACCTGGCGGCCCAGCTGCACCTGCCCCGCATCCCACTGCACTCACCATTGGAGGCCCATGCCCTCACCGGGGCCCCGCTGGTCCGCATCACCCACACCACCCACCCGGTGAGTTTCCTCATTTCCGGCAACCACCGTGAAGAGATAGTGCTGCATCTCCTCAACACCCCTCAAGCCTCTGTGGTCCTGGGTCACCCCTGGCTAGTGCAGCACAATCCACACATCGACTGGGAGGGCAATAAGATCCTGGGCTGGAGCCCCTTCTGCCACTCACACTGCCTTCGCGATGCCTTGGTCCCTGCTTCACCAGCCCCCCCTGCACCTGAGGATTTTCCTGACCTCTCGGCAGTACCGCCAGAGTATCTGGACCTTAAGCCGGTGTTCAGCAAGTCCCGTGCCACTTCGCTGCCCCCGCATCGTCCTTATGACTGCGCCATAGAGCTCCTGCCCGGTTCATCACCCCCTAGGGGGCGCCTGTTCTCCCTGTCCCCACCGGAGACCGAGGCTATGAACCGGTACATCCAGGAGTCCCTGGCAGCAGGGATAATCCGCCCGTCCTCCTCGCCCGCAGGGGCTGGCTTTTTCTTTGTTGGAAAGAAGGATGGCTCTCTTCGTCCCTGCATTGATTATCGGGGTCTCAACGCCATAACTGTTAAGAACCGCTACCCCCTACCACTCCTGTCGTCTGCCTTCGAGTCACTACAGGGCGCCACCATCTTCACCAAGCTGGATCTCCGCAATGCCTACCACCTGGTCAGAATTCGAGAGGGGGACGAGTGGAAGACAGCTTTCAACACCCCCTCTGGGCATTATGAATATCTGGTCATGCCATTCGGTCTGATGAATTCCCCGGCTGTTTTCCAGTCCCTGGTGAACGACGTCCTCCGGGATATGCTCAATCGGTTTGTGTTTGTTTATTTGGACGATATCTTGATCTTTTCTCGCTCCCGGTCTGAACACGTCCAGCACGTTCGTCGCGTCCTTCAGCGCCTGCTGGAGAACCAGCTATACGTGAAAGCAGAGAAGTGTGAATTCCATCGGGGCACCATCGCCTTCCTGGGTTTTGTCATCTCCGCGGGAAGCATCCAGATGGACAGGCAGAAGGTCCAGGCGGTAGAGGAGTGGCCTCGCCCCACTTCACGTCGGGAGCTGCAACGCTTCCTGGGGTTTGCAAACTTCTACCGCCGCTTCATCCGCAATTATGGCATGGTGGCTGCTCCTCTCACCTCTCTGACTTCTGTTAAGACGGCATTCTCCTGGTCCCCTGAAGCCGAGAAGGCATTCGTCGACCTGAAAACCCGGTTCACCTTAGCGCCTGTCCTGACCCAGCCGGATCCTGCCCAGCAATTCATTGTGGAAGTGGACGCTTCAGACATAGGAGTGGGGGCCATCCTGTCTCAACGCTCGCCGACAGACAACAAACTTCACCCCTGCGCCTTTTTCTCCCACCGCCTCACACCCACCGAACGCAACTATGACATCAGTGATCGGGAATTACTGGCAGTCAAACTGGCGCTGGAGGAATGGAGGCACTGGCTGGAGGGGACGAGCATCCCATTCCTGGTGTGGACCGACCACAAGAATTTAGAGTATCTCAAGTCGGCCAAACGTCTGAACCCCAGGCAAGCCCGCTGGTCCCTGTTCTTTTCCAGGTTTGACTTCACCCTGTCATACCGCCCCGGTTCCAAGAATGGTAAGCCAGATGCCCTTTCACGCCAGTTTTCACCCGCAGAGGTACCCCAGGAGCCCAGCACCATCCTGCCCGCCCGATGTGTGGTCGGGGCTGCTCAGTGGGACATCGAGACCGTCGTCCGCACTGCTCTTCGGGCCGAACCGGGCCCTAGCACCTGTCCCCCTAACCGTCTTTATGTTCCCCAGTCTGCTCGCTCTCAGGTCCTGCAGTGGGGGCACTCCTCCAGACTCACCTGCCATCCCGGTGCCCGACGTACTGCGGCGTTCATTAGCCAACGGTTTTGGTGGCCTACCATGAACGATGACGTCCGGACCTTCGTCTCCGCCTGCTCAGTCTGCGCCCGGAACAAGACGTCCACCTTGCCGCCCGCCGGCCTGCTACAACCCCTGCCAATTCCCAGACGACCCTGGTCCCACATCGCCCTGGATTTTGTCACTGGCTTGCCCTTGTCTGACGGTAACACCGCCATCCTCACTGTCATAGATCGCTTTTCCAAGTCAGTACATCTCATTCCACTGCTCAAGTTACCCTCTGCCAAGGAAACAGCCCAGCTGCTCATTCACCATGTTTTCCGTTTGCATGGACTACCCACTGACGTGGTGTCCGACCGGGGGCCCCAATTCACCTCTCATTTCTGGAGAGCTTTTTGCAGGCTACTGGGTGCCACGGTCAGCCTGTCATCTGGGTTTCACCCCCAGTCTAACGGCCAGACCGAGCGGGCCAACCAGCAGCTAGAAGTGGTACTGCGTTGCCTCACGTCTCAGGAGCCCACGGCGTGGAGCCAGCAGCTACCCTGGGTGGAGTACGCCATCAACTCCCTGCCCTCTGCATCCACAGGGCTGTCCCCCTTCCAGTGCTGTGTGGGCTACCAACCTCCCCTATTCCCGGCCCAGGAGGAGGAGGTGGGGGTCCCCTCGGTGACGGCGTTTGTCCAGCGCTGCCGTCGCACCTGGAGATGTGCACGCACCGCACTGCTCCACTCCTCAGCTCGAGTCAAGCGGTTTGCTGACCGCCATCGCTCCAAGGCACCCCGCTATCGCCAAGGTCAGCGAGTGTGGCTCTCCACCCGGGACCTTCCCCTCAAGGTGGACTCCCGCAAGCTGGCTCCCCGCTTCATCGGCCCCTTTCCCATCGCCAAGGTGATCAGCCCCGTGGCGGTCCGGCTGAAGCTCCCGCTCTCCCTTCGCCGCATCCACCCTACCTTCCACGTCTCCAGGATCAAACCCGTCGTCCGCAGCCCTCTCTGCCCGGCTCCCCGGGCTCCTCCGCCTCCCCGCCTGATTGATGGAGCACAAGCCTACACTGTATGCCGTCTACTGGGGGTTCGGCGTCGGGGGCGCGGTCTCCAGTACCTGGTGGACTGGGAGGGCTACGGACCTGAGGAGAGATGCTGGGTCCCAGCCAGGGACATCCTGGACCCTGGCTTGATCCGGGATTTCCACCTCCGGAACCCGGGCTCGCCTGCTGTGACGCCTGGTGGCGTCCGTAGGGGGGGGGGTACTGTCAGTGCTCCCGCCCCCTAGCTATTGTGTTTTGTTCTTCCCTGTCCATGTGCTTTTGTTTTCCTTGTGTTCTAGCCCTGCCCCACTCTCCGCCCTGTCTCCGCCCACCCGATCATCCCCTCCTGCCTGCTTACACACCTGCTTCCCATCTCCTCATCAGCCCAGCCCTATATCTACCCTGCTTGTCTCTGTCTTGTTGCCAGTTCGTTGCAGTGTGCCTTTACCTGTCTCGTTCCCGCCGTGTTTTCTGCCTGATCGCTATTCCCCGAATCGACCCTGCCTGCTCTTTGACCTTGCTCCTGCCTGCTGTCCTGCCTTGTTCACCTGATCTTCCTGACTACCTGGTTTGACCCTGCCTGTCCCCGGCTTTGATTCCTGTCTGTGTTTGGACTGCCTTCCTGGTATTTTGACCCTGCCTGTTTTGGACTGCCTCTACGATTCTACGATTTTGTTAATAAACGCCTGGACTCTGGAGTTCTTGTGGTCCGCGCCTGAGTCCTTGCCTGTGCCTTGTCAGTTGTAGCTGTGGCAGTGACTGTTCAATGAGATTATGAAGCACCTCGAAACTCATGATCATTGAATTGCTTGCAGATTTCATTCGGAAGGCTCGTCATGCAGGTGCCTACAAACTTTAAGAATATGGGGCTATACTACATCTACAACTATACTGGGTCTCTCAAGAAGTGGAGGGCCACTATGTTTTGCTTTTGAAAACTTTTTAGACCCTGAAATATATGAGTTTACATGTTTCATCTCTGCTTTGCTTACGTTTTTAATGAACTAGCCAATGCATCAGATAGCAAGTTAACATCAGCAAGCTAGTAAAAGTAGCTCAAGTTTCTTACTTATAAGTTGTCTTGCTTTAAAATTTTGATTTTGATGATTTGATGCTTTATACAGGTACAATGTGGACCACAAAGACACCTACCAAGCCTGCTCACTACTTGTTATTAAATAGCTAAATAATGCTATAATTTGCTTTTAGATATTAGCTCGTTAGCTTCAAGGCTTGGCACAGCTAGTTAGCTAGTTAACTATGCAATTAAAGAGTAGCAGTCTACAAGAGGACCATGCAGTATTGCAGGAGAAGATGGAGTGAAGAGTCTTGGGCTGTATCCCAAACAGCATTCATGGTTTCAGATCAGTGATGGCCAAGTGACACCAAGTGAACACTCTGCATCATGTTCTCAACACTGATCTGAGGTAATGGAAGAGTTAGGGAGCGATAAAGTATATAGTTTGGGCTGCATATCTCTTGGGAATCAATCAACCATGGGGTGGAGCCTCCTTTGGAGGAAAAAAAAATGTGTCTATCTCAGCAGGTGCCGTGGCTAGCTTAGAACAGAACACATCCTAGCATACACATCTGGTTGGCAGGGTACAGCCATATCCACTGCCCTGTCTTTTTACACTTTGCAACCATTTATTTGGAATTTATATGTTAACTGTTTATACATGATGACTTAAAATGACTTGTATTCTAATTACAGTTGTAAAACTTCTGTAATTTAATTATGTACTACATCCCAGTGTAAAAATGGGCTTCCCTTCTGTTTTGGTAAGTCACAAATGAAATACATACTGTAACACCTTACAACCAAGCTAATTTTACATGTTTGCTTGTGTTTGTTTGTATGGTACATATCATTAACATAGGACAGGTTTTTACATCTGAAGTGTAGATAGAGGAATGTTGTCAGCATATAATACATAGCATTTGTGCATCTGTGTGAGACTAAAGGAGGCAAATTACCCAATGGCAATCTCTCTCTCTCTCTCTCTTACCCTCTCTCTCTCTCGTTCTCTCTCTCTCTCTCTCTCTCTCTCTCTCTCTCTCTCTCTCTCTCTCTCTCTCTCTCTCTCTCTCTCCAGTCCCTGTTTATGTCCAGTCGTAGGAAGATCAAGGAAAGGACAAATCTGCTGAATGAAGAGTGGTCCAAGCTCAGAATCCAGCCCATTCCATTGGCCTCCTCTGTAGGATCCATACACAATAATAAGGTTGATCCCTGAATGTTCTCAGTGGAAGAGTCTTGTTGGTCACATTTTTTATTTTAAAGGCCTTTTTATATTTCACGAAACCAGTTGATATGTTACTCCATGTTAAGTATGACTTCTTTTCCCTAATAACATTGCAGACATTGTAGGCAGGTTCTGAATAGAAAATATTTGTACTTTTGTTAGTGTATTTCTTTTGTCAGAAAGTAACTAAATAGCATTGAGGTGCCCTCCTGTCAGTGTCTTTAATTCAAAACAACAAACCCTAAATATGATTTCTAAATAATGTCAATGAAAGTTTAAGTGTATTATGTAGTTAAACAGGTAATACACTTAACACACTTAAACAGGTAAACAGGTAATACACTGTAATACACTTAACAGTATAGTCATCAATTATTTTATTATTGGTGTAAACAGGACCTTGAAATAATGGCCTTTTACCCAAAATTTTCACCAAAGGAGTAGGAGCCGAGTATGTACTCCCTTTTCCTGGAAAGAAGCACAACACCAATTGGAAGTTTCACTTCAGAACAAAGAATCAGCAAACTCTGGAAATCTGCTTTCCAGTAATTTGCCAAAAAATCGGCTTCTCCTAAACATGCTGATGTGCATGGCACCAGTGTCATGACTTCCTGTGCTCCATGATGACAGGATTGCTTTGTGTTTGGTGCCAAAAGGGAATCCGTACCAGCAACTGTGAAAGCTCCCTTCCCAGGCTTATGTTGAGGGTTGGCATTAGAGGTCTTCAAAGGTCCAGATAATGTCACTTGACCCAAACCAGAACTGGCAATTTCTATCTTACCCATCTCAGTGAATAAAATCAGAGGCCAACCCAGGATGTCTTGGCACCACAGCAAGTATGCATGGTCCTTACCCTTGCTTGTGATACCCTTATTTGATAACAGTAACCTACAATATTTGGCAATTCTTTAAACAACCATTACAATAGATTAAAATATATCAAAGTACTTTTTAAAGCATACTGTGTTGTTTTTTGATAAATGCTTTTATTTATCAGAAACAAGCATTGATAATCCATAGAAAAAATCTAGATAGCTTTCAAAGAGCAAGTGTAACATAAGTGTAACGGCTGTGTATTGGAAATTCACCAATATTTTAATATTTTTTTGTCAGGAGATAACAGTTTCTTCGAGAAGAGTAGCAAGAGATGTCAATTCAAAATGAGATGAATGAAGTAATTGCAGCTTTCCAAAAAGGGCTATTTAATGTAAAACAATTACAGTTAATTCCACAAGGAAAGTAACATATTAAATGAACACATACGTAGAGACAGCATACTGTTAACACTGTCAGTGCTCAAGGAGGTGCAGTGATGCTTTTATGCTCTTTCTTTGAGCAGCAGTGAATAATAAAGGTTAAGCCAGTGATTTACAGGTACACAAATTCAGTAGCGTGTGCCTCAGTTAAATTCACAGACTGCACAGGAGTTTAATTAACATTTGACTCAATTTTGCCCAAGAGGCCTTTGACGATTCTGGCCATGAGAACCTGACCAGGTACAGGTCTTGTGTTGGGTCTTTGCTCCCCTAGTCCAGACCTGTGGATCCATGAAGACCCCTAGCTGAGATCAGTGTATTTCCTTGTTATGTCACTCTCCTTTCCTGTTACAGCAGTGCGTTGTGGAGTCAGGCTTCCCTGCATTCAAGAAGCAGACCATCGTGATGAGGACTCTGAACACGGTGGCAGGAGTCCCATTCATGTACTCATGGTCCCCACTGCAGCACAACTTCATGGTGAATCCTAAATGGCATTTCATGCACATGCACATGCACATGTATTCCCAACTCTTAAAATGAACTGGAGATAATGCAGGGGAGAGTGGGAAGCAGTTACTGCAGGAGTGACGAGTCCAGGTTGGTTTTAGTACTTAAATGTGTGTTTAACCTCAAAAGGACACTATGTTCGTGTTGTTCCTTAACTAACACTTTATTTGGAATGCAAATGAAGTTCTGTAAAGAGTCTCAAGAGAAGACAGTTTTGTTTCTTGGTTTCTAATCCTGAAGTGTCAGCACACAGTATTTCTGATATGAGAAGTCAGTGTGAACCTGATTTCTAGCTCCCTATAACAAGTCATTTTTTATTCTTTCTCAAAATCAGCCATCCCACCATGTTTAGGTGGCTTTCTTAAACCATCTAATGCATTTATATTTTTGTAGGAAAGATATTTTGCAAAAGCTTAATTGAAATGTACAATAATCCTCTCAGAATTGCAACAAGGGAGGTTGAACCTCTTCTGGTTTTATTGCTTAATAAAAAAGCAAAGGTTCTTAAGTATAAATGTCTGCTATAGTAATTGTAAAAAAAAAACAGCACATATATTTATAACATTTTAGTTGAGTGTTATGCACAGCATCTGATCAGACTGATTTGTCTCTTAATTGGAATAACTACTGTTCTTTGTTCTGAGATTATTGGTGAATGAAAGAGAAGGCCCACTGTATTCATCCATGAACAGAATTTTGCACTGATGGTTTAGTAAACCATAGACATCTGGCCTGTGTGCTATACCTAAGAAAAATGAGTCATTAGAAAAGGTGATGTTAACTTGTCGAGGATGTCATTTGAGAGCTGCTGTTTTATTTTTTCCTCTTTATTTTGCAGTTTGGAGCTGATTTAAGCTGATTGCAACCCAGTGGTTCACGTAGTGTTTTATGAATCAGGAGGATGAGTTATATTCCACCCAACCCCCCTTTTCCTAGTTAAATTCTCTTTTTGCACACTCCCTGCTGTGTTACAAACAGACCCTTGATTGTGTCTTGTTCCTCCTCAGGTGGAGGACGAGACATTCCTGCACAACATACCTTACATGGGGGACGAGGTGCTGGAGCAGGATGAAGCCTTCCTGGAGGAGCTCATCGACAATTACGATGGCGTGCATGGGGACCGAGGTGAACACTTAGGGCCTCCCCGTTGGTGCCACCTGTGTGCGACTCACACACCCTAATCCATTATAAAAGATTAAAGCTAAGACTGCCCGTACCACACTACGCAGTGAAGGTACAGAGATACAGTTAAACTTTACAGTTGACCTTTGTTGCCCCTGATGACAGAATAGCTCTCAGAATGACCTTGTATAAATCGTTAAGACTGGATGGAGTGAAAACCTGACACTGTTGAGGACCATAGATGATGTTTTAGCACACCGTTAGAAAGCTGAACATTCCTGCATGGCATATCATCACAGTTGGACATAGTCGGCTAAGTGCAGTCCTTAGCGGACTCCAGAGGTGTTTGTGAGGCTCCGTGCCAAGGCTTGTTTGTTAAGAGCTCATCTTTGAGGGTTTTCTCTCCATGCAGTCCCCTGCCAGAGGCAAGGTGGGATTAAGAAGGTGCTCTGATGAGGTCATCACCGCTTTGTGACAGCAGCGGGTGGCTGATGTCATTTGCAGGGGTGCTCATGTATTCTCTCTCCTCTTTTTTTCCTCCTGAAATTTTTTATGCAGAGGGGGGATTCATCAATGATGAGATCTTCAAAGAGCTGGTGGAGGCACTGAGCCAGTACTCTGACCAGGAGGAGGAAGAGGAAGGTGTGGAAAGGGGTGAAGAGGAGGGGGAGAGGAAGAGCATTACAGAGGGGGTGGAAGATGCCAAGGTTGGGCCGCCTGTCTTTTTCAGAAGAAAGAGGCGGAGCATGGGGGAGGGTAGGTGATTGGCCAAGCGGCAGCGTTCCATACCTGAACAGACTGTCTCGATCAGACCCTTTGGTTTAGGGAAAACAGTGACTTTCACAGGCAAGTCACAGATATTATTGCACCAGAAAAATCTAAAGTAAAAAATGTGAGTGCTCAAATCCTGCCCAAGCCAGAACATGAGTGACAAACTGACTGAACAAGTGGCGTGGTATAACAAAGAAAGGTCAATGAAAAGCTGGTTACCTGTGCGCTTATATGCTTGAAGTAAGTTGCTATAGTGCAAACTTTGACAAGAGCCTTGTCATTGGTTTTTGTTTTAGTTTCCATAACTGCAAGCTATACAATGAATGATACAGTACCCACCAGCAGAGCCTGTTGTCAGCCCAGGCAGCATTAGGAGCCGTGCCACGTTGCAGCTCACTTTGTATGCTTTGGCCACCCCCATCTCCCACTCCACCTTGGTCCAATTCCACTCAGGAACCTGTTTGTTCACGACGGTGATATGCCTCATCGTATTTCAGGATTTAATGACCTCTTGGGCAGAGCATGCCAGGCAGTCCGGGAGCTTAGAGGTGTTTGGAGAGCAATGTTCCTGGCAGTGCCAAGATCTCCCCTTACACAGAAAAAACATGTCCGATGCCACAATACACTTACAACTACACACAAGATCCTTTTTTCATTCAGTTTGGTTTAAAATGAAGTCCGGCTGGACTTTCGGGCCTCGTGGAACTGTGGTTCAACCAGGCAGCTGAGGTGTTACTATGTAAAGACAAAGGACCTGTGCTAGCATGGGGACTGATACAATGAAAGGATGAAAGGGTAAGATGAAACGGTTAGCATTCTGGGATGTCCGCATAGACGTTTATGGCAAGGTGAGCTGAAAGCTTTGCACCTGAGGTCATTGTGACTAGACCGGGGTTTTGGGAAAAGATTACATGGTTTCACTGTAAATGAAAGCTCCCATGTGCCATGAGCCCACCCCCACCCCAAGTATTTTAGTCCCCCCAATTTAATGGTGGAGGTCAGGCTTCAGATGTCTTCGTAGCGGCACGATACATGCAGAATGGTCAATGAGCAGAATTGTTCTTAAACAGAGAGCTCACCTGTGTTGTTCTCCATTGTGCCTCCAGCGAAAGATTTAGCCACCAGTAAGAAGATCCCCCATGATAAGATATTCAAAGCCATCGCTTCAATGTTCCCATACAAAGGCACAACTGAGCAGCTGAAGGAAAAGTAAGGAAACAATCATGTTATCATGTATTGCAGTTTGTGTCATGCTTTAGTATTTTGAGTTGTTTGGTGCTTTTAGTGTACACATCAGTGTGTGTGCATATGTGTGTGTGTGCCAGTGATAATGAACTGACTGATACATATGACAGTATTATCATATTTCCTCATCTGTGCCCCAATTTGTATGCCTTCTAACAACAGATACAAAGACCTCCTGGAGCCTCCCAGCCCAGTCAAGCTGCCCCCACAGTGCACCCCCAACATCGACGGCCCCTTCGCCAAGTCTGTGCAGCGGGAGCAGTCCCTGCACTCCTTCCACACCCTCTTCTGCAGGCGCTGCTTCAAATACGACTGCTTCCTTCACCGTAATCTCACCTTCCTGTCGTCTCTCTCTCTTACCCTCTCTTCCAGTCTCAGACACCTCACTGTGCCTCTCTCACTCACCTCACTCTCTCCCTGTTCCTCTCACCATAGTCTCTCTCCCTCTCTCTGTTACTCCTTTCACACTCCTCACATTGCCCTTTCACTCCCTCTCATTTCACATTCACTCACTGTTCCTTCCTTCTTGTCTTGCTCTTTTAATCTGTCTCTCTCTGAAAAATCACACAGCGGTGGGTTCAGCCCAGCTCACTGTTGAACTGAAATTGATCAAACAGTGGACTCTGATGTAAGATGCCAGTTATGGTCTTTACCTGTACCAGCTGTGGTTGAAAAATGAGCGATGGCAGTCTGTTATCCTGTATGCGGTTGCAGTGATGGCTGTGTTTGTCTCCAGCCTTTCATGCCACACCTAACGTATACAAGAGGAAGAACAAGGAGATTCGCGTGGAGACGGATCCCTGCGGACTGGACTGCTTCTTGTTACAGGTGAGATCTCCTGGCATTGTCCACGTCTGTCTCCAGGGTTTCCAGTGACAACTAATCACCCATCATTTATCTCAAGTCTGGATGGAAAAAAGAAAATCTGAACGTTATGGCATACAAAATTCTGTCGTGGGTAGCTAGCTAGCTAGCTCCTCTCTCTAATGGTTTGCTCTGCATTTTCATGTAACTGTCCCCCTCCTTTCTAGTGACATACCAGTTCCTCACATTCTGTTCATGGGTTCAGGACAAACAGTGCAGAAAAATAAAATGTACAGAACTACTGCTTGTACAGTGGGTTACATACCACCTAAACTGAATGAAATTAGTAAAATGTCATGCCAGTTTAACAGGTACATTTTTTGAAAAGGAGGACATTAGGGTAGATCCAAATTGAGTGAAATTGACTATGCGAGTGCATATGAGTAATGAAATAAAGAGGAAAGATAGTATAGCTGGCAATGCTAAACAATACCTTAATAATACCTAAAGTTTTATTAAAAGTAAATCTTCTTTCACTGTTATGTTTTTTACATTGATTGTTGCCAGTCAGTTTTTTTTTGTCATTCCTTAACATCTAACATTTAATTGTCACTCATGTTCATACACAGTCTGATCAACATGTTCTATTTCTTGTGTTTACTCACATTTAAGTACAATTCTTTCATTGAATAAGTCTAAAGATTTCGTTTCATTCTTTATTTTTGTTTGAAGACTAATTTAAAAGGTGGGAAACATCTATACTAAGATTAACTGTTTGTAATGTAATTGCTTATTTTTTTAAAAAAATCCAGTGTTAATGTTTAACACTGGAACTGCCATCAATCTATTGATACTCCTCTTCTAAACATAAATTATTTTGTGAAAGATGCATGGTTTCCCGTTTGTGACTTTTCCTAGATGTGTGTATTTAACATCTCTGTGCAACTTAGATAAGCAGCCTCTGTAAAAGGCCTCACTA
Source organism: Megalops cyprinoides (assembly GCF_013368585.1). Taxonomy (NCBI): domain Eukaryota; kingdom Metazoa; phylum Chordata; class Actinopteri; order Elopiformes; family Megalopidae; genus Megalops; species Megalops cyprinoides. Next base: position 40,489,066 of record NC_050583.1, read on the forward strand.
TTTAAACTGCCAGGACCATTTAAAATGATGGATACTTAATTTGGTGGTTGTCTGTTAATCCAAGTCTGTCTATTTGTTATGTGAAATAACATTCTACCCCCTGAACCTATTGTCCTGTCTTACAGGGAACAACACCTGCCATTCATTGGTTGCTTTTTTAACTCTAAAAGGAGCCTGTCTGTCCAAGGTTTACTTTCTCTGAACACTTTCTGTTCAGCAACCACTGTGTTTTCAAATGGACAGCGCCTGGCACTAGTCAAGGTTTCATTTCAACAATTGTGTGTAACTACCTCACAACTTTTTTCATTCGTTCACTTTGAGTTGTAACATGCCTACACAAGATGGACTTGTCAAACCTAGCCAATAAAATCCATTGTTTTTGAGTTGTATCACTCTAATGGTTGCATTTGCCAAGAGGCAATAATATTAGGAAAGTATAATGAAAACATAACCACAGATGTGTTCGTTAAATGGTCAAGACACATGTGTGATGAATGTACAGTGAATTCAAAGAATGTTGTAAATTGTGATGTACTTTAAGTTAAACACATTTTTTGTTCGTTTTTATGTATTTTGTTCATTTCATGCTGTCTAAATATTACTATTTTCAGCAGTTTCACTACCATCACTTAATTAATTAGTGTGACATGCACAGATATATTAGTATTTATTTTGTAAAACTGTTTGCATTGTTGTAAGGTGTTATGCATATTTGTTCATATGAAAAACATAGCTTGTTGCCATCTTACAAAACAGTGACGGGTAAAGTTTGGTCATGACGGATTAAATCCTGCCCATCATTTGTACATGTGAATGTTTCTGTGAGCAGAAAGCCTTATCTGATCCTTAGATCTTACCAGCTGGTCTTTTCCTTTCAACCCTCTGCTCGTGAATGGCTGTGGCCCAGCTCTACATAAAGCACCAGCTCAGAACTGGAAAGGCAGAAATGGTTCAGATTAAAAGCCATGGACCTTAATGCCACCTGGACTAGGAGTGGACATCTGTGTCATAGTCAACTGAAACCTAATCAGTAGCTGGAACATACAGTCTGTCCAAACATTACATTTCAGTTTAGTCATTTAGTGAAGTTCTTATCCAGAGTGACCTATAAAGACAGAGTACAAATGCATCTATAATGTCACAAAAAATGGCACATACTGATCATAATGAACCACATTCGAACATACATCAGTGCGTCACACAGTGTTGTAATAACTAGTGCCTCCGGAAAGAAGCAGCCTGCTTTTGGTTGGTAATATTATGTTCCTTGTAGGTTTGCTTGTATGACAGAGAGAGTTGTCCCATCTGCTGTAATTACCAGCATATGAGAAATAAATAAGACCCATTTCAAAAACCCTCGCAGGCTTTCCAAGAGTGGACTGACCCTTCTCTTCCCTGTGCATCTGGTTTAAAGTTCAGTAGGAGCAGATTTTAATGAACATACTGATCCAGTGAAGATGATCTTATTTAACCTGCAGCTGGCCTTCTGTGTGCTCACTCTCTCTCTCTTGTTTGTATGGCACATATCATTAACATAGGACAGGTTTTTACATCTGAAGTGTAGATAGAGGAATGTTGTAAGCATATAATACATAGCATTTGTGCATCTGTGTGAAACTAAAGGAGGCAAATTATCCAATGGCAATCTCTCTCTCTCTTTCTCCCTTTCATTCTCTCTCTCTCTCTCTCTCTCTCTCTCTCTCTCTCTCTCTCTCTCTCTCTGTTTCCCCTGCTTGGGAGAAGAAAGGGGCCAAGGAGTTTGCGGATCAGAACATGCTGAGGGCCCAGCGATCCCGGCGGCGACGCAGACAGCCACGGCCCCCCAGCTCCAGCTGCGCCGGGTCGTCCTCTGCTGGGGACAGCAAGGAGGGCGACAGTGATCACGAGACCACAAGCTCCTCAGGTGACCACAACCACATCACCTTCCAAATCCACTCATCCTAGCACGCATCTGTGCGAATAAATCCAAAATCGCATCCAGGCCATTAGACACTGGTAAGGAATAGTCATGGCATGCTCAATGTAGCAGCCTGCAATAGCAGATTGCTGCAAATGTAGCAGAAGACACAAAGACTTTGTGTATTTGGAGCATCTCCTTTGACCTCTAAGTGCAAATATCAGTGTGTATGTCTCTGAGCATTGCTCAGGCTTTGTGCGAGACAACACTGCTGTTACATTTGAAATCTTCGCCATGTCAGCTGACATTCTCATGTGCAATTATTCACCCACCTCCAGAATATGAATTCCATTTACCAACTTTTTTAAGTTGGTAATGTGCAGGCATCATTTGAAAGGATTTCACTTTGAAACAATATTGCTTTTTAAGATGCACCTTTCAGTTACATTTCTTGATACATTTCTTTTTTATTCCACATAAACATTTCAAAGAAAATAAGATGAAAAGAAGTGTTTTGAGATTAACACCAGTTCAAAGGGAAATGAAAATGGCTTTGGCCAGAGATGACTCAGCTACAAAAACATTTGCCAGCGTACTTTCCTCCAAACAAAACAACAAACCTGTCCATTGGACATGTCCACAGATAAAGAAAACTGAGCCCTCCTTAACTTTTCCCCTCAGCTCCAGGCACTAATGACAGATGCATTTGAAAAGAGACGGAAACAAGAGCATATCAGATTATGCTGACAGCTGCTTTTCTTCTCCAAAACATAGATAGAGGGGGAGAGCACTCCTCTGTGACCAAGGAGGTGATCATGTAAAAAGCAGATACATGTTTCAGCCACCAGCATTGTGCAATCGCAATGAGCAAGCTTTCCGTCTAGGAGGCCGAGTGACAGCGGGTTGCCGCAGCCCCTGAGCCACTGCCAGCAAGCACCAGGCTCTGCCTTTTGGCAAGAGGGTCAGGAACGCAGACCCAAAAAACAGCCCCCCCGCTGCCCTGCACTGGGGAGAGCGAGTTCTCCGCCTGTGTGCGCAGAGGCTTGCTCCTCCCACCCCTCCTCCATCACAGCCACTTTTCTGCGTCAGAGTTCAAGCACACTGGATGACTCCCCGGCCAGTGCTCTCTCGGGACAGAGCGGATTGAGACAGAGCTGCTCCGATTTGATGACAGCAGCTCTGCAGTCTCCGTCTCTGGCATTTGGATGACTCTCCGTGTTTACTCGCTGTTGTCATTATTTCTCCTCAGGGGGCGGGCGTGGAGGGCGCACCCCCCCTCGTTTCCCCCGGTTCAGAATGATCCCGGCATGCAAACAAGTTAATTCAATTTCTCCCGGCGGTACGAGCAATCGCAGCAGACCTTGTTAATGTGCAAAAGAGGCTAGCTGTCTGGCCAGTCCTGATCAATAGAGGGACGGACAGCTGAGGTGTCTCTCTCTCTCTCTCTCTCTGTCTGTGTTTCAGAGGGGAACTCGCGCTGTCAGACGCCCACCAAGTTGAGGCTGGGCGGGGATGCCACAGAGGAGGCGGAGTCACAGGTCCAGTGGAGCGGAGCCGAGGAGTCCCTCTTCAGGGTGCTGCATGGCACCTATTACAACAACTTCTGCTCTATTGCCCGGCTCATTGGTACCAAGACCTGCAAAGAGGTAAAGCTCTCTTTGCCAAAAAAGTAAACTCGCCTATTTGTGTCCTGTGCACTTACTTGGAGGATTGTCTGATGGCAGATGGATGTGCATATGTACAGGTACGCAGTGCAACACTGTCTGTGCAGGTGCATCCAGGCGCAGAGGACTTGAAATACCCTGTCTTTTCAATTCTGGAGTCATTTGGTAGATGTCACTGGCACAGATGTGTAAATTGGATTAGAAGTACAACGTGTAAATTGCACTGCTTCAAGCCATGCCCTGTCAAAAGTCATCCCGAATGATCAGTCATACAAGTCCCGGGTCTCATAATGACACTCATACGCACTGACATATGCTGGAATTGTGGGTCTGCTGTGTCATCTAAAGGGGTATGCACACAGCTGCTGAAAACCACCCACAGGCCTGAGAAAAAAACAAGGAGGAATGACACCACAGCAGTTTAGAGAGGGAAAAAACAATCAGGGTGTTGCTCCAGAGAGTCCCTTTGTGTTCTTGTACGGTGTTATCCAATACCCTGCTTACGTGTGGTGGTTCTCTCTTTTTATTTTTTCTCAAAAAGTTTCTGGTTTCATTGACTGGAAATGCTGAAACAAGCTTCAATGCAATGTCCATGTTTTTATTATTTATTTTTAAGAGATTGTGCCAAATCCATTCTTGGCAGAGAGTCTTCTGGTCGGAAGAGAGGAGAGGGTAGGGGGAGTTGCGCAGTGTAATTGCACGGTTTAATGCTTTGTGCAGTTCTGGTTTGCTGTGTTAGAGTGACACCCAACGGCAGGGCCTGTGACTTCACTCTCGGCCCAGCTGCCTGTAGTCTCTGGGAGGACAATGGAGGACTGATGTTGTTGTGCATCTCACCTGTGAACTATGTGACACCAAGGGAGCAGTGCCCATCCAGGGGAGCCTTGAAACTTGTATTCAACATCCGTTCATATGCCTATATAAGCAGCTGCTTATTAAAGCCTTGCTTGTGGGTACCTGCAGCTCTCTGGTAACTAGTCAAATTCCCCAACCTTCTTGCCTTTTCACTACTACAGAAATCCACTTGCACCTCTTCGTAGACATAAAGTGGTCTTCGATGGACAGTAGGTCATTTTGTACCAAAAAAGGGAGGGCACCTAGTTCTGAGAGACCTGGGCCAATTACCATAATTGCGCCTGAGTCAGGGAAGGGTGGGGAGGGGAATGTCACCCTGTGGCTGTTTTAGCATGTGTTTCTGCTGTGTAATGAGTTATGCTGACATCCATCTGAGGGAACAGGCTTGCTTTTGGTGAATGACTTCCTTCCTTTGAGGCGGGAACTGTTTTAGTGAGCCTGGCTTCTGTCTTCCCAGGTGTACGACTTTGCGGTGAAAGAGGTCCTCATCCACCGTGTGCCTCTGGAGGACGGAGCCATTTCCCCACAGAAGAAGAAGAGGAAGCACAGGCAAGCTGCTGGTGCAGACGCGTCTAGGACAGTAACCAAGCACCACGTCAGAGAAACAAAGATGCAAATTGCGGACTCTTTCTTGTTTGTGGCCTATTTCTCAAGTAAAAATAACCGAACGTATTTCGATTCTGCTTTGAAATCAAAGCTCCAAGAAGGGTGTTTTAACCAGCTTAGAAGAGCAAGAAGTTAGAAAGTGAAAATTTGGATAAAAATGTAAATGACAGAGTTGTTTTGTGGCCTTTTCAGGTTGTGGGCAAAGATTCAGCTCAAAAAAGGTAAGTTTCTATTTGAAATGTTGTTCTGATATGTAAACATGAGCCCTGCAGGTGTATATCCCACAGAACTGCATATTTCATTCCAGCAGATCCTCATTCTGTTTACAGCTGAACCTCTCACTCTTAGCTTTATCCGATTTTATGTTTTTCCCCCTTCAGACAATTCATCCAATCAGGTGTACAACTACCAGCCATGTGACCACCCTGACCATCCATGTGACAGCTCTTGCCCCTGTGTGATGACACAAAATTTCTGTGAGAAGTTCTGCCAGTGCGACCAGGAGTGTAAGTCTCCCTCAGCAGGACCCTCTGCTTTCCACCTGGCATCCCATCCTGTGCCCCTTCCCCTCTGTGCTGATCCTCAGCATCTGAGCACTTAGGCCTTCGTCAGAGTTGTGCTAGGACTGCAAATATGCATCACAGATGAGCTGATTCGTCTTTACATACTGTAACACCATGAGAGCCACGAAGATGCCATTAATGAGATACTCAGAGTGATGCCTTTATTGAGAGTAACGTGTAAAATATTCAGAGGCCATCAGCCAACCGTGCAGCCTCAAAAGACACAGAGCTGTCCCTCTGTCCTTGCAGACAGACTGTAATCCTCGGAGGACAGTTGATCATCATTGATCATGATTGATTGTGCCACTGCTTGAACCAGGTATGAGGGAGATGGAGGTGGAAGATTCATCGAGACTGTGAGGTGGTTTGACATTGTGGTCGGAGCTGAAAGAATGGACTTAAGTCTGCACTAGTCGCAGACTTTACCATAACTGGGGATAGCTGCTCACTCTGACCCAGATCAGGATATTAATAAGGTCCAATTTTTTGTGTGCGCATGGGCAGATTTCCAAACCCTGTGCTCTTTTTGAAGACAAAGTTTCTTTTGTAGGACTGATGGAGCTTAGTGGTTTTTCAGGTTGGATCCATTAATGTGATTGAGGAAGAATGATTCGGCATTCACAGTACAGTACAGTACAAAATAATGGCCAGTGTGCAAAACCTTGTTGTCTGATATTGTAATGAATACATTCTCTGTTTTTAAAATGTGAATGGATGTTATGGTATGTACCTAAAATGAGATGCATTCAAATTCAGTGTAAGAGATGTAAGAATTCCATGCCCCAGTTTGTTTGAACAAGCAGAACATCTCATACAATAAATCTGTTTGGGCTCACACACTTATAACAGGATTGAATCACACTTACTTTTACCAGCACATTGTAATTTCTTCACTAATAAGACTGTTCTGCGCAACCAGTGATCTTGCCCAAGGCATTACAGCAATTATGTCACCTGTGCTTGTGATTGTTCATGGTAAAGATCTGAAATGCAGTACTCATGGCTTTCCAGTAGGGGGAGTTAACTCAAAGTAGTGATAAATATGCTGAGCAACAGACCAGAGAATTCTTGGCTTTTAATCTTGGGTGGGACACTGCAGCTCTACCCTTGAGCAAAGCACTTTGATGATACTGTTCCTGTGAAAACACAGCTGCATAAATAGTTTCCCAAGTATCTACAAAGTGCAGGAATGGAAGACCTGTCAGTTGGCTGGGGGCATGTGCCAATGAAATAAACATAAAAGACAGGGTGTTTTTCAAGCTTTTTACATAACTTTTACATACCTAGTCACCAATGAAATAGAGCAAGCAGCCACATGCCCATAGTGCAGCCATTCAAACATCTCTCTGTTCCTGTCCTGGCAAGGTTGCCTATTTCTGACTTCAACCCTCACCGTCACCTCCTCTGACTAACCATGTGCATGCCCCGATTCCCGCCCAGGTCAGAACCGCTTCCCAGGCTGCCGGTGCAAGACCCAGTGCAACACCAAGCAATGTCCGTGCTATCTGGCGGTGCGAGAGTGCGACCCGGACCTGTGCATGACCTGCGGTGCTGCTGAGCACTGGGACAGTAAGAGCCTATCCTGCAGGAACTGCAGCATCCAGAGGGGCCTAAAGAAGGTAGGTGTCACGGCTCAGGCAAGGACTCAGTCGCAGACCACAGCAGCGTCGGGTTCCCGGCGAATTTATTAAATCCACAGGCAAGATCGCAAACGGAAAGCAAGCAGGGTCAAAACCAGAAAGGCAGTCCCTGGGCAAATCCAGGTTCAGGAAACGGAAGCAGGCAGGGTCAAACACCAGGCAGGCAGAAATATCGGGTGATCAGGGCAAAGCGGCAGGCAGGAATCAGGTCGATAATAGGCAGGTCGAAAAACAGGAAACAGCACACAGATGAGAAACGGTGGGGACGAAACAGGCGGAATACACACTGCTACGAACTAGCAACAGGACAGGGATACGCAGGGAAGATATAGGGCAGGGCTGACAAGGGGATGGGAAGCAGGTGTGCAGGAAATCAGGTGGGTGGAGACCGGGCGGGGAGCGGGGCAGGGCTAGAACACAAGGAAAACAAAAGCACATGGACAGGGAAAAACAAAAACACAACAGCTAGGGGGCGGGAGCACTGACAGTAGGGGCAGACTATGGGAGGGCTGGGGGTAGAAAGGCACAGCCATGGCATCCCATGGGAACCTGTATCTGTTGTGACAGGGATGAGGTGCCACAATACAACATGTGGAGTTGCACAGCTAAGATTTCATTTTTTGAGGGAGGGAGGGGGTACGAATCTTATGCTTTTGCATTTGAGCCTCAGCATACCAAATTGAAAGTGAACAAGCTGAGCTAGACTAAAGTCGAAAAAGGTAAAGCTCCTAAAGAACATAAAAATTTGAGAAGGCTGTGAGTTGCAGTGCAGTGATTCTGTCACCGAGGAGGACTCGGTGCCTTGTCACACCTCCTTGTCTAACAGCTTTGCACAAGACTCCATGTCCCTTCTGATTTGTCCATGACCTGTTCCCAGCACCTCCTCTTGGCACCCTCAGATGTGGCTGGATGGGGAACTTTCATCAAGGAGTCCGTGCAGAAGAATGAGTTTATCTCCGAGTACTGCGGAGAGGCAAGTGCCATCAGACAGTACCAAGTTCATACAGGCTCTGTTGCTTTCCCCCAGGCAGACATGCTGAATGGACTGCAGCAAGGCTTATGAGCTTTGGCCTTGCAGGAACCAATCCAGCAGGTTTTCCAGGTCTCTAATAATCACACATTCTCTAAAATGGGGTACAGAGTTAAATAGGCAGTCCTCCAAGACGGGGGCTGAGAGGTGAAGCGCAGGATCTCTGTCCTGTAGGGTGCTGTGTCTGAATGAGACCAGAGAAGACAGACTAAACGGTGTCCATCTCCCTTCAGCTCATCTCCCAGGATGAAGCTGACCGGCGTGGCAGGATCTATGACAAGTACATGTCTAGCTTCCTCTTCAACCTGAACAACGGTACTGAGTCCACACGTCTGGTCATATCAGCTGCATTCAACACCCTTTTTCCTCATATACTGTAACCAAAGGTCTTACAAAGCAGAAAGGAAGAATACATTTTGCGGCTCTTTTTAAAATAGCTCTTTCATCATTTCTGGTCCAGTGTGATGTCTCTTGAGTGGCTTGGTTCTGAGAACATTTTATGCCATGAGGTGACATTTGATATGTGTGCATAGCAGATTGCAGAATACTTGGAACCATGTGACAGGCATGTTAACATATTGACTGGTCAACATTCTAGTCAGTGAGTCATAGGACTTTCATTTCCCTATACATGTTAATAAGGGCCATATTCCAAAAGAGCCCTGTTGAGAGCAGTGCAGGACCATGTAATTGCACAGCTGCTGTATATACTCTGCACTGAGGCAGTAAAACGGTGCTCTCTGCCAACAGATTTTGTTGTGGATGCAACCCGAAAAGGAAACAAAATCCGGTTTGCAAACCATTCTGTGAATCCCAACTGTTACGCTAAAGGTAAGACGTTATGCTTGCAAGTTTGGAGAAGAGATTTGTCATATATCATGTGTCGGAACTGAAGTTGTTGACTCATGCTGTCGCTGTAGTGGTGATGGTGAATGGAGACCACAGGATAGGGATTTTTGCCAAAAGGGCCATCCAGCAGGGGGAGGAGCTCTTCTTTGACTACAGGTGAGAGACTGTGGATTGCCGTATTCTGGAATTTCATCCTTCAGCTTTTAAGGACATATCATGTACGAGGGAAATAATGCAACATTATGAATACAATTTTAAACTGGAGAATTTCAGCTCTGAAATCTTACATCAAGAGAAAGAACAGGATGTCAGTGACTACATGCAAAAAAGCATTGCTTACTCAGTAGACATACTGTGTTTGGGCAGTCTTGAATTTGATGCGATAATATTTATAAACCAGTGTGTGCGTATGGCACTGTGCTCCAGGTACAGCCAGGCTGATGCCCTGAAGTACGTGGGAATTGAGAGGGAGATTGACATCATGTAACCTGCACTGCCACTGCCCCACCTGCTAGAGACAGTACTGCACTTTCCCACAGAGCTGCATGGGGTTTGGGTGACAAGGACCACTTCTACCCAGGATGGCCCCATGACATCACACATCCTTTTCCTCTGTCCGCAATCCATTCTGTGTGCTGTTTTAGGTCCGTCTCTACAGACAGTAGTCTATGCCAATGAAGCTTACAGCTCCAGTTCAAACAATAATACATAGTGGATTTAATATATTAATCACGCTTATGTTTTTGGTCTGAACAGTACGTTGAATATCAGTAATTTCAGGCAAGGCTTTTGTGTTTGCTTTAATACTAAGATATGTATATTCTGGAAAATTCCTGACTTCTTCGAAAGCTAAACTAAGTAATAGCGAAACGCAAAAGTTGTTGAAATATCCAACCCATACTACGAATTTATTTTTGGCTTTGAAATGTGTACTGCTATTCATATCCATGAAGGTGCACAGTACCTTATAGGAAGTATATCCTGACAATAGGTTTGTTCACATAGCAGTTTTAAAACTACAGCGCTTATCTCTGTTTTCTTAGCTTCTGGCTATTTAATGTAGTGCAGGACAAAGGGGACAGCTGAAGCTGCTATCTGTCTTTATGAGCTCCTTTTGGGTTCTTTTGCAAAATTGACATTCATGTCCTGTAAAAGGCAACAGTACGAAACCGACCAAATGAATGTGAGCTTTCCATGGGGGAAAAAGGTAGGAAACATGACTGATCTGGACCAATGTGTCATTCAAACAACACTTTTAAAAGCACGTGCATGAAGCATGGATGCAGAAGAACCACACTATACTGGTTTATCAGCCTTCCTTACTGTGATCTGTTGTGTGATCCCACCTGGTGATTTGTAGTGTGCCAGCTATATGAGAAACCTGGGAGACTGAGTTTCCCTGATGGAGGGATCGGCTGGTGGGATATTGGGACATTCTCATGAAGAGGTTAACCAAATTGCCATATTGGTTGTGCAATACCTCAGCCAGGCCATTTTTGAAATACTCCAATATAGATAGATAAAAGCTGAGAGGTTGTAAGGAGGATTCATGTGATGCAAGTGAGGAAAGGAATATTATTAGGCTTAAATAACAATCTCAGCATTGGATTTTGTGCCAATGAATTCTTATGATGAATATGTTTTTTTCATGATTATTCATGACTATACATGTATGAGCCTTGTGTTTTTTCCTAGGAGGAAAAAAACTTGTGCCAGTAAAAATGACTGGTTTTCTTCCCCGTTGAAACCAAAAGTGTATGTGCCAATTAACAGAAAATGCACAACAGACAGTTGTTTTTTTTTTTTCATTGTTTGGTTTCATTTCATGGTTTCATTTGCACTCACGTTTCTTTAGCTGGCCGGAAATTGTCAGCACATGACTCAACATTACTGGTGCTGACCCTACACATAAGAGAAGTGTGTGTGTGTGTTGCTATTGGCAAAACAATGTAATAATCAAAAACCAAAAAATTGCCGTATTCTGTTGAAATGCGTGCTTGCATGTTCTTTAGAGCATGTACATTTCAGTCCCTCCTGTATTGTTTTTGCTGGGGCCCTCCAAGTGAGTCAGGACAAATGTTACCTGTTTACCATGTAACCTTATTTTACTTAAAACATATACTCAAGTATCTCTTACCTGCTTGGCAATAGGTGGTCTGTTTAACAAAATAATGAGCACACCTTGAAGCTTACCTTAAGGTCAGTTAAATACAGGAGGAGGCCATAAAGAATAAACGCTACTAGATGTTTCTAAAGTGTATTTATTATTTAAACGTATGCTTGAATTATGAACTGTCTAAAGAGGTATCAAATTCAAAACAGTTGAAAAAAATGTTCTTATGGTAAATATGTCTGGTGATGAGAATTGGCTTGTTCAGTTACACAAAATTGAGGTGCCTGTGCTGTATTACTAAATATGACACATCATCTTATATTTGTACAGTTTAATTATCTGAGCAACACCCTGCAGTAATTGGAAACACGTTCAGTTCATTTTCTAGCTCTGTCATTAGAAACAGTTTTTCCATTCTCAGAAATAGAAGAAGCCACTATAAAGGATTCCTATGTCCTGTCTTGGTCCATTATCCAGGTATGATTTCATGTCATAACATTTGAACCATAAACATTGATTTAAGATTTTGAATGAACTTGCATATGTAAAATTTAAGATGAGATGCTGCAGCAGCTTAGTGAAGCAGGCGAGGATCAAAGCATCTGTCATTGAATCCTTGGTCAAAACATGTTACTAATGAAAAAGGGCTTTTGTAGTGAAATCTAACCTTGAACCTTCTGCAAGAAGAGAGATGGCTTAAGAAAGGTAGATGCACTATGTAATCCAAAGTGGGAATTGACACTGTAATTTGCTTTTAGAGTTCTAAAAAAATGAAGTCATATTTTTGTTTGTACGTCCTTGCTTTATTATTTGTTTTTTGGCGAATCCGTACCAAGTGAAGAATTCTTTTCTGAAGTCAGCTGGATTTCAGATCAGTGACAACAGCTTGCAGTATACCCCAACACATGCTTCTTTGTCAGCATTGGAACGATGTAAGACAGCTGCAATGTAACGTGATTCGCTGTAACTTATTTGTAACTCTTGTACTCATTAAAATGGCAGCATTTAATCTTGTGGGTCTCCTTCCTGACCATTTCAGTAAAGGTAGGGCACACAGATATTCATCCAAACAATTCTTTATTGCCATCAGCACTAGAGTCTTTCATAGTATGAAACAAGTTATAAGAATAATCATGTCAGTGTATGTTGTGTTCTGTTTTGCAGGCAAACAGTATTATGGGAAAATTTAAGGTTAGTTGTCGGTTAGATAGCCCTATAAATAATGTGTAAAAACATACACATTGTATGTCAGAAATCATTTAACTGACTGATACTTTTGCAAATAAATCACTCTTAAATGGTCCCATTTTCAAAATATTAGTTGTGTGCAATATCTTTGGTTAAGAAAGTAACTAAGCATCATATCCATGTCCCATGAGTTTAGTTTTTGTTGCTAGCAACACATGAACCCATGCCAAACAAAGACAACCTGGAAAGTGGTGAAAAAAACCCATAAGTTATAGTGAGGGACAAAAGAGAAAAAACAAATAATAATATGTAAAGTAGTTGCTCGTCTCCAAATTATTCATATTATAAAGGCTTCTATGTGGACTGAGCAACTGTGCTATGTAACATGTTCTTATTTAGGACTAAATATCTCCCGCAAAGTGCAATACACATATAGTGGAGGCATATCAATCAGAGAACAGTTGAGAACATGCAACACACACTCAAAGCATAATATGCCCGGAGCAACACATAGGAGGTAAAAGTGGATGGCAAATACAAAATCCCTGTTCAAAATCGACGATATCAACATCCACTCAGTGAAAATAGGTACTACATAAAGAAGTACGTTGTAATGGAAAGCTTAAGTGTTATTTGTGAAGACTAATGTTGTGCTTGTCCAGTGATAAACAACAACTGCTCTGAGGAAATCCATTGTCAAACAAAAATCCACACAACTCGCTTTTTCTTCAAGCTTTTTTATTGAGGTGTCAGGTTTGTACTCAATCATTCAGGCGTATATTTTTGTTTTTAATTTGTTACAACAATTTACAGTAGTGTATTTAAGAAAAGAAAGCTGGGGAGAAGGTCCAAATTTGATGACAGCAATAAAACCACACTGAACCAATGCATCACTTTCACTAAATCCTCTAGGATGGCCCAATACAATGTTCCTACATGTGGCATGTTGTCCCTTCTCAACTATGATACATTGTGGTCTCATAAATGAATGGTGTGGGATCGCAGCATTGTTGTAAGAACCCAGGCTAGTCCTCCCTTGCTCATGACTCCAAAAACAGTTTCCGCATTCCTCCATGAAATCAGAATTATAGCGCAACCATCACCATGGCGATATCATTTACTTGCATTCAGCCACGTAGTCATATCATTGAAACAGTCACATTACATTGTTGACTGAAAGATTGCAGCGCTTGGCCTGAAGAGCCAAAAGAAGTCTCTGTGAAGTTCACGTTACAATCACATTTTTTGTTTCACTGGATCCACTCATCCATTCATTTCCTTTGATCTTATGAAATTAGAGACACAAGACTCTAAATAACAATCCTAATGGACTCTTGCTTTTTATGGCCCAAGTTAACCGATCAATAGAAGGCGGTCAAACAGTATACACCCTATTAGTATCAAGGTTGATGTATCTGCAGAGCAACACAACCTGGACCACCCCCATCATTTGTTTACTAATGGTGGAAAATGACATGTGCAGGATATAGTCATAGTTTGGTATCTGTGCAGACATTTAGTAGATATAAATTGTCAGTGTCAGCAGAGATTCAGACAGAGGCAGCACTGACAAGGCACACACTCAAGCAGTCAACAGGTACATTCCTCAAATGGTCACATACAGAGAGCTGACTGATGAGTAATAGCACTGGGGCAGCAGGAAGTAAGTTCCTATACACATAGGAAGACGTGCAGCACAACAGGAAATGAGAATTTGCTGCCTTGTAAATAGTGTCATGTGTCAGTCAAAACTTGCATGTGGGTGTTTTGCTCTAGTATTCTCCAAAATAAGATGTCATGTACCTGTGTAATACATAAACATGTTCTATAACATAGCCTTGTTCTTTGACACAAAAAAATAGAGATTCATTTTAAAAACAGGAATCTCCCTTGGCTCTGTCCATTCATGCTTTGTCTAACTCATCAGAAGTCTCATTTTTCTGCTGTGTTTATTTGTTCAAGGTTGATTTTATCATTTGAAATAGTACTTACTCCTTTCCCCTTGTCAGTCAGAAAAGGTAAAACTGAATTCTTGATATGACCAGTAAAATTCAAATATGGCTTTTATCAGTAGTGTAGGGCAATTTTTAGGTGGCATATGAGATGTAAGAAAGTACTTAGCATTTGTCTAGATTTCACAGATACCAACTTTACTAGTCTCCATTTTTGTATGCCTTACCCCTTCTATAATTTCTTATAATATGGCTATTGAAATTTACACAGTGAAAGGAACTTTGTAACTGCAGACACTCTGTCTACATCAACCATTAAAGGATATAACATTCATAACTTAAGTCTTTTTTATATAAACCAGTATGTTACAAAAATCAATATACAATGTATTTCTATATTATAGTTTGTATGTATGTGTGTATACACACATACACACACACACACACACACACACACACATATATGTATGCAATATGTATAAGATCATAAGTTTTGTGAATTTTTGCAAACAAAATGAATGCAGCAACAATCTGTGATTTTGTGCCAGAAGCTGTTTTGTTGCATGGGTCAGCTGACATGCTCTTATGAATAGCTAAAGATCACAGATTTTTTTTCTTCTTTTGTCAGGAATACATTGTTTACAGTGACCATAGCGTGACAACAACAATCTAAGCTTTGGTTATGACCCTTTCTGTAAAGCAGTTAAGCAGCAACGGCAGCAGCAGCAGCGTCCTATAATAAATGTGATTAGACTAGTGAGGCAAGTAAAAGGCTGAAGTTTACATCGTCGTGGTCCTCCATACAAAAACTGTGGTGCAGTGCCTTACAACAAACATGCTCTAGCAGCTATCGCAAAAACATCTAAAATCTCCAGTGGCATGGTGGGCTGGACCTCCCTGGGTTGTGGCAGTTTCCTGTCACCAAACTGAATCCTCAAGCCCTGAAAAGCACAAGTGGCTGCCGTCCAGGCCACTGTATAATAGCACCGAGACATCGGCTACATTTCGGTAAACAAATCGATAAATACACGGAACAATTTGCACAGGATAGCTGATCAAATCAAGAGATTCCTTGTTATAGTGTGGCCTCCTGCTCCAGCGTGAGCTCATGCAGGCAAGATCTTTCTGAAGTGCCTTTTTGAAGTCTTAGAAGACCCTTTTGAGATGTTCATCCCTACAGCACTTGTGCAGAGAGTGTGAACCAACAGCACAGTCACACAAAACAAATCTAGCTGTCTAGATAGCTGATCTATCAATATTTTTTAATAACCATATTGACGAATACAGTGAAGTATTTTTGATTATGGACATTTTGCGAGTAACTGACAAAGCTACCATTGAGCAAACCTCCATTGGGTAAACACTGTTTTGTGGGCTACAACACCACGAATACATAACATGCTGTTGAAAGAAAAAGCTACTATACTGTCATAAACACGGATGTAGTACCAAGCCCAATTCTAGGCCTTAAAAAGGCATTAGCCTCTGTGATGTTCACTCCAAGCTTTTTCCCTCATACAGGTGTGATTGCTGTTATAGTTCTTATCCATGGTTTTATATGCAGTTTTGTTGTCATTTTATAGAGGCAAAATTGTAAACAGTAAGATATGGATTTTGTTTTCTTCTACCCATTATTTATGCTTTTGTCATCTTTCTTGCTCCCCTGTAAACATTTAGAAAGCTGAAAAAAATTGAGGTCCCTTCCAAGGTACTTTCTAGTTTATCTGCCCTCCTACAGGTCAATTCTTTCCTTACAAGAGGAAGTCAGGGCATAAAAAACAGCACCAGGGTTGTCAGAGAAAGTACATTTATAGACTTACATCTATTCTAAAACAGACATCTGTTCTAAAATGATGCTAAATATATCAATCATCTCTTTTGCCATCTCTGGAAAGTATTCATCATTTAGCTATTTTGATGAGTCACTGTTTAACATACCATCAGAGAGTAGAGAAACACTTCAGTTTTTCTTGAATTTTGTGACCTGAAGTGATGTTTAAGTGAAGTCTAGAAACACCTAGAAGCATGAAAAGCCATTGCTGTTAGAGAGACCTGGAAACTATGAAGGGATGCTCCTGTCCATTCAGGCACTTTAGTTAGTCAAACCTGCAACATAATGCAAAGGTCTGGGATTGAAGTAACCCTGCTAAACAATATCATAGCAAACACACTACGCAAGGCCAGCCATCACCTGTACTACCCCTGTGTCTGATTTGATGTAAAGGAAAAACAAAAAAATAGAACCAAAACAACTGACACTTAGACAGAGTACAAACAGAAATGGATAAAGTGGTTGCTGAACCCTAATTCCCCAGTCCCACCCTAGTCATGTTGTGTTATTCACTGGCAAGCTCCTCCTGTATTTCTGGAAGGTTCTTCTCCTTGGTCTTGCGCCGGGGCTCTGGCTCAGACTCAGACTCTGTCAGGGGCTTAGCGCTGCTTGGAGACTCTATACTTTTGGGCTCGTTGGTGTCATAGCTGCCCTTGTAGCGGTACAGGTACATGTAGAGGACATAGAGCCCCCCACATATCAAGCCCACAAGGATGAACAAGATGACTGAGGAAGAAAAACATAGTAAATATTATGCATAATGAATTATTCATAAGGCCTTTCTGAATCATTCATATTATCTAATAATAGAAGCATTAATTCCAGTGACATAATTTAAAGCATTCTGAGTTGATGGTTGAGACCATTGATTTTTCCAATTAAAAAGTGTCAAACTGATAACTTAAAATAATGTCAGAAGATATGTTTATAAAGAATAAATGTGTTTATGTTTATGCAAAAGAGCTTATAAAATTACTTTTCCACTCAACATTGGAAATCAAGGTATCTTTTATACACCTAAATATTCATTCATTCATTCATCCAACTACTCCCTGAGATCACATTTCAAAAGAGGTCATAATTATTGAGAGTGATTCCAATTTTGCACCAGAGCTATGAAGCTGATGAGAATATGCCACTGCATTCTTCTCTACTGAATGAAAATGGATTTGTATCTCAGCAACAAACTACAGCATATTTGCTTGAACAAACATATATATATATATTAAAATTTCAGCAACCTGTGAACTGTGAGGTCAGGATTCCCTGATTAAGTGAAAATTAAGCTAAAACAAATAATGCAATTAAACTTTGAACCAAAGTTCTGAACAAAGTCTGATAGGACATTAGCCCATCAAACTATGATGGTGTGAGAGCTGATAGCCGTAACATACACAAACAAATCTAACTGGAACACACGCTGGGATGAAAAACTGCATTTCAAACTGGTTTGCTGTTAGCATTAGGATTATCTACTGAACATCATTTATTCACGTGAGTTAAGCTTAGATAAATATTACATAGCAACAATAGGAAATCTAAGAGTCCACTGATTGTGACTGGTGGGCTCTGAAAGTCAGAAAAAGTGCTGTTTGGCAGACCAACCAATAGTGGTCCACTTCTTCCAAGAAGAAGCCATGACGTCTAGCAGCAAGGGCACCTTAGTCTGTTGCCCAATTTTTGCTGCCCTAACAATTCTAAGGTATGAAGATTTAGTTTTATACAGTAAAATGACAAATGGATGTGGGTCAGGAGACAGAGATATGGAGGGAGAGAGCAAGAGATGCAGAGTGATATAGAGTGAGGAGGTGGACAGTGCAAAGAGCACAGAGAGGGATTCTATGGTTAAACTGAAGCACTACGAGAGAGGGGTGTTTAGATGGCAGCTCTCAGCAGCATCTCTCCTGTGTGGCCTCAAACTGTGAGGTCATGAGAGCTCAGCGCTCTTGTACGTAATCAGCACTGCCATGTGCTTTGTGGTTGATGTGGTGTGGTGATTGTCTTCAAAGTTTCTTGGGGTAAACATCCACACATGCACATACACACTGAACATTCTGTGTCACTGATGCATCAGAGCTTACTTGTCAAGACTGGTGCACTAGGTAGGTCATCATGGATGTAGTAGAAGACTGAAATGACAGGAAAAGATGGTCAAGTGACCAGGCAGAATAGGGAATTCTTCACCTACAACACCCCATTCCTGCTGCATGATGCAATACCTGCACAGTTCTGAGAGCTTATCATGCAAGGTATGAGGGCACTGTGGTTCTGGGTATCAGAGCAGGGGGGTTTAAATTGGACAGAGCAGTCAAAATATACCCTATGGAACTTTAAAAGCTTATGCTGCAATCACAGGATTAACAGGAGCCATTTTCAGATGTAGAATGTAGAGATAGAGGAGAGAGAGAAAGAGCATGTGTGTGTGAGTGTGCATGTGTGTGTGCATACATCCATGTATACGTATAGGTATGTGTGCATAAGAACAAACATGCGTAAAGCAAACAGCTCTGGAGAACACCTTTGGAAACGTGCAATTTCACATTAAGTGCAGCAATAAGATGCTGACAGAGTTTGGTAGAGTATATATAAGGCTTTTTGCCTTTAAAATCAATTTATTTTAGAATAGAATAATAGAAACGTGAAGGCTTAATAAAATTTCACATTCTTAAAAATGAAGTCAAGGAAAAATACAATTCAGAAAAATATCTACACACTGTCTCCAAGTGTGGTGCAGTTACCTTTAAATTAGAAACAAGTGGTTTCACACGCAAATATGAGTTCATTCTTAACATAAAATATCTGCATAATTTGGGATTTGTTCATGCAGTATTATCTGGAAATGAGCTATGGTCTATGCTGGGAGATGGAGTCTTACTTGGCCCAGTGTACCAGGGGTCTGCCTCCCAGGGCACCAGTCCCAGGACAGGGGGGAAGGCCCCGCAGTTGGACTCCGCCACATAACCCTGCACTGTGACCGGAGGGTCAGTTTCATTGGGCCGGAAGTAGGTTTTCAAGGGGGCGTAGATGTTGTACCGCACCCCTGATATGCAGCCTATAAGCCCTGGGGCATTGTGTCTCTGGATGTCATAGTCAATATCCCCGACCTCTGCAAATGTGTAAAAGAGAGGGATTATTACAGATCAGTATCACAGTGTGGTACAATAAAATCACAGCTCTTCATGGACACAGGCCCCTTGAGTCATTGTTGGGCCATGTCCAAATGGATGCAGTAGGTACACTGTATGACCTGTTTATTGTTGCCCTGATAACCAAGGTTATGCTGTTCGGAATTATGCTGCTATTGGTGGCCAAAGGAAAACACCACGTTTCACTGATTAGTTAGCTTTATGTAAACCGAGTGTGAAAGAGTGCCTTCACCTATCCCTAACTATTTTTGTTTTAAATTGCTAAATGTTTGCATTAACAAAGGACCCTTGTTTAAAACATCACTTCAAAATTGTCCAATTGCAGTCCAGCTCTCTTCAGTTTCATTCTTAAACAGGCTAATTGTCTGTGATTCTGTATGTGAACCAGCTGTTGGTTAGCAAGCCACACCTACCCTAAACAACAGGCAATGATTGCAGGTATGTGGCTACAGAGCCATAGGCTGGTTCGTTTCTTTATTGGTTTAAATGTCAGTTGTTTTTATGCTTTGCTCCTTTTCTTTTTTGTGAGACATATGTACAGTATGTACAAAATGTATTTTAATGTATGAGATTAAGTGCAGTGCAATGGCCAGCTCTCACCCATCACCCTCCCCAGGAACATGGATTTGGGGGAGTTGAACCTGATGTCCTCCAGCAGTGTCATGCTCTCTCGGACGGGCTCTATGTAATCCACCTGCAGTGGCCAAATGAGTGAGGAGCAATGTTAGAGGGAGACCGCAGAGACCACACCCCTAACTGCACTGGGAGCCAGACACACCCCCGAAAGCACTTCATATGAGTGGATGTGACGGCTCCAAGGGATTACTCTCCTCAGATGAGCTGTGACGGCAGATCCGCATCCAAAAAGCTCTTCAAAGTGAGTCACAAAGCCAGCTCAATGTAGATGGGGAAATCTGATAAAAGTGTAAAGCCACTCCCTGTGACATGATACTGATAGAGCATGCCTGCATGCTGCACGTGCCACACGTGTAAGCATGCACGTGTGTGTGAGAGAGAGTTTGCATGCACTGTCAAACAGTCTGAGGTGAGATGCCACACACCTGTATTCGAATGAATCGGTTGTGCCTGGTGATGTTGACGAAGTGGGGGTACCCATCTGCCAGATTCCTGTAGGACACCTGGTATCTGTGGGTGATCAGGCCCAGCCTGTACCTCAGTTCTACACTGCCTGGAAAGAGATTAGTAGGGAGGAACTGTATGAATGTGCAGCAATACAAACTACACACAAAACAGTTTTATCCCATAATGTTCTTCTGGGGCAGTTTTAAGGTTTACAACACTCATCACCTTGTCCTAGATAATAAAAAGAAGATACACCGAAGGGATGAACTTAGCCGCCCTGGAAGTGCGTGTCACTGTAGTATGTATCTGGGCGATGCTTGTCCAGCATACCATCCTTCTTGAGGATAACGGCGATGTAGTCCCTGACAAAGGAGCTGATGTAGAGCAGCACTGCAGGAGTCTGGGTGGTGCTGAAGCTGAACTCGATCTCGTCACTTGTTTGGTTGTACCCCAGGCTGAAGTTATGGGGGTCCAGCCAGTTTGCCCATTGGGCCTCGTCAGATATGGCCTCCCTCCGGATGTTGTAGCGTAACCATGCCCCCTCCTCGAAATAGGCTCCAATATCTGAGAGGACACACACCAAGAACAATAATAAGGTTAAATGTTATGGTAACATCCCTGTGATTACTAAACTGAATTTGTGTTCTGGGGACTGTTGTATTGTGGTATATGTGGCTTTTGTCAGAGTGCACATGTTAACTTGTGGTAGGGCTTGAATAGTGTTATGCTCACACTCACTGGTCTGGGAGTGTTGTGAGCCTGGTCTGACACTGTTGCTTGTTTAAATTGAATGGATACACTTATGTTCTATTGTGATGGAAGTCGCTCTGGATAAGAGTGACTGCTAAATGCATGTAATGTAATGTAAGCTATGGACAGCTGATTCTTAAAATACTACCAGAGAACCCTGTGCTCTTTTTGGCCAGTGCCTCACTGCCTTTAACAACCACAGTGAGTGAGGACCTCAAACACCACATCTCATGAAGCACATTCTTTCCATCACTGCACTGAGCCTTCTGCTTGGTCTACTCTAGAAGGAAGACTGCCCCCTATTGGCCCACAAGTACCACTCCTAGCAATAACCTCCTTCTCCCAGCTGGTTTCCAATCCAAATTCCAACCAATCTCAGCCCCACTTAAGTTCAGCCATCAGGCTGCAGAAAGTTACAGTGTGGCCTGGGGCTTAACATTCTGAGATCCATTATTGAATGAATGGTAAATGATAGCTCAATGGAATTTGTTCATATTGATGACTGGAAAAATTTTGAAATAAAAATAAAATTTATAATTTTGTGTATCACTGCTGGAAGTTTAATCCATGCAATGTTGTATCCATCCAAGATAATTTCTTAGCTTGCTTATGGGTACAATACTTCATAAAACAGAATACATTTATGTCTGTTAATCAAAAAACATTTTCCACAGTAGAATGTTTAAAAATATGTAGCTGATAACTTGTTAAATTGGACAGAACTACATAATACACTGTATTTCAGCTAGACAACTAGGATGGAGTGTGATGAGTGTTTTGGTGGGGAGGATACCAAATATGAAATGAAAGCCAATTTTCGCTTCTGAAATGTTTAAAAAAGATCCTGAATTTACATGGCTTGACCATCTGCAGTGATGCCCTTGCAATGATTGTCATCAAATGTGGTTGAAACTGCAACAAGAATGTTGGTTGCAGATATAGACCCAACACCTGCAGACTTGCACACTCAGGTTGAGAGGATTTGATTGAGGATATGCATATCTAGCATTTTTGGTCTGCGCAGCAGGGTAACAGAGTCACAGAGTTGTCTCAAAAGAGTTGCTGCTGAGACAATTTAGGCTTCCTGGAAAAGTCTGAGTAGTTAGAAATGATTAAGATAGCTTGTCAGCAAATAAAATCATGTTGTTGTTTGATCACTGTCTACCACTTAGAATACTAAAGAACTCTTACAAAAGACTACAACAGAATCTCACACTACTTCTCTGTATTTGTAAGTAAACTCTTAAACGTTGGCAAGAGTGTAGGGATCTCTGTTTTGTGATAAGATCCCTGCTTTGACAAGAGTGAAGTTAGAAGCTGGGTCACATTGAACATGTCATTTGAATTTTCTACGGAAAAAGTGCCAGGCTACAAAATCGTAAGACACTTGTTTTAAATTATCTTTAAGTTATCTAACAGCTACTCAGAAAATGGGAATATCCCAAGGTAGAAAATGTGATTCACCCCAATACACTGCTAATATTAAAATTCAATTCAGAACTGGTTGAATGGTTTTTCTTTTATATACCAAAGCTACTTGGTGCTTAGCCATTCAGTGCTTATGGATGACTTTCTGTTTGCATTCAATTTATTTGTGAAATAACTACATGCACATCAGGAGTAGCTCATTAACTGTGATGCTGACATATGTCTAAAAATTAATACAGGGGTCAAAAGATTTGCTCCACTTATCAACAAGAGTCAGAGAGTCCCCACCCTTTCCTACAAATGCTATGCATTCCTCTGTTTGATCCCTTTGCCTTCAGACAAGTCTGTGCATGGCCGTGGTTCTACCCTGAGAGGGGATATCAATCTGGTTAATCTATATTCTTATTTGAAAACTCCTACAAGTTTTGATGCCTGAATCCATGACACACAACTGATCTACAAGCAGTTCATTTCAAGTGTCAGTAAAGAGTCTGTAAGGCCAGTCAGTGGTCATATGTATCTGTTACCTTTGTGGCAGTAGTACCCATCAAAGGCTGTGTTGTTGCAGTCGCAGTAGTAGGAAGCATAGCCCTCCATGCAGCGACCACCATTTCGACATGGCAGTGTGGCATTCAGACACTGGCCAGTGCAGTTCAGCCGGATCCCTTCCTTCTCGTTGACCTTCCCTTCCAGGTCAATGGGCACCCCGTTCATTCGCAGCCCCCTGAGACAACCGAGGAAAGCCCTCAGTTTGTACTTGGCAGCGCCTGTTCACAGAGGGCAGAGATTGGTTCCACTTTATGAATCGTTCTCATTCTCATGAGCAGGATACACCATGGAATTTCTTATTTCTCTGAGTCACGCTCTGAGTATAGCTATGATTTTATTATGGATGGGAAGTTGTGTCAGAAGAGATGGACATAAATTATGGAGTATAAGACTTATAATGATAATGGCAAGATGTGTCAATTGTACTAAAATCTCACAAACAATGATTATGAAATACAAAAAAACCAAGAGCTATCATTCGAAAGTCGCTACTGATAAAAGCTCAGTTTCAGACAGATGAAAATGAGCATTGCGTGACAATACCAATGCTACAAATAGCTGCTCGGCTGTTATTTACTGAACGACCGAACCACTGTAACGCACCCACAAGCAGTGGCTCAGTGAACTTCATGGTGACAGAAGTCTGTCCAGGGAACCGGCGTACAGCCCAGGGCTGGTAGTCCACCTTGAGCCGTGCTCCCTTAACGTTGATTTCAGCCTGGACAAAATGCCACTCGTCATCATTTAGGGGCATTGGTGAACGCAGTGTCACATTGATGATGCCATCGCCAACCATGAAAATGAAGAGCAGGTTGGTTGTAGCTATGACAATGGGTAAACACAGGAGTTAAGGTCCAAAGAAGAGACAGACAGCCACACAGACAGACAGAGAAACATATATTCCCATTTACCATTATTAATTAATTGTAGCAATTTAATGCATTCTCATAATTATAGTTTCAGCCAATAACCATATTCCATAACATGGTCACTAAGCTTGTTATGAGACAAAAGTAAATCCTTAAGGATCCACACTTATGTCTTTTGTTAATATTATGCTCTCAACTTTGGGGCACTCATTGTCCTTTTGTGTTCTTATACTGTATTATTGAATGAACTTGTATAAATCTGTATTACAAATATTTGGAGGAATACATTAATGCAGGCAAATTATTTGATACAACTGAAGTGTAATCTTAATTTGTGTATGAGTGCAAGGTAGAAAGTGCAAGAGTTTCAAAAGTGAAAATGCTTTTTCAGCTACTTGTGTATCTGTCCATCTTACAATTGAGTTCCATCCGGATGAAGTTGCGATGGCGGTAATCTGAGTTCTCCAGGAAGACACCATGATCATTAGTGGTTTTAAAGTAGAAGCTGATGTCGGCACTAGTGCCGGGCCTGAAAGTGGGGAACTTCACGTAGGTTGGTTTTGTGAAGGAAATTGTGTTCCAGGTGTTACCTGTTGGAAGGTGCAACACAGAGGTTGTATTGCAAATGGCAAATCATAGCATCTCTGATTTAAGGGCTTTACAGAGCATAACAATCAACATGCAACAATAAAGTGACAGCATAACCTTTATTTTACGTGTATCACTTGCAGTAATTTTACACAAATGTCATTTCATTGTCCATACAATTTAATGTTTCATTTGGACATCCTACCAGAAAGGTCTGAGCTGTTCTGTAGCCCATCAACTTCATAATTAGATGTACAGCTCAGAGTCTACACAAATCAGGGGTAGAGACATTCCAGCTTCAGAATTTTTGCTACTCACTATCACCATGGCAGCGAAGGCGTCCAATTTTAAACTGAGCCTCTGACCCAGTCCGGTTGGTGTCCCCTACAACAACCCTCCGCACAGGCAAGTGGTCCTTGAAGTTCAACCAGCCAGAGTCTGAGGACCTGTTATCCCATTAAAATGAACATTACATTAAAATATAGTTCTATGAATAAATCAGTGTACTTTGATGCTTTTATTTGGTATTGTAAAAGAAGAGTTTCACAAAAAAGGAACAGTTAACACAAATTCATGAAAATCTGTCTTTGGGAAATCTGAATGTTTTCTTCTGTAGATATGCTGTTGTGTAATCCAAACATAGCTCCAGCCCCACCATCTTCGGTAGTCTGCGTCACAGTTGCAGGAGTACTTGGGGCTGGTGCAGGTCTGGTTGATTGCGCAGCCACACTTCTGGCTCTGTGGGAATGCCCCTCCCCAGTACATATGGCTCTCATTATGTCGACCAATCCAGTAACTGAATGGTCGTCCATCTGGTGGAGGAGACAGAGGGATGAATCTGTGGCCTGTGTTGAAACACAGGCATTCGCATGCTCCAACGTCTGTTTCAGGCATCACAGTTGCACTGAGTGGTTTGCCACCAGCTCAGGCGACACATCCTGGGTCATCTTTTGGGACTGGGGAAATCTACAGTTCTATTTGTGGCAGAGACAAGGAGATTGTATATGGAGTTGTTATATAATTATATGCACTTTTGGTAGCCAGTTGCATTTCTGGTTAACCACAACACTGACCAACTTCGTCCTCGTCTACCTCCAAAGGGTATCAGTGTGAACTGATCAGGATCTGATCACAACGTGATTTTTTACAGCTACAACTGGAATATCTGATCTCACTGGATCTGACCACCTAGGACACATTTTTATATCATATGTAGATGAGGCGTTAGATGTGATAGGTTACCAATGGAGAACTACTGTGTGTTCACTGGTTAAGCAATTGATATCCAATTTACTCACTGGGTGTATTAAGTAGACGGGACTTGTAGCAGGAGAAATCGATCCACTGCTCACAGTATTCAGATGTATTGGCCAGGGCAGTAACCTCGGCCCAAGAGGCATTGTAGTATTCCACATCACCCAGATAGGGTCGGTCGACCGTGGTGCCTGTCACCTTGGTACCGTCCATACGATTATGGCCCACCACTGTCCAGGCCTTGTAGGCTGGAAACAAACGCCAAAGGTTTATTCATTACAATATAGTAGCACTAGGCAATATGGAGGTGTATAGGTGAATGGAAGTGAATATATCTGTTTCTCAGATGCCTTTACCGATGGCAATTTATATTGCCTGTACATATTTGTATTATAATTATTCATTTGAAAAAAACTGTAACTTTCACACTGCAAAATAAGTATTTTATGACACTCTAGGCATGCCCCTATACTGCACCACACTGTAGCTTCAGATATGCCTGATTGGAATCAAGAATTAAGAGAGTTGATTAGTAAATGTGCATCGTAGATTCTTGCATGGCTTGGATTGCTCTCATGATAATGTGTAATGAACAGGATTCCATCTAACTTAAGATTATTTAATTGTACTATCTGTATCTATACACTATATGCACACAATCTATATATGTAGTTTTTCAATTATAATAGTACTTATAGTCAAATTTTTTGCTTACCTCCCATTTTGCAGTAAACACTAAAGGGCTTCAAGGGTCCACTCAAGTCAGGGTCGATGGTGTAGTTGCCAGAATAGTACTTGCCATTAAGACGGTAGGCCTCGCACGACTCCTTGTAGACCGCTGTCAGCAAAGAAAAGAAAGCATTCAGAAGGCTTTGCACACTCATAGGCTCCTGATGAGAATCTAACTCAGACACACACACACACAGACACACACACTTACAAATAGATACTCACACATGTGGCACACCTCTCCTTTGTAGCCAGTATTCTCACACATACACAAAAAGTCATCCCAAGACTGAATGCATCGACCATCGTGCTCACATGGGTTTGGGGTGCACCTGAGAAAAGGACAACCAAAGGGCAATGTCACAATTATTATATGTGAATGTTTATTTGTGAGAGTGACACAACTGGAATATTTCTACTGTCAACAATGTGTCAAATATTACAAAATAATGCTATTTAAGCTATATGCTTATCAGCAGCTACTGTACATAAAGCGGTCCATAGAATATGAATGTGACTGTGAAATGTCAATATCCAAGCATCTGAACACAATTCAAAACAACTGAGGAAAGTCAATAAAACACATATACAATATATACATGGTATACACACAGCTAAAATTGCTCTAATGTAGCTAAATGTTCTGCTCCCTGGTGTCCTGTCCCTACCTGTCAGTAATGCCACAGGTACCCAATAGCAGCCCTGAGTATCGTCCCCAACGCCACTGCAATAAGTTGTCAATGTCCACTTGCTCTTTATCGATAAAGATCTGCTGCATGCAGCCATGGAAGTTATTCAGCTTGGTCTCACACCTGGCGGTGTTGTTGGTCTTGGGACACCCTGGGGGCCATGAAGAGAATAGTTAATGGGGGAAGAAAGCAGGATAATGGAACTTGACAATACCCCACCACTACAGTACCCACCTCCAAAGAAGTACTGGTCACCAGTGCGTACTGTAAGGGGGTTAGTGATCTTGAGTGGAGAGCTTTCATCTTCATCAATAATTACAGTCACAGAATTGTCCCTGGCCAACACCTCCACTGTGTGCCAGAAACCATCATTCAAACGGTAACCTGAGGAGAACAACCGAAGACATAAATCCACTGTCATAAGGGAATACATTGGTCAAACGATCTACTCATTTAACATAAAGAAACAAACTGCACTACCAGTCATGATGGAGATTTCTTCACTTTTTTATATCCACTACAAAGCAACATGTAAAGGCTTAAACTCCATAATCTAGTTGGTAAACATTGATTCAACATGGTAAATGAAGGTTTAGGTGAAAAATAAAAAACAGCAATCCAGAGGTGTTCCTCGTGGGCTCATTCCAGGACCTCACCTGCAGCAAACTGCAGCTTCTTCTTGCCAGGCTGTGTCAGAGTAACATTGACTTGGCCTTCACTCAGGCCCAGCTCCAGGGTGCCCAGATTGTCAGCAAATCTTGTGAACAGAAGCAGACCTGTGTAGTCCCAGGAGCGGAACTTGAACTTTACAGCCATGAGAGGCTTACGGTTCACCCCTGGCAACTGGAGAAAGTTGTTGGGCCCAGCAAAGGTCAAAGGTTTCAGTGTCATAAGGTCCCTGCAGGCATAGCGTATTGGTTTCTGGGAGACCAGGTGAGAAAGAAATACTTCAGTTCTGAATATCAATCATGGCTTGATCCCACCCACTAATTAATGAAATCTCTTACAGATACTAGATAAAATTATAGATCAATGACAAGGAAGACCACACTACTAGTTATTCCACAAATTATATTTTGTTATGTGTGACTCAAAGCACCAACCTGATATGACCCCATGATTTCAAAAGGTGGAGTCTAATGCAACAAAAATGCGGGGACAGATCTTCTGTGCTCGCATGTTCCGCTGTGTCTTTACTGTTTGCTGGAACATTACATGGATCTTTCATGTCATGTAGCCATATGGGTACTGCTGAGCTGGGGTATTCCATGTGAAATGCTATACCTGCCCAGGGGGGAAGCGGATCTGCGGCTCCTTCTGCTGTGCCATGTCGATGATGTTTGCTCCATTGAAGAAGACATTCTCCAGGCAGCCACGGAAGTTGCTCTTATCAGGGAGGTGGGGCATGCTGGGTTCAATCACTCCACCCACATAAAGCTGGGAAAGAAAACAAATTGCACTCTTTTTAAATAAATGAGCTTGTAACCAAGCCACACTAAAAAGAAGAATTCTTAATAGAGAATTACCTCAAGGATAAAAAACAAAGCTCACATCTGCTTTGCCAAAAAACTCATAGTGCTGGGAGAAAGAGTCTCTTTTGGGTTCAATGGTTAGCCTTTGAACATTGTGATTAAACTATTATTTTTAAGGCTAAATCATTTTAGGAGATTACAGTACACTGTGAGTGAAAGTGAAAGTGCGGGTTGTTTCTGAGAGTATCTCTAATTCAGCTTTTAGTGGGAGTTTGATTAATTGAAATGTAATCCTTTCTGACAACCCCTGTGACATGACACTACTGCTCTCACATTTAACCCCTCTAGCTATCTTACATGAATGGTAAATTAGTGGATATTTTGCATGAGTTATGAAAAACACCCCAGTTTGTGAAACCTCTATTTTGGGACCACACTAACAGCCTGTGACCAACCCCATTCTTTGGGACCCCTCCTGTAATATGTGGCCATTCCCACCTGAGTATCCAGGTCAAGGTAGGTGAATTCCCCATTGCAAATGACGCTCTCAGTGTGGCTGTCCACTGTCAGATTGACCTGCCGGCCGTAGCGTTTGATGGTCACGTAGTGCCAGTGCTGGTCATCCAGGAGGTTGCCCACACTCAGCGTGGTCAATCCATCCACCTGGTGGACAGGGCTGCTCCCTGGATGAGACAAGTCTGAGTGAGACTCTTGGTTTAAGCTGAACCATCTGTACGCTCTGTTGTTTTTGTTATGTGGGAGGAAGTGTGGGATATATATACCGACTTCACTTCCTGAGGCAAGAAGCTTATGCAAAATTACCCAGGGGGCAATCTCCTGGTTTTACAGAAAATATCTCCTCTGTGTTGAACCTGAATTGTTGGCTCTCACTGACTCTAAGAAGGGGTCTCAATAACTGAAATTTAGTACAAATAAAACAATGATGATGACTCACATTGAATAGAGCTTGCCAGGGTTAGTTCCTGTATGCCACTACGTATGTTGCTTCTACTTAAATCCTCTGGATGCAATTACATAACCTGATAATACACTGGCCTTAATTGACATAAGTACCATTCAAAGCATGAGCTCCATGCTTGATTATTATTCATTTATATCCGATTCATTAAATATTCCATCTTCAGTATGGTTTGGTTTCTGAATATTATATATCAAGGGTATGCAGTTAAATAAATTCAGATAAATAAAAATGGCACTCTGGAAACTGGGCCTCACACCCTTGTCACAGAGTACAGAGTTTCTTCAGCACAGGACATGGCCACCTCTGACCTTTGACTTTTGACCTTAGTCTTTCTCAGTAAATGATGCTGCGGGACACTTCTCACCCAGGCTGATGTGCAGGTAGAGGCGGCCGTTCTTCAGCTCCAGGGTCAGGACATCCCCCTGCATGCCCTCACTGTGCAGCAACACCCCATCCCTTTCCAGGGTCTTGAAATTCAACGCGATGTTGTCCTGCAGCGTGCGGGACTTCTTCCGTGGAAACATGTACGCCACCATGTCATCTCCATTATAAGACATCACGTAGGAGTCTTACAGATGTGCACAAGAGACAGGAATTAAGGAGGTACTTTTCTATCAATCCACACACTTTCCTTCCTTAAAATAAGGAAAAAGCTTCTGTCATTATAATAATGCAACATTAGAGCAATGTACGCATATCCATTCACCTTCATGTCACTATGTGTAAACAGTTAAAACCAATCAAGGTCTGTCAATTTATGAATTGTACACAGTGTACCAACAGAAGTCTTCCACCTTGAATATCCATAGTTTGGTGTGGCCTGGATATGGTGATCCTGCTGGTGGAATACCTGGCACTAAACATGTTAAATTTAGCTAGTCACTCCACATCCGAATACTTGTGTATGTGCAGTGTATCAAATGCATCTTTTTCCAGTGCTTTTCACTTATTTATAGGACTGAATCTATGAGTACAATTAATTTAATGCAAATAAAAAAGTATATGCTATATCATAATAAACCAACAGCTGGTGCTTCAGTTTCTGGCATGGTAAAGGGCAGCATGTGTTGTTCAGTGTGGTCAGCCAGGGAGCTTGGGCCTCACCGTAGGGGCAGCCATAGATCTCCAGACGGACCCCAATTTTACCGCCCCATTTCGTGTTCCATCCCAAGGGCAAGAAGCGCAGGTGTTTGGCAGTGAAGGCATAGTGAAAATTGTGCCTCTTCACCTGGTGGTAGTTCCAGTTCCCTGACAGAGTCTGTGCAACAGAGAACAACATATTCATCAGGATATTTATTGCAAAACAAACCTCCTTTACTGGTCAAAGTCCTCCAGGTCCAGAAGAATCTGAACAACACTGACATATGAATCTCCAGATATCAACTCCATCACCATCCCCTATTACATGTCTTCTACTATCCCATATTAAACAATTTCTAAAATGTACAAATCCTTGCAAAAAGACAAATGTTTTGTTCATTCATTTAGTGTTGCATAAACAACACATATTCCGAACAAGGCAAACGTGCCACCCTGCGCCCCATCCCCATACCGAGTTTCCCCCTCTTTGAATGTAGGGGGTCCAGGAATCAGGCCGATCCCCATATAGCAGGGTGTATTTAGTGACCCAGTCATAGGAGTTGAAGGTGCCCTGGGTGGAAATGGCAACAATGCGGTACTTCCTGTGTAGGTTGATCTGGAGCCAAGGCTGTCGGTCTGAAGGGGACGGAGACCACCCACTGCTCCCTAAGAAGAGCATCCATAAAACACATATATGCATTTATACATAAACTGTAAATGGAACTTAAAGTTCTATCAGTAAAACTGTTATTCACCACAGTCATAAGATTCAGAGCGATATTGGTTACTCAAATAATACGTTTCATTCCTCGAGTAAAACACTGAATTGGGGATATGAATGAAATTACACCAGGCGTTATTTAGATAAAAGATAACACATCCATTCTTAATTTTATTCTTCCCATTTCATGCTAAACAACACACATTGATTTTTCATCTACATTCAGTACAGAACCAATGCTGTAAACCCCACAGTGCTGCATATTTTCCAGTGCTGGTGTCACTTACCGTAAAGTCTTGCAAAGTTGGCAGAGTACAGAAAGTTGTATCTGGAGGATGCCAAGAATGAGGACGCATAGAGTGAAGAGGACAAGGGATCAAGACATGGTCCTGGAACAGAAGAGACAGGAAACACCATGTAAAACACATGATCTGAAGCCAGCCAAGAGATTTTATTTCAACAAACATTCTCTACTGCAAGCTTATCAGTACCATCATATAGTTCAGCAGAACAGCACAAGAACGACTGAAGCATCTACAGAGAGATAAGAAGATTTATGTCCAATCTCATGATTTCAGAAGTAAGATGGGCAGCCAGGAGCATACAAGAGGAGAGTGCTGACACTACTTGTTCTGCACCTGAAAAAAACCCTCTGGTGGATTATATTGACTAACCTTTTTTCCATTACAGGATTTGGGAGATTTCAGTAAAATTGCTGTAGTTCAAGAGTGCGAAATTATAAATCTTGTACCTTTTAATAAATCTCTGGACAGCATAAAAACACCCATTTCAAAGTAATTTGAGTAATGAACTCATTTTTTTCCATCACTGCTATTTTGCTATTTTTCTTCACATTTAGCAAAAGACATTTCTGTATTGAGGAAAATCGTGGAAAAAGTAAGGAGCGGTGGAGTTGTGAAAGTTCGGTCATCAAATAATTACTGAAGAGGGAAGTCATAGTTTCCAAGCATATAACAATCTGTGTTTGCATCGCTATTGTGTCTGTTTCCAAATAGAATTCTTTATTTCAACTAAAATGGAGATTTCTTTTTTTCTAAATTTTGTGCCTGAGACAGAAGGTATTAAAGTTGCATTTAAATATAGGGTGAGAATGAATAAACCAGAAGCTGTGACTCAAAACATTACAGTGAGAGGAAGTTTCAGAATAAGATGCCAGAGCTGTAATAAGCCTTATTAAAATTGTGTGTGTGTGTGTGTGTGTGTGTGTGTGTGTGTGTGTGTGTATGTGTGTGTGCGTGCATGCGTGCGTGCGTGCGTGCGTGTGTGTGTGTGTGTAAATGTCTGTAAATTGGTCACAAACCTATTGATTGACTACATTGCATCCTCAAATATTTGTATCTGATCTATGCTTTTTCCAAGAATACATATATTGGCAAGCTCTTCAAACTCTTCAAACACCACTTTATAGATTCCTTCTTCTCAGATATTGATGTAGACATTTCCACTATCACAGTGTGCAAATGAGATTAAGTCTAGCCACAAGGGAATCAATGCAGAAAATTGTGTCTGCAAATGTGTGTCATTATAAAGCTGACACATCTCTTTTTTAAGACAATGCACCAAGTAGAAGAATTTCATCCAAAATCTGGAAACCACAAGTCCTTCAGACCATACTGTTTCATCCTCTGGTATCTGTATATTTGTATTAGCCATCTATGTCACAATTTCTACAATATAAACCTTGTTCTTGTTCGGTCCACCAAACAGTGGATGCCTTGCTATATTCAGACCTCTCATATGGGTGTTTCCTCCAGGGTAAGAACAGTTAGAACTAGAGGAAGTGATGTGACCATAGAAAATAGGTGGGTCCACTTGACATGAACTGAAAGGTATCACTTTGGGGGCAGATGTCAGCATATAGTTTGAAACTTTTACCTGGGTCATTGTAAAGACAATAATCATTTAACACAGACACACCATATAGAAAATAAAGCCACTCAGCCAGGAACTAAAAAAGAAAGAATATCTTACAGCTGGAAAGTCAACTGCAGTTTGAATGTATGATCTCATGAACATTCAGGCTGCTACAAGCTACTTCTTTTTCTATTTATAACATTAGACCATAAAATGAAAAACTACAGTACATGTATATATTTTCTTGACACTCCATGCTCACAGGAAATAAATACTGTTGACTATTAAATGACTGATCTCACTCTATTGACAATGTTATTCCATGTATGGCTAGAGAGATGGAAGAAACTTAAATCACACCTTTTCTTAGAGACTTTTCAACATTTTGCCTCCAGCTCCATCTTAACCATTGCAAATATCCATTTCAGTTAGAAAGCACAATTTCTCCCGAATTGAGTAACAACAAGAGAAGAAGCAGCGAATGTTCACAGTGGTCAATCATAAGACATTCTAATTCAAAAATGACTGTAGCTGAAATCAGCAATTTGAAGTTCAGTCAGCTGATGTAAACAGGACACAAAGGAGAAGCAAAGATGGCTGCTAAGGTAAATACCAAGCTACTACACATTTGCAGAATCTGTATCTTTCTGTACAGAGGTCAAACAAGGGCAAGGGGTGTCGACACCAAGGAGAAAAACAAATAATCTGCATTCAGCCCCACCGAAGCTGAGAAAGCAAAAGAGCAGCATTTTTGCATGTCTTTGAGGAAATGGTCACTGTTACACGACATGCATAGATATTGCATTGAAATGGCAAGGTTTTCAATTTAAATTCCAGGTAAAACAGATGCATCTATGTGCATCCTTGGAGCTGTGTCATGCACTGTGACTGACTCACTGAGAGAGGACATGTGCTTCACCACAGCAGCCAAACACTACAAAAACAACAACCCCAGCATCTGCACCTCAGCATCTGAAAAGCCCTTCTTGTGTGGGTCTCACACAGTGTTTCCTCAAGTGGGTGAAGCGTATCGTGTGGTTATTCTTTCCCCTGAGAAACAAGTCTTGTGTTTTTGTCGTAGTGACCCAGTCTCACACCCGTTGCTTAGAAGGAGACCATCCAACTTGAATATGAGTTGTAAAAAACATTCATATAATGAAACAACTAGTTTAGCCAGAGACACTCTGGACCTGAATGTTTGGAGGTAATTTTCCCTCTAACAAAAAGGTTTTCTGAAAATACTGAAGACCACATATATCATGACAACAAATCTGAAAATGTTCTGATTAATCAATTATCTGACTTGCTATAGACTGGAGTTTTCTCTCGTTTTTTCACCATCTCCCACTCCATCTATCCCTTTTTACTTAGGGCTTTTTTGTTGATGATTGTTTTTTTTAATCGTTTCCTTATTTTAATTCATGAATGGAAATATCTGTTGAACTCTGGTTTTATTGTCTGAATAAAGGAGGCTCAGAAGCCTGTCTCTCTCTCTCTCCCTCTCACTCTGGCTAAATATCATTATTGGGAACATGCAAAAAAATCGCTTTACCATTGAATAATGAGGCTGTTGCTTGCTTTAGAAACATCTCTCAATTGTCTGTACTGAAAAGGCCTTCTAAAATTTCACAGAACACTTTATAAGTAATGGAGATACAGTATGTTGTGCATTCCAAACACATATCTAAATGTTTCTGTCACTGTTCACCACTGTTATTTCTATCTGTGCTAAAAATTTCTAAAGATACAGTAGGTTACTGTGATAGAAAGAAACAACTGTTATAATAAATATAAAACTAGTTTTCAAAAACATGTATTATTTATTGATTTGCTTCCTACAAGCTCAAGTTGTCATAACAATGTGTAATTTCACATTCATGTATCACACTGGAAGATTGATGAGTCTGACACTTAACCCGAAGTGCCTTCACAAAATCTGTTGACGCTTTGGATGGTGCATTTAAACTCACTTGTAATAGCCAAAATTCTTGATTTGAATCAGAGCACAAATGGCCCTTCTCTTCACATTCTCTTCATTGTTATCTATTTTACTGTTTCTTCTTTGTGCATGAGAGCTCAACAGACAAGCCTTTCAAACAAAAAAGCTCCAAAGTTTAGGTAGGAACTGTCACATGCTATAATGGTAGGAGTGGGTTGTTGTTTTTTCCAATCAATGTTAAAATCCAATAGAAATGATCTTTCTTTTAGTCAACTGTCACAGCTATTTTTATTATTATTATTATTATTATTATTACAGTATCATACAGCTGGCTTCTGTGCTGTATTACAGATCAGCTGTATTGCCTACACAGATGCTGTTTACAATGTGTTCTGGTCCCCCATGTCCATGTCTGAGCCATACTTCCTTTCTGTCTGAGCAAGCCCTACAGAAATAAGCTCAAAATGAGACAAGACCCAAAAACCAAATCAGCTTAAAGCAGGATTGCATGGAATTAATCATTAAACCCCACTCTCTCAATCATTTGCTTCAAAATCTCCCCTCTGGTTTTGCATTGATATTCCCCCAGCTGGAAATTCCTTAAAATCTCCAGTAAATAACATTTAAACCAATCCTTTTTACATGATGCTTTGACAGAGACTGAATTACAGCAAAAAGGTAGTAAATCATGTCACACGTACTAACTGATTGTAAATAAGGAAACTTGATTTGATTATCTAGCATGCATGGGTGGTTTAACATGCTACAATCTGCATCTACTGTATCAATGCTCTTTTGTTGCACTACTGTCCTTCATACATATGAATATATATATATATATATAAATATGAATATGAATTCTCTGTATGACTAATGCACAATCAAGGGCAGAATCAAAGGTTTTGTTTAACATTATTCCAAAAGTCCATCTGATTGCCTTGACAGGCTCTGCAAAAACATTGACAAAAAGAACTTTACATCAGCCTGCCCAACCTGGGAGTACTGTATTTCTGAAAATATGTTACATCTGGTGAGAAATCGGCATTAAAATGTGCAGGGTAAGCAGCAGGTTAAGCAAGGTCACCCCGACCATCCAGTTCCTAGTCTGACGGCCTCTCCAGGAGCTTGTCATCCTCCATCCCCTTCAGTCACTCTCATAACATCACCTTCACACATGCAGCCCCTGTAGCACAGCTACTAAAATATGTACTGAGACTCTATCCGGAATATTCTTCACTTTCACACTCCAGCTCTGCGTTCACCATCCCACAGGAGAGGGCTCACTGGCCTGTGTAAACCTCAGGTTAATATAGACAGAATATCACGATAAGAACCACTTGCAAGGCCCTGCCCAAAAACAACACTGCAGCTATTAGTGTGTAAAATGGAAAATGGTTTCATATCTGATTCTAGGTTTGCTACTATGACAAGCTGAAATTTGTGTGTGACCATGGCCACAGTGCTGCAGGCAAAATGCATTGTGAGTACAGTAAACAGGATCCTCTGGCATGGTAAGTAACACTTTTTGGGATTCCCAACCATATAAATTATTCAGAGCAGAATGAGCAGCAGGACCACTGGACAGAGCCATTTTGATTGAATGCAGTGAGGTAAACATAGTTTACCTGCAGCTTCCAGGAATGACCAACAGTGGTGTAATTATAGAGGAACTTAATACTCCATTGCACATTACCCGTTTTAGTTTCCCTCATGTATTTCAGGTGTAGTATTTGTAACTCTCATGTCATGCCTGCCCTCCCACAAATGGTGAGTGACAACAGAGTAAAAAAGGGCATTGGACAAGACGCAATAACCTCCACCAATACGACAAAGATATGTAACTGGGCAAACTGTGACAAAGGATGAGCTGGACACAATCACATTAACACTCTAATTCCCACTGATTTTATGCATTGACCCGTGTATGACAACATGTCCAACACATAGTGGCTATAGGGTCAGACCTCCTCCTGATTTGGAATGTACACCGAAGCATCCAGGACTGTCCGTTCATTGCAAAACCATTATCATGATCCATCTTTACAATTCTGAGATACAAAGAGGTGGCAGTTGGTGCCATTTTCAAAGTCTTTAGTATAGCTCAGTTGCAGATTGCTTTAGCAATTACTAAGTGTCCAGGCTGACACACCATAAAAAAAAAAAAAAAAACTCAATAGCATAATAACATAAGGTAACACCTTTGATGGGATCAACACAAATTACAGAATCATGTATGTGTCTGTTGAATATAAAACACACTTATGGTCCAAGCCTTCAAAAATGTCCCTATGACGTAATTCAGTTTAGAGCGTGGTAAGTAAAGCTCGGTAACTTCAGCTCTGCGGCCGCCTGTTATAATCTGTGTGCTTTTGGCCAACAGCGCCAGTGATAGTGAATGTCATGCTATGCAATGAAGTCATTGTACTACGTGTGAGGCACGGCCACCAATTTTATCTGAGGAAAACGGCACACTGCCCATTTTTGGGTGCATTTTAAAGCGCCCCTCTCATATTTTCTTTCCCCCAAATCACAATCGAATAGTACGCCGTCAAAGCAAAAATACATACACATTTTCTACCTATGGTAAAAGTTGTTAGTTGGTAATCGAACTGCTTTATTTTGTCCATATTTTATTTAGCTCCATTGGAGGCAAACAGTCCGACCAGCGGACAGGTGAAGAATTTTCTGAGAAGTACTGCAGTGGGGTGGTCCCGCACACGACTGAAAATCGAAAACCGCTGATTTCACGAATTCACACGCATCAACCTAATTTTATCTGGTAAAAAACATTACATTTAATGGCACTACGCCTCAAAAACATCGCTCACGGTGTATTTTAAACGTTCACTTGTCTTTTTGCATGTCCTCTGGCGTGTCCCTAGCGCGGGCTGAGGGAGACACCTCCTTACATGAACTCAGAGGCACTGCAATGCAGAACAGAGTTGTCTACCAGACAGACGATTTGGCCGTGTATCTGTAATGGTTCTGCGCTTTTAATGCTCATATCTTGTATCCTATCAACATAAAAAGCTGTGCAAAGCGCAGACCGCACGGATGCTTCCTGTGAAAGCTACTTGTGGTGTTATATTTAATACTGATTTTGAGTCAATGCACCAAAATCTGTACATGACTTGCAATGATTATACCCCGCTTACAAAACATCCACTCTAAATGTGTCATTGGTTTTCTACGCCTTGCAGCTACTCCACAACATCGGTTACAATAGCATAGCAACAGTAATTACAGCAGAGGTATATAAATAAGTAAAATAGCACACGACTTACGTGATGAGCAATGCTGTAAACCTACAAAAATCAAGAGGCTTGCGCTCAGTGTTTTATAATTCATCCTTTAGGGGATACTGGTCTTTCTTCGTTTCAGTTGTAAATGATTATTTCCTTCAATATTTTCTTTTTCTAGCTAACCCAAACGGCATCCTTTGCCCCCCCTTTGCCCAACTTTAACTCGCGCAGCTCCAACTCTTCTTCCCAGGAATACGGCTTGTCACAGTCAGCACGGGGGCGAGCATTTGTTATTGCTGCTGATGCTGCGCTACCCAGTGTGCGCGCATACTCGTCGTTGATAAATCCTCACACTGTAAAATAACTTGCCAGTTTATTGGAGTTGTGGACAGCCAGCATGTACAAGAATATCCTGAATATGAGCAAACACCCAATCATGACCATGCCCCGGTGGGACAGAATGGAACGGAGACTTTTACGTAAGTCAGGACTGTAATGGGGTCGCCTATATTCCCACGCCGCCACTGCATCCGATTTGTCAAGAATTTTATAGATTACTCAATTGTAACGGTACTTGAGAGTATGTGCCGGCCCAGTGCAGTACAACTGCTTTGGTTTTCACTTCTCACGCTGTGCAGTTTAGCTACCACATACAATAACAACCCCATACGGCAACCAATGGGCATGGCAGCGGCCGCTTTGGTGTCCTGTTAAACTCGTATTCAAGGAAGACTTAATGCCAGCCCTACGGCCTCCTGGTTGCTGTGGACGCAATACGCCCTTTCTACCAGACTGAGAAGCGTCCTCCTCGGGAATGCTAAATAAAACTTTAAGCCAGTTCATGCAAATAAACGCTGAAACCTAAGGGCCGTTGTCCTGAACTTCAAAAAAGTAATTTATGTGTGTTTGTATGTTTGTTTACTTGTTTTATATAAAATACATATACCGTTTTATAGCATTAAATGAGGCTTTTCTGAAATAAATTAAACAAAATACGTCAGGAGTGAAATGCTGCATCTCTTAAAAGTTTCATACACATATTGTTAATGTAATTTTAAAGCTTCAGAAAATGTTTTCTGATTTAGGACAAATCAGAAAAATTGTTGTATCTTCTGAAATTAATAAAATAAAATAAGTTTCATTAATTGTTTGGAAAAAGTAAGATAACGATAACTTTTTACATCATGTTTGTCACTGACATCCAAAGAGAGCATCCCCAAATTCTAAGCATTTGTCAAGTATATAAATATTATTCATGTGAAATATGCAGACATCATAAATATGAACTTATTTTTTCCATACCATTACTTAACTGCAGTTCCTCACTGGCCTGTACGTTTGTTAATGTCTCCAAAACAGAATCCTTCTATTATATATTGTGTAACAGCAGTGAAAATCTCTTTCTCACTGCAGTGGAGCCGGTCTTTTTCACCATAGCAATGTCCTCCTTGCAATTCATCCATTTTTAGCAGGCCTAATGTACATTCATCAGAGGATGCTAGAATGAGACTGTAATCTGATTTTGGGTTGTCTGATTTGATGTAGGAATATGTTACTTGTGTTTTGGATAGGATAAGCCTGTTGTTGGGTGTTATTGTTAATGGAGATCTCTGTACTTTACACAAAATATTCTGCATCTGACAGTTGTCACATCACTAGTAGATTCATTAAACTCTTTACAAACACGTGAATATTTATTGAACTGCATTCTCCTACAGAATAGATGCAGTAACATCTCATGCTCATCTGCCATTTGTGGCTTTTTCATTGTGTGTTTTCAATTATTATTGTTATTATTATTGTTATACTGTTAAAATGGGGTTTCATTTCTTTAGCAGACACTCTCATCCAGAGGGTCTCACATAGTTAACAATTTTAACATGTTATCCTTTTATACAGCAGGGTATTTACCAAAGCAATTCAGCTTAAGCTCATTTCCCAAGGGTATAACAGCACTAACCCACTAGGAATCCACTCGCCAGCTATTGGCTTATGAGCTCTGCTCCTTACCACTCCACATGCTTAAGTTTCAGGAAAAAAATGCCTGGGTGACATTGCAGTGTTTGGTAAGCAGAAGTGATGTGGGTATTTTTTTCTGCTTTGACTCACTGTTATCATAGGATTTTCATGTGGTTTAGAAACACATGGTTTTTCTATATCAACCACTGTCTTTAAGTTCTCATGTTTCACTTATGACTGTCAGCCACTAAAACTGCGAAAACAAGAATCATGAGGCTCGCTGTCATTTCACGCCTTTGGAAGTTTGTGAGAAACGTGTGTTCCACACTCAACATCTGGGCTCAGCACATCTTACAATATACAGAGCAATCATACTGTCCAATAGCCTTGAGTTTTGGTCAAAACACCAGGGAAAGGTGTGATGTGGGTGAACGCGTACTAATTGGTTTAGCATTGCCTAATCCTCTTACCAACTAATGTATTAGAATGTGTTACACAGTAGCTGGTTTGTTGGAGTAGTGCATTTAAACCATACAGAAGATGCTAAAGGATTCAAAGGAAGTGAATGAAATTGGACGATTTACAGTTATTCTATATAAGGCCCCATTCTGAGAAACAGCACTGGCAAGGTCAGAAAAGTTTATGACCGGGTAACTGCCTGAACTCATGTGTGCTCTCAGACAACACCCAACAAGAAAAAGGGCAAGCCCAAAACCACCTTGCCCAAAATGGATCTTCTATTTCCTCTCCCAGCCCTGTACATCAGTTGAACTTTTGAAGTCTGTTGATGAGATTACTGTAAGGGCAAAAGAGAAGACATCTGGTAACATAAATTAAGTATTTTAAAAGAACCAATGTGCAATATAATGTGATGCTGACCTATACAAACATAGTATATCCCTACATTTTAGTTCGGTCTGCAATGATACAGTCCAAAATAAACTGATACAAGATTCTCATCTGATAATTTAGCAATGTGTGGATTCACTTCCATGGTTGTAAACACCAGCTATTTAAGTTTATGTAGTGCAGTCATGGTTAAGTCATGGGTTAGAAGCACCCATGAATTATTTAAAGCTTAAATCTTCAGAGATTATCATTAAAATCATGCATGCATTTACATACATTTCCATTGTTATTCATATATAGAATTGTTATTTCTCAGCCCTGTCCCTAGTAGCACACTGTTTATGCTATTTATGTTAACTAAGCTGTTAGTGAGGTTTAATGAGTATCTGCTGACAGAGTTGCCTTTGTGAAAGAAATGTGGTCACAATGGTGTTTGTGCTAACAGAAAGATTCAAGCGAAGGTATCTGCTCTACTTACTTCTGTTCCCTTGTGCCCTTTAAAGGTACATTTCTTTGTGGTGTAGATATGAACACTATGTTGAATAAACATATTTTCCAGTTAACTGACTGACAAGAGTTCTTAAGTATGGATCCACTTTTTCTCCAACAGCAGTTCATTGAAATCATTTCAATGAAATGACCAGCTGCAACAAAAACATCCCTCATAATGAACCATGATGTTATGGAGGTCAGATTTTATGGATTTTTGCAGCTAAATATCTAAATGTACATCTCATGAAGCACATGGATTATTAATGAGATCACCATGATGTACTGGTTTTGTAGGTGACTGCAGACATCACCCAGAGGTCTTGCTGAAGCTTTTCACTGATGTCAGCGCAAAACAGTTTATGATATACATAGGAAATTAATCCAAAAAAAACGCTAGAGTTGTCAGATGGTAGATATGCCAGCCATAATGCGTTTGCATATTATTGAGTGAATCTATCAGGATTTAACATCATGGGCCTCTCCTGCAAGTTCATGTTCATGCTGATAAACTGATGTAAAGGTCATGGCGTGCAGCTTTGCAGCACTCTAGAGAAAGGGCAGTCAGCAGAGTCAGCTCTCCTGTGTTTACAACTCATTGGGCGATGCCAGTTCAGATGGTAGGCTGCTAAAGAAATGCAGCTTCACAAAAACACTCTGTCACACCCTCAGCACACCCAGAGTCACTTCAACTGATCACTGAATCTCCCTGGTCTCTTACTAAACAGGTTAGTGAACTCTTGTGTTGGATAATGTTTAATCATATCTAATTTTACTGTATTCATTCTCTTTATTTTGCCAAACGTATAACAGTACCAACATGTTTAACAAAAAACACCAGTGCCATATAAAATGGCACCATATAGTTTAAATTTTTTTTTTCAGATTATTTTTTTTTTTTTTCTGTTCCGTAGAGCATATTCGATAACATGACTTTAAATGAGCAGAACTTGCCATTTCTGGACAAAGTTGTGAGTGTTAGCTTGTTTGCATAGTTTTTCTATGATTGTGGTATACTCTGTTTGTGACATGTAAATCCTTACCTATAATCAGTGCTAATTTGGCATATTTTTCCAAAGAGGAGAAGGAGAGCTTGTCATAATGTGATGCAACAGCCCTTCTACCTTTTACTGAATGTTTGGATTGATACGGAAAAAGCAGTTTGATAAGCCGTCTTATGTCTTTACCAATATCAACATTAATAGAAACAATAATATTCGAAAATATTATACAAGATACTGTATTGCCGTGCTTCTGTTGAGATAAACAATTTTGTGACTGGCTCATGTGAAAAAACAAAAATGCATTTTTTTCTGTTTTTCTTCTCATACACATTTTTTCTCAGCAAAATTTCTGACTACAAATAATTATTAATAGATTAAATGTGAAAAACACATGAAAAATCACTGAAGAGTCCATGTGTTAAATACATTTGGCATTCTGCTAACATAATGTCAAAAAAATGCCTGATACTTGATACTTGATATTATTGTACTTATTAAAATACTTAAGTTTAGTAATTTAACTTTTAATATTGTTGAATTAACATGTAACTGAACAGTTCCTGCTGTCACAAACATTGTCATTTCTCTTTAAAATATAATTTAATGATTGAATATAATGAACACATATAATAATATGAATCTGCAGTCTCTGAAACATCTAATCATTTTTGTTAATGGCAGGGGTTTACAGTATTGTTTTTTTAATGATTAAGGCCAACATGTTAATGTAAAGTGTAATTCTATCACTTGTCAGTGAATTGATTTTGAAATTGACATGCAAGTCATAACAGACCAAAACTATTGACAGCTGCTGACAAAATTGCAATACTTCTGAAGTTTGTGAAGAGACATGCTATGTGCATCCATGCAGAGTTTTTATTCTCTGTTAATTCCTCAAGTAACAAATTATTATATTTAATCTTAAACAACCCAATCGCTTGCTGAGTGGGAATACTGGCAAATGTCAGATGCTACTATATTTTACTATACAATGATGTAATCCTCTTACTGAAAAAAAAACACAAAAATTGTACTGTATTTAACATGTATCTTGCATTCATGTATGCCTAACTTTATTTTTATGTTTGCACTTGTAAATATTAATTTATAACTTTAGTGAAATTGGAGAAAAAATGGATACGTGCTCATGTTCAACATGTCTTCAGAAGACTTCAAGTCCTTTGTGACAGCATGCTTCAGTTTTGCTGTTTCTTTGTTTTAGATAAAAATATTACTTTATATAAAATAGTAGTGAGCAATATCAATTTTTCTAAAAAAAAAAACACAAAAGTTTATCATGCCAATGTAAACATTTCAATTATGTCTCAAGATTATTATAAAAAGCTAAATACTGTGACAGGCTTGTCATAAAGTTTTGTTTCAATGCAAATTTTTTCCTCCCTACTTCAAGCAGAAATTACTGAAAAGGATGTTACCATATTTTTTATTCTTACCTTAATATTCCTCGCATTGAAAAGTGTGATCCTCACTGTCCACATGA
The DNA here is from genome assembly GCF_013368585.1 of Megalops cyprinoides. Taxonomy (NCBI): domain Eukaryota; kingdom Metazoa; phylum Chordata; class Actinopteri; order Elopiformes; family Megalopidae; genus Megalops; species Megalops cyprinoides. Next base: position 40,533,452 of record NC_050583.1, read on the forward strand.
CAAAGTAAGACTAGATCTTGATACTATTCTTACTGCTTTTAGACAGCTAATGTGTTCTATCCAGGTATCAGGAACGCATGGCAGATATATGGGGGAAAAGGACTGAAATCACCCTATACACACAACAGTGATTGATTTATAGAGTCAGTTTGGTCAGCCCACGACTTCCCTGGGTTTAACGAACGGCAGGCACTGGCACGCAACTCTAGTTTGGTTTTGATTTGACTTGGGTGGCAGCTTACTGATGGGTATCATACAAGTAATGTTTTTTGAATGGCATTATAAGAAAATTTGCAAAATAACAAAACTTTGCTATTAAGCCATTAAATCCTCAATTTGTGTAGATTTTTTGGTTTATCTTTTTTACTTTGTTTTATGTTCCATTCACATTTGAGGGGGCACACGCCAGCCCAATTGTCAATGGGCATAACGCCTCTGAGCTGTCTGAGCTTACTGAAATGCCTCAGTTCTCTGTTATTGTGATCACAGCAAATGGCTTGTGGTTACCTTCGCACGAGATGCTCCCATTTCTGAATTTATTATTAAAAGAATTTGTTCTATGAATGTCCTACTCCCTCTTTGTCTCTCATTCTGTCTGTCTGTCTGATTCTCTCTGTCCCTCTTTCTCTGTCTCTCTCTCTGTCTCTCTCTCTCTCTCTCTCTCTCTCTGTCATTCTCTCTCCCAGAAACAGGGATAAAAAACTTCTATTAAAACAGGTGAAAAAATACTGTATGGGTTAAGTGCTGTGGTGAAAAAAATTATTATAGTGGTGCACTTCCTGGATGAAATACTGTATGTCTGGTTTCATATATTGCATCATGCTAGATTAGTGGGTTAACGCATTGTGGTGGGCCACTTCTGACCCTCTCAAGTTGTCTGATCTTTTTGCAGTGGAGAGAGACTGTGATACTGTGATACTCTGCAGCTGATGTCTTCACCGTTCACTGTACTAAATGAAACAGCAGAAGCATGTGAAGGTTCATGTAGTCAATCAGTCTGGTGGAAACATCACTGATTCTTGATCTATCTGCTTTACTGAAGCTCAAAAAAGGTGCAGACATGCTCCATTTTCAAAAGTGATTTCCACTGTTGTTTCCATGAAGGGTGGCAGTTTAGTTACCTGTTCATGTACTGTAAGAGACAGCTTAGGTGCCAAAAACACTGAGTGGAAAATATGAGAGTATTGTGAGTATAGAACATTTAAGCATAAGACTACATGTATGTAAAATTGATTATGCCTGTTCTTTCAAGGAAGCATATTACACTCATCACACTCATCAAGTCTATATATACATTCATTTATAAATTGGACATGAATTCACACCATATGTGTATCACCATGTTTCTCATTGAAAAAACCCCAACTTATTTCCATAGTCTCCTTCAACTCCCCTCTCACCACAGACTTAGACATCCCACGGCACAGAAACTAGTCCTCTTCAATGCCTGTACTAATTTAGGTCACTCAGCTTTCCAGTAGTTTTATTGCTGCTAAGGATCATAACTCACTGCAACAGGGCTTGTAAACTGATGCATTTGCAGCAGCTTCGCATTTAAAAAAATCCTCTCTGACACTTCTTCCATTCAATACTGAATTCTTTGTTGTTGATTGATTACCGATGTATACACTGTTTTAACCTTTTTGAATATCTGTTTGTTACTGTTTGCCCAGTTCAAAATGTACAATGACAATAAGAACATGTTCTCAGTTACCTGCTCAGTTGAAATAAAATGAATGTATGTATGTATAGGGCTACATTTCTGGTGTATTTTTTCCACTAGTAACAGTAATAATGTTATTAATGTGTTAATGTAACAGTATGTTTATTGCTGGGTTTGTCACAGGTCCAGATCTCCCCAGTCTCTCAGGATGGAGGAGCTTTATTCAATTCCTGAGGATTACTACGATGATGCATCCACAGTCACCCTTGACTACAGCTCCAGCACTGGAGTGCCTGAAATTTGCGAGAGCAGCAACTCTCAGGAGCTCCACATCAAGATATTCCAGACATGCATCTTCATCGTGGTCCTCCTTTTGGGGGTGCTCGGGAACTCCCTGGTGATTGCAACCTTTGTCCTCTACCGGCGTCTGCGTCTGCGCTGCATGACAGACGTGTTCCTTCTCCACCTGGCAGGGTCGGACCTGCTGCTGTTGCTCACAATACCCCTGCAGGCAGCTGACTTACTTCTGGGCAGTTGGGAGTTCGGCACGGTCCTCTGCAAAGCCACGCGTGCCCTGTACGCCATCAACACGTATAGTGGGCTTCTCCTGCTGGCATGCATCAGCGCCGACCGCTACATTGTGATTGTCCAGGCACACGCCGCCCACAGGATGCGCAGGCGGACACTGCTCTACAGCAAGGTAGCTGCACTGTGCGTGTGGGTCGTCGCTCTGCTCCTCAGCCTACCTGAGATAATTTTCACCAATGTGGATAAGAGGGAAACTGGAGGTTTGAAGCAGTGTGAGATGTACGTGTGGGTCAAGGAGAGCTGGCGGGTCAAGATGGCCACCCGGGGGGCTCAGATCACAGGCTTCTGCCTGCCTTTCCTGGTCATGCTGGTCTGCTACTCCTTGATTGGCCGTGCCCTGATGCAGGGGCGGAGCTGGAGGCGGCAGCGCACTCTGAGGCTGATGGTGGCGCTGGTGGTGGTGTTCGTGCTCTTCCAGCTGCCCTACACCGTGGTGCTCTCTGTCAAGGCAGCTGGTCCGCCGGGCACCTGCCACCAGTGGGGCACTCTCCTGCTGGCCGAGTATAGTACGCGCAGCCTGGCCTACACGCGATGCTGCCTCAATCCTCTGCTGTATGCTCTGGTGGGTGTGCGCTTCCGCAACGATGTCCTGAAGCTGCTCCATGACATGGGCTGCCCATGCGCAGCCCATTTGGGCCCACCCGTCGACAGCTGCTCCTCTGGCTCCCCAGCGTCCACGTTTCTCTCCCCAACCCCATCCATCACAGCACACTCCGGCCCCATCATCCGATCACCCACTGCCAAAGCTCCCCTTTCCCCCAGCTCCCCAAACTCTTTCCATTATGCTGCACCCCCTGCTCTCCTCTCCCACCAACATAGTGCATAGTCCACACCCCCCACAAATGCCTCTTCCCTAACCCAATGCACCTTACTGTCACTTCTATACAATCTGTCTTCCTTAACAAATCTCTTTAAATCCAGCATTATGCATTTATGAACGTCATTATGGAAGGATGAGCCATTGTATATTGCACTGTGAATTCCTCTTGTCTGTCACATAGTCAGAACTGTGTTGCTTGTTAGGATTATGTTCTGTGGAAATAAGTAGGAGGCCTGTAATGTGTATGCGGAACAGATACATTGTGGATGAGGAACCAATCAAGCATTCTGGAAAACTGCAGAGTAAGGTTGTTTTCTTTTGTAAAAGAAATAAAATTAATTTAAATTGTGATAATATTCTTTCATATATTGATTGTATAAATATGTATATTATACAAAATATGTATGTAATTAAATTGCTTGAATTGCATGCTGTCATTTACCTCCATTTTAAATAAAGAGGTACTGTATTGGAGATGATTTTAAAATAAACATGAGGGGTCCTAAGTGTCTCAGTCAGAAAGGTGTTTGCTTCGAGCCCTGTGGCTTGGGTTAGTGTCATTTGCTGACAATGACCAGGAACCCTCAGCACCAGAACAAATTGGCTTTGCTCTACCACAGACAGGGGTGGGTGGGTCAGCTGAAGCTTCCTCACCTCACCACTCCCATGCATCCTGCCATATACAGTAAATTGTTCGGTTGAAAGTAGCCATTGAATTGACTATACACATATTCTACCACCAACTTGTGCCCAGTAGCTGTAAAACTCTATGTAACCACTAGATGGAGTACATGGTTCATCTGTTTTCTTTCACACTACTAGTCTTCCACCCTCAAAATCCTGATTATACATCACTGATTGATTAATTATTAACAGCCATTCCATTTCCCAAGATTTCGTCATCTCAGTGACATTGCTAAAAATAAACAGTCTGAATATTGGATATTCAGACTGATATTGGATAAAACGTCATCCTTTGGTGTGGCATCATGTAATCTAAGAGAACATGAAGGAGTTTTAGCATCATTGTATCAAAAAAGAGATTAACAAAGAAATAGTGGCTGTGACAATGTACAAGCAGACCTTAATTTGTCTGAGCAATGCAGTCTGTTGCCTGAATTCATAAGCAACCGGAAAGAATTTGGTGAGACATCTCAGTTCAGCTGCAGTGAGGGTGAAAGTTAAAGGTGGTACGTGCAGTAAAGGGCCATGAACCACCACAAAGGACTGAAACTCTAGCTGGATTCAAGTAAACAGCTGTACTGTTGAGTTTATTGCTGTTTTAGAAAATATCAATGGACGGATGGATTACACAGCAAGTACATCTCTATATACCTAATATAGAACACGATTCTCAAAGGCAATGGTTGTATTTTCACAAGTGGTTTAACAGAATAGCTCCTTGAACTGGATGTGGAACGAAATAGCACTTTTAAACCAAACAAAACAGGTGTGTTTGATGATGCAGTGGCAGCATGTGCTTTCCATCAGCACTAACATTGTGCATAAGGGACTTTTAGAGCTCTGTCATTTAGGACAAGGCAACACCTGAAATTCTGTTCATGTGTACAGTATGTTGATCAGTCAATTTCAAAATGAGCATGAAGCACTCTAAAACTAGGCAGGACTGCTGTTTCTACACACAGCTGAACTTATTTTTAAATATGTGCACAACATTTGACAGTATTCACTCATTCATCTCACAGTCTGCACGCTTATCTAGGATGGCATCTTGATTTGAGCCATTTGTTGTTTTGTTGTGGTTCTTGCTGACTGGCCACATCAAATATGGTGGGAAAATAATTTTGGCATACCTTTTCACAGCTTTTTATTGTTTATTACTAATAGCAGGTAAATACATTTGAAATACTTCACATACTTGCCCTGGCTCTCAAGACATAACCATTGTATCACACATTTCATGTAGGACTGTTACTGATTTTTTAGGTGAAACTGGAAAGAAAATATTGCTTACTTTCTCCACTGTATGCCATTTCTACATTTCAGACACTTCCTTCTTTAAGTGCAGTCGTCCTACAGACATTTGGAGGTCTCATATCTACCCCTACAGCACCACTCCATTGACTGGTATGAAAACCTGGTTCATAGATATCAATGAAGGACGCCAGTTATGTGCAGAGACTCCACCCTTTTCCTGTCTGTGGAGACCCCCTCTGATGCTCCTCCTCTGGGAGAGTCAGCCCTGAGCAGGGCCTCTTTGGCTCACCTAAACTCAGGAAGTGGTGAGAACCTCAGCTGGGCTGTGTGCAGCTACCACTGCATCTCCTGTAGATTATGAGCTTCTCAATATGCCCCCTGGTTGACTTTTATCTGTTTCATACTCAGACCATCTCTTTTTCTGTATGTAAGCTTATTTTATCCGGAAAAGAACAAATCGTTTTGTGTAACAGCAGAGGGAGCCAAGCATCACTATTACCTCTTATCTGCTCATCAAAGTTCTGCCATTTTTGATACTCCCTCTCTTGACAAAACAGTTCCTACTTCACTCAAAATCACCACTGACATGTCAGCTGCAGACAGCTGCAAAGAGGCCACACCTCCTCTTTTAATGCTACCAGTCAGCCCAGTTCTGTTCCTCCAGTTCTGCTCACTGCAGTGCTTCGTCCATTGACCATGTTGCTCAGGTCTACCCTGCTGCGATTCTCATCCACCATATGGAGTAACTCAAGGCTTCTTCACTCTGCGTGACTTCACTGTATACTGTATTTCACCATATAGATAGAGACATGGCAGCAGGTAAAACAGATTGAAAAAAAAAATTAATTCAGTTCAGTTTTGTTGAAATGTTGATTTAGGAAGAAACATTATCTCAGTCTCTCAATCATTTAAATGAACAGTATATAACACAGAAATACACAAACACACACATTATTTTTTTGTGTTGATTAACCATAACAAATACTGTACATACAGTACATATATATGCTAACTTCATATAGTCCTCACATTAATAGAAGAGATAGCAATACCCACACAAATATTCAGAACTGCAAGAAATAAGGATGATTTGGTGAATTTGATTGTTCAACACTTGACGTGTTTGTGAGAAAGTTGGGATACCGCTACAGAAAAAAAGTTTGATTTCTCCCAGTGAATCATTCAAGAACATTCAGATGATGAACACTGATGTACCAGGAAAACTAATATTCAACACTTTCACATATAAATGAACCACAGCAGTGCTTTTCTCTCAGGAGGGGGTGTGGAGATTGCCTGCTTGGCAGGAGTAGGACAGTACATATGTTACATAAATAATTTTTTTTTTCCTGCATACATGCTGATGGATCTGAAAGAATAGCAGCAGGAGAGTTCAGGGCATTTTGTGTTTTTTTTTCCAATAAAGGATGCAAAATAGTTCCTTTATGAGGAGAGTGGAAAGATGTGTGAAGCATTAGATTATCAGTGCTAAGTATCTCAGAGGAAACTGCATTGGTTTGATCAGCATTATTCCCAAAGGCTGCAGCAGGTGGAGACAGAATACCTAAAGTATAGATTTAAAATTCTGCTGCCAGACAATGAAAAAAAATCCTCACTATTCAGCTTCAAGACAAATGTTTTCACCAAAGTTGTTTCAACAAAGCTGATCCATTTTGAATTTAAACAGGAAACAGTGTGGATTAACATGATATCTTAAGAGATGACATCAGTTTTGAGGAATTTTTAGGTGCGATGACATGACTTTGCTCAATGAGATTTCAAGGCAAAAATTTAGAATGGTGCTCTGTTCTGAGGTGATGGGGGTGGAGAGTGGAGCTGTTAGGAACTGAATACTGATGAGTGTTGCTCTTTGTGTTTCTTCAAAGTATTTTTTAGGTTTTGGGAGCACATCCATTTTCTGTGAAATCATATCGATTATATCATTGAGTATTCTTCGGTACTTTGGTGATCACATTAAATTTCATTTAAATTTCACATGAATTAGATCATGTTGCCTGATAAGATTATTTCACTTAGAGGCAACAAAACAACAGAATGCAAGCTACCAAAACAGGTCATTATTGTGGCTTTTTAATTTTGTGACATTAATGCCTTTTAACTGAAGGGTATTCCCCATTCGTCTGTGGTTTACAAGAATTATACGTCTTTTCATTAAAATAACTTCCTCTTCACCTCTTTAAATAATAGACTGAGACAAAAAAATAAGGGAACCATCATTTCTGGGATCCTTATTGTTTTATGAATAATATCCCATTAATGTGTTTCTTTTTGACTTTAAATGATTACAGCTATGTGAATCTCTCCCTCATACACACAGGCCTGTATCAAATCAGATGTAAAAGCCTGTAGGCATGTATTAGTTTGGCAGAAGCAGCCTGACAGGATATTGAGGGTGGAGGAGAAAAAAAAATTGAGTTGTGCAAACACAGCTCTCACAATGACACACAGAATGCTCACCATGAAACAGTCACACACACACACACACACACATACACACACACACACACACATACACACACAGAATCACAGGTAGGCCTAGCACTTTCTCTTCATGGCTGCCCTCACACCAGAAGACCAACAAGGATTTCCTTCCCACTCGTTTCAACCGCGTCAGTGGTAAGCTGCAAAGACCCGCAAAGAACAGTGAGGAGCAGGCACATAACCATCTATACACCTCATCCACACTGCAGGGGAAAAACAACAGTAAACACCTGACATTGTCTTAATTTTGCTGTGCACCTGTAGCAAGGCAATGCATGGTTTCATGAGGATCCTTCCTCCTGCAACATGTGTCAGCTGAATCATTCAGGCCTTAATCCTGACTTTAAAGTTTTGTCCACTCCTCACTCAAGCTGTGTTTGGATTTACTTTCATGTTTGGCTTTAGGGGGTTCCCCACATGACACAAAGCAATTCCCTGAGTTGCTGTGACATTTTCACAGCAAGACAGTATCATTGAAACTCTGCAGCGACACTTGTAGAATGTCATACCCAAAACTGAAAGATGCACTGAAGTGTCAGTAGTGTTGTCAAATTTTCTTAATTGTCACCACTGGAGATTTCCTGCTAACCTTTCAATGGTGACCAAATTATTTAAACAATAGGTGTCATGGGACCATTCAGATGACGTAAGAGTACATGTTAGGAAATCATACGTTCAATGTTTGTTCTCCATGCAATGACCGAAGGGGGTATAGTTGCTGTCGGCATGGTGGCGTGGTAACACAGACTGATATCAGAGAGGAAATAATCCATGTCTAACTTTCCCTGGGGAGAAATAGCGCAGCTCTTGCAGGGAGTTGTCAGATTTTTCTTTCTCATACAGTCCAATATCAGATGGCCTTTCTTCCCAAGCCACCAGCAGTCTGTGTTTTCCATAGGGGTATGAAAACGCACTTGAGCAGTGCTGGGCTTTGCATTCTCCAATTGGAGTTTTTTTCTTTCACAAGGATTTGTGGATGAAGTCATAACAATCAGTTGTGTGCCACAAATATTCTTTCTTTGTCTTATTATACTGTGGAAAAGTCAGCAGTTTAAACACATGTATAGATTTACCAGCAAATTGCAGACAGGTATGATAGTTGGGCCCATATGTAAGCTGTTTCTTGTCCTGAGAGCATGTGAAATACTGTCACAGAGGGAAAAATGAGGCAAAATATTAAAAGCAAATGCAGATGTTGTTGGGTGGGGATAAGATTGGAGGGGTAAGTAGATAGTCAACACCTTACACACATCAAAGGAAAGAACACAGAGCAGGATTTAGAGATAAAGATGGGGAGAACAGAGGAAACAGGAAGAAGGCGTACTGCCACAGCTGATAAGGTTTTACAGAGAAATCAGTTCTTCCAATGTTGATTGCAAGGGAGGTATTGTGCTTATGTAATTTTGTGTATGAAAGATCTGAGGGATGTGGAGACTTTGAAGGATGGTGGGGTGGGTGAAGATGTCCATGTCTGGCTGTATGTAAAGAGGAAAGACCATTCACCTGGTAGTTATTTCTGATAGGGGCTCTGGGGGTGTGATACTCTTTTTGGGATGAGGTTATTTTTAAATAACCTCATCCCAAATTTTTAAATGACAGCTGCTGGAATATCCAGTAACATAGACTTAATGACCACTTATATTATGCAGTAACATTAAAAAAGCATCAGGCAAGCATCAAGCAAAGGTGAGTTCCAAGAGCATTCACAGTTTGTTTTTGTTTGCAAAATTCACCTCACAAAAGGCTTATACCTATTCCTGCACTTACAGTATTGACAGGCATGTGCATGTCTTGTCTTCTCTAGGTACTTTGACCCACAAGGCACCCTGTCTTGTGCCTACACTGTTAATGAGGAACAGAGAGACAATACTACAGAAGTTCTGTCCTTTATCTGATTCATCAGATAGTCCCAGACTGTCAGGTAATGGGGAAATGAGGCATGTTGGTGTTCTACTGGCTGTACTTTCCATGTGTAACCAGATACCAGGCAACAGAAGGGACAAAGGGAAGAGTAGAGGCACTTACTGTTTTCTCTGTTGGTTTGCTCTATTGGTTTCGGGCAGTTTCTCAATCCACGCAGCCCTCATTGGGCATTCCCTCTTCACAGCACCATGACTAATGCATGTCACACTAGAATTTGACCTGCCTTCATCTGGATCTTTTTGAGCAGCGCTGGCACAACCTGCTACAGCCTCAGGAGGGCTGGAACTGCCTTTCTCTCCTTCGAGAATGTGTAATGTAAGTACTGTCCAGGAGGGCATTTGTCTGACACTCACAGCCATGAGAATCCCACAATGACAGTGCTGTTGGATATTCGCCTGTAGACCCCAGCTGGGCTGCTGACCCCACTGAGCCCAACAGCATCACTCTCACATCCACTGTGCACTCATCTCGCCTGTCATGGTCAGATTTTGCTGTAAAATGACTACAATTACCATAATCCCTTTCTTTTTTTCTTTTTTTTTAGTAATAATGTTTCCTGCTGGAATTCGTAAAAAAAAAAAAAAAAGAAAGAAAGAAAACTTTGTTGTAACCAATCCTGTGCGGTTTTGAAGTAGTGATGTGTATCAGGCCGATTAGAATTTGGGATGCATTAATCTAGAATCGACTGCCCCTGCTACGTAGAAGAAGCCTCTATCATGAAAGCGGAGCTCTGACATACACAAACAGACATCTACTGCCATATTATTAGAGGAACTAGTTTTTTTATCGACAAGGTCTTTGCTTGTGGTCTTTCGTCGGAGCTTCCTCTTTTTAAAATCCACTGTGAATACATCTCAGTATGAGTCACCAGCCATAGTCCCATCTAGAACATTCTCTGTATGAACTTCCTCAGCCATCTTTCACCCCATCAACAGCCTGGACAATGAAGAAACCACCACCACCACCAAAACGGATTCCCATCCTAACGGGAGAGTGCTGTGCACACATGCATGTACGCACAAATGCACGTGCGCACCCACAGACACGTGAGAGCAGGTGAGCGCACGTCTCAGACGCACGCCGACAGCTCGACAGCTGTGGCAGGCGCCGTGGCCTCGTAAATCCAGAGCGCGGTTCCTTTGTCTCTTGTGTTTGCGCTCCTGTCCCACCTGCCAGAGCTGCCTTATTCCCCCCGCGCACTGCGCAAACCCAGCTTGTTTAGTCTGTCTGCTGCTTTGTTAGCTCTTGCTCCTCTTTCAGGCTCGTTTTGTGTGCCTGAGGTGCCAGCGGAATAGGCCCAACAATGCAGGGCCTCCCATCTGTCAGCTGCTGGTGGAGGGAAGACAGGGGAGCCCCGGTGAGGCACGCTCCAGCAGACAAGTGCATGCTGCATAATGTACCTGCGTTACAATGATCTGGGTCAGCCCTCATCACACCAATCGCTGTGGGTTTGCATGTCTCACCGTTCCCTTCTGTGTGGGTGTGCATCTTGCATCACCAGGGTGAAGGAAATCAAACTGACTTTAAGAAGCTTTAACAACAGAAGAATTTCAGCACCTCCACCATCTTTACCAAGCCCCAGCAGGAGATGTGTATTTATTTCCTATTGTTTGGCCCTCCAACAGTAAATGAAACCTTCCTACACTGAGCAAAAGCTAGTCCACCACCCCAGGACCACACACAACCTCAGACTAGAGGATGCCACTCCCTCCACTCATCTAAGTGAGTCTGTGTACATGTTAATGCATGCAGGGTGCAATTAACATCTAATGAGGGGTAGGGGAATATTATAGTGACACTCCAGCAACATTGACATTATGAGAATGATAGGCATTGTTTAGGGTGTCTGCCCTGCCTTAGGGTCAGCCAATCATATACCACCATCAGCCTATATGTTCCCCTGAGCGCTACTGACAACAAATTCTTCCACTTCTCAAATGATTTTACCATCAACTTTAAGATTGACTGTTGACTGACAACTGTGCTCATCACACGCAGAGTGCCAGCTTTGTCCCCCAATCCACCACGAACACCGAAACTCTTTCAGTCCTTCATTCCTGCATATTTCTGTGGTTGGTAGTATTAGCAGGAGCTGGCCTACTCACAGGTGACACCAGTTACTGCAGGGCTGTCACTGTTACTGCAGGGCTGTGATTCAGCATAACTGTGGTACAGTGGAGCAAGAGGTGCCCCCGTAAAATAAGAGATCCTCAAGCCTCAGTTAACCAACAAAAGAAAAGCAAGATTATTATTTTTAGTTGTAGGAGATGTATCCAGGGACAGAAACTGCAATGGCACTGCAGCCTGGAGGAGGTGAGAGAGGAGATGATACCCTACACACAGTGGAGGTTTTACTGTTTTCCCAGGGACTATCACTGTCCATCAGCAACTTGGATCCAAGGTGCTGATCTGTCATAAACCTGAGGCGATGCGAGCTTACTGACTTACACATGTGTACATACACGCACACCAATGTACAACATTGGTATACACACTCAGAAGCATGCAAATGTTCTTCACCAAACTCTCCTTCCCCTGCAACCAAACTCTTTCCACATCAACAGCAAGCGGACGCACAATTTGTTTTCATTTCCTGGTAATTACACAGCCAGGGACATCCAAAGCTCCTTTTTCCCTAACCTCCAATCAGCTTTCAGCATTTTTGCTGAGTAAGCACTATTTGGAAACAAACTGTACAGTGAAACCCCTATAAGAATTGTAGCATGTCTCCTTCAGCTCTCACAAAGCTCTGTTGACTGACACTTGTGCTTGTTGATATGTATTAGGTACCTGTAACTCAGTATCATCAAATGGATTTGTATTTTTTGTGTTTCCAACCTTTTCGCCAGGATGTTTTCAAAAATTCTGGTTCTCAATTAACATACTGGGTTTTTTTTTAAATAAAGAACTAAATTCCTTTTGACCTGGTGATTGTATGCCCTAACAGTCACTCTTGCAACCACCAAAAAACATGCCCAGTTTGTTTTACTTTCCCATGCAATAGACCTGAGTCTTATGCACAGTGAGCTAATTGCATCACTTGTTTGGAAGCTGCACTGCGTGGTCGAGGATTCAACCTTCCCTCTGACCACAGTGGTAACACATGCTCTTGCAGTGCACCAGTATGCTGTTCTTCAAGCATGACAAGTCCACATAAAGTGCAGTGCATACAAATGGCGGGGGCGGGGTGGAGGGGGTTGACATTTCCTTCTTTAATGTGCATGGCACTGTGGCTAGTGTGCGTCACCTTTATGCGCAATGATATATGTTATAGACTGTTCCCAGCCTGGCCCAGACACCCACCTTCACTTTCTGTCTGTATGCTGCAGCCATGGGCACTGTGCATCACCACACAGGCCTCTCTGCTTCAGCCAAACACGACACGGAGAAAATAAATAAACTGAGAATAGCTGAGACACCTGCAGGCTCCTGCATGGTGGGTGCAAAGCTACAGGAAATACAGATATTCTCAACAGCCTGATGGAGTGTGGAATTAAGAAAAACTGGTTGGATCGTTTGTTGACTACAATATTACTTCCAAGAATTTTTCACTTGGAAAGGGAATTATAAATAGACCATGCTCTCTGCCCCCATCTCCCTCTCTTATCCTCACAAACCTATTGGCTTGTCCATTTTACTGACCTTATCTGTTCTGATATGCACAGAGGAATCTTCGTGATTTAGGCAGGAAAATTATATTCCATTTTATTCATCTCTCTGCAGATTCCTTTGGCATAGTATTTGGCCTGTATTAAAGATATAGTATCAGCATAGAAGATAGGACATCTGTTCAGACATCTGTTTAATGATTTTACTGTAATGCAAAAAGAAGGGCTCAAGGCTCCAGGATCTTCATGCTGGGGATACTTGCTGGAATATCTCTAAAGTCATCTCCATAATTTCCTCGTTCCCAGAAATACTTTCCCCCACCCCAAGGAGTTAACAGCACACTTGGACCGGCTGGTGATTGTTGGCACACACACTCTCGGGGCAGCTCATAGGCAACCAGATACATACTCATTCTGGAGAGAGATTTATGTTGTGTTTTAGATCTAAATATAGCCAGAGGGAAAGAGCCATCCTGAACTGTAGAACATGCATTCCAGAGAGACTTATCGCTCGCCTTTCCCATTAACGTGCAAATACCTTCCAGTGACATTATAGGGGCATCTGGCTGCTGTGTCTGTCTTGTTTGTTTTCTGATGTTTTGTCTTGCTCCTTGCATGTGTCGTGTCATGCTTTGTCCTTTGTGTCCTACGTGGAATTGCCCATCTGAATGTTTCTTCCTTGCTTCTCTCAGGTGTACATAACTGCATCAGATTTTCAACTCTGAACTCTGTGCATTTGTATCTATAGCTTTTCATCTGTTATCTTGCCCATTGAAAGTCAGAAAAAATTAATCTTTTATCTTCCTTGATCGTTAAAAGCAATGTTATGCAATTTTACAGAATGCACTAATTTTAACTTATAACATCTCACTAAACCTTGCTTTGCTTTGCTTCACTTCAACTAGGGAAGGTTGACTGACTCACAATCTATTGGCATTTTGGGAAGGCAGACAAAATATGGGAGTCCAGCATGCAGCCAAGGATCACAGACAAACACAGGGTTGAAACGTCATCATGAGTTTACAATATCAATCCAAATTTTCAGTGTACATCATGCAAGAAACACTAACTTGTTCCACTCAGCTATGCACATAAGTATTCTGTGATCTGTTATTGTATGGCCTGGCTTACCAGCCTCATTCAGCCAGCCTTACCTTTATCTGGTGACAGCTATGTGCTTAACTGAGATAGGTATTCACAGGCAGCCCTGAGTTTCCTGGAGGAGCTTTGCTTGCTACCCACTAGTCCCTTGTGTTAAGAGAAACACCTACTGCATGCAGATTGATTACACACTGTTTCTGATTGCTCTACCTTTGTGCATGTATCATCTCAATTCAGAGCCAGGCTGTCACCCGATGTATTGTCAGGCCTGGCCGACAATTTGGTACATGTAAGACCACTGTGTTTGTAGCACAGGAACCTGGCGAGTGATTAGCAGGATGTGCGGTACAGATGCCACAATCGCCTGACACTCTGTTCTCCCTTTTAACCCAGAGCCCGGTGGTGATGACCAAATTGTTATCATACTCATCTAAGACAGGCAGAGTGAAACCTACTGTAATGAAACTCGCAGCAGGAATGGCCTTGATGGAAAATCAAACACGAAGCAGCACCCCCTTCGAAAGGAGGGAAATGAACACATATGCAAGTGTACGGAGTCTCAAGCTGAGAAGAGCGTGGTGCTTGTGAGAACGGCAGGGGAAAATTGGTGGAGCCACAGTTGGGATTAAGGTGCGAACATCCCCCCTTTAAGGAGGCTATAGAAAGAGCACATCTGCCTTGATAGACTGCAAGGAGCCTCAGCAGAGACATTGCAGTGGGGGCCCAAAGGGATATACAGTTACATGCACACCGGTTGCAGCCTCAGAAAGGACACCAGCCACTCCCCGTGAATTCTGGGCCAAGGCCATGTGTACTTACCAAAGACACGAGCTTTAGCCATTGCTGCTGAGGAGCTCCCGCTGTGTCATCCCAGGAGACTCCTTTCACCCACAATGCCACCCTACTTGACCCTCGATACTGCACGTGATGCCTCAGTGCTAGCCTCTTAGCTATGGTTTAACGCTCTTAAAGAGGATTAGGAATGAACATTGCGATTAGAGCAACCATGACTGAGGGCTTCAGAGGTTTGCTTGTAAACTCATCAGTTTCAGCACTTGGTAGCTGACCCATGTTAACCGCATATCCCAGTTTTAGGTACACTTCATCCATTCAAAATATATTACTACTGCTGGGTATATGTAAGTCTGTGTTTTTGTGGACTTTTTCATAGCTGAAATGTACCAAAAATGTATGTGCATATGGATCATTGGCATACACTGAGCTATAAATTAGGGACTCAGAGAGTATACTTTTGAACTGATAATAGCCCTAAACCTGTTTTTCAAGATTAACAAGCTTGACAGTTTTAGTAAAGATCACTCATCAGCAACCAATTCCTTTTTACTTGATTGTTTCTAACATAGTTGCTTTATCTTTGTTCACTGGAAATTGAAATATATTTCATTATAACTAAGAGATCAGTTTACATGAAAGGATTTTGATTGTAAGAATGAGGTCAGAGGTTGTTTTGTTTTTGTTTTTTGTTTTTTTTTTTGTTTTGTTTTTTTTTACTAAAAACCAATAGTTTATTTTTATTGTAACTAAAATGATGTCCTGTTAAGTACACTAAAACAAATGTACTTCATTAGAAGGAATCAAGTACAAGGAGGTCAGCTGCCAATGGTTCAGTCTTATTATAAATTTGCATGTTAATCGCTGAAAAACAAAACGAAACAAAAACAAATTCAGGACAATTACCAAATCAAGGGAAGTTCTCACACTCTCCTAAATGAAGCTCATTGTCCACCATTGCCATGGATACATTTTTAAAAACTCTCACAAAAAATGTAATTCAATCAAGAATGATGAACAGGGGTCTGTCCAGGATAAACCATATTGAAAACAGAGGCTCCATTATGTGTAAGCATCATTCTGAGACAATTTACCACCAGTGGTGACATTCTGAGAAATCATGAAAGCACTTGTGGTTGACATCTGCTATTTGTGTTGTACTGATTATTAATTATTTTTTGAAGCCTTTGTTTGCCTAGCATCCTTTATACCCAGATCATTTCTATACTCTGCTGAAGCCCATGTATTCTGGGCACAAGTGGAATATGGCGTAACTCCAACTAGAAGCAATGTCTATACTGTCTAATCTGTGTCATCACCCCTCACCCCTGCTCTGTGTCTCAGATGGTTCCCCTACCCTGTCCTTTCCAGACACCCTATTCCAGAGATTTGTTGGCTTGGCAATCTTGTAAACACATGCGTTCTGCAAACTTTTTTGAAAATGACAAATCTGAGCCCTTTCAGACATTAAAATATTGTTTAAATGTTTTATTGTTTTGTTTATCACATGATTTTGTGGATGCTTTTGACATTGTCAGTCAGCGTCATATAAAAGTGAAAAAGAGGATTGAAAGTAACATTGAATTATACAGAAAGATGCACACACATTTTTCTTATTTCATTCTTTTTTATTTATCTGAATTATATGTAGTGTATATTGTTCCCCATAACTTACATAACTAACTTACCTTACACAACACAAGTTAAAATGGGTAGTATAATAATGCACATCCATCAATTACATGAGATGGTATGTATTGCTTTTAATATGTTACTGTAACTTTCCATTGAAGTAACAGTCATTTATGAATGGGACATAAATAAATGTATTTACACACACACACACACACACATACACAACAGGAGTTTTTTATTTCAGCTCCCCTCCATATCTCACGAGCAGTGAGAAGCATCTTTTGAGTAGGTGTGGGCTAGAACATGGGGGTGGACAGGGTTATAAATACAGTAATGGAGCAGGGGTCAGGAGTTTGGGGGGGAGTTTTCTCCTCTATTTACCCTATCTTTGACACCGCCCCACCATCATTCTGCTATGGATACTGAAGGAACACATGTGGCCTTTCGGCTAAAAAAAAAAAAAAAAAAAAATCCCAAAAAATAAACAGCCGGGAGAGAACTGCCATACGGGAATGTTGTGAGACTCTCTCAGGTTACCTCCTCTTAAACTAAAATTAAACTCCAAGTGAAAATGTTTCAGAAGGTGGACCGAGGCCTGGTTTGACTGGACATGAGCATAGACATAGAGTGACTCAGCAAAAATTAGGATGTGTGTTGTTTACACTTATTCAAGAGGTATCATAACAAACATACTTAACAAGCTTAACAACATACTTCACTTGACATACAAGTCTTGGTGCTACTAAATTCAATTCAGCAGCCTACAGGTACAATATAACTCACATATCACTGCAGAGAGTGCTTTGTCTCTACACTGTAACTGATCCTGAAAGTGAATGAGAGTGATTGACAGCATTTCTGACAGCGCGAGAGAGCCCTTGGGTAATGTCTGCCAGGTGCACATCCAGGGGACTGATGGAATCGCTCCCTCCGTCAAACCTTTTCTCCCCTCCAACCGGTGACCTCGCTAGGCAGGGCTGCCATGGCAATGCTGGAAACTCAACCCAAAAGAGCAAAACCTTTTCCAGGGACCTGCTCCTGTCTCTTCTGACTTCTGCATGGCTGAAATGTAAATTTCCAGATTGGATAGTGTGTTCAGTCAGGGAGACCTCTGATGCCTTAACCCCTTTGCTGGATTCACACACTGACTCAGGCACACGCACAGAACAGTACTCAGCCACCCATTGTTAGTGCATGTTCCACTGCCCCCCTGTGTTTTGGACACTGTTTCATTTGAGCTATGGAAAGAGATGCCTTTTCTCTCTATGTAGCACAATTTATGTAAATATATATGGACACATGTAATGACATGCCCTGTACTGTTTGTGTCCATAAATGTATGTAGTCTGTGTGTTGTTTCTGTGTGTGTGTGTGTGTGTGTGTGTGTGTGTGTGTGTGTGTGTGCTTGCATGTGTGTCTGCATACGTGTGTGTATGTGTGCATTTGTGAGTGAGCACGTCTGTGTGTGTTCTAAAATAAAACATCTGTTCCAGCAGGCTCCTGCAAATTGGGCCTCCTGAGTTTTTGTTTTGGAACAGAGGAGGGAACTGGGCTGTAGATGTATGTAGAAACCCAAGTGGAGGGGTTGGTTTGGCAGAAATTGTTCATTTCAAATGCACTGAAACAACAGTCATGGTGCACAATAATCCTTCCACTCCACACACACACACACACACACAAACACACTCTCCTCACACTGATCCTCCCCTCCGTTGCCCCCCCCTTTCCCCCTTTTAGCTGATATTTTCTGTCCAAATGTCCTGTAAAAGACAAGGCCCTTTCCAGCTCAGTGCTTCTGCTGTGAGACCCGCTTGTTCAGCCCTGATGGATTAGTGAGAGAGGATGCCCATGGACCATGTCAATGGGCCAAGCTGAGCAGAACAGGAACATCTAAGTATATAGGAGGGGAGACAATCAAGACCCCATGCTTTCCACCCCAGGGCACTGTGGGGGTAGGGTGAAAAGCACGTAGACAGCATGTGTGTATGTGCAGTGGGGCACTGTTCAGGTGCCATGTGCATATGATAGTGTTGATAAGAAAAAAAAGGAAAGCCTGCATACAAAATCCAGAGCACTGGCATGTAGCCAAGAACACTCTGCACCATAACACACGGTTGACACTGCATAAAACAATCCATGGACTCAGAACCACTTGCTAGGACCACAGATACTGGCCCTGCATCCCAGAAAACAAAAGAAACTTCTTTAATAGGAGATGAATATCATAGTCACCTGTATACCTGAAAGACATGTCCAATGTATGTAATATTTTTAGAGGGTCCAGCTCTGTGATACGTGGTATCAACTACATGTCATATGCCAAAAGATGACCTCAGCAGAAGTGGAGCAATGGGGAATAAATGAAAAAGTGGGACAAGGCACAAACGAACAAGAGGGGACAGCTTGTGCTCTTTTGGCCTGGGGTTCAGGAGGCGTCACATGTCAGGTTTAGTTCCAGTCTCCTAGGTCCTCTCAATGCACCTTTACACAGTACTCACTAAAGTGGAAGAGGAGGAGGGGAGGCCATGAAAGTGGGGGTGTGAGTGTGTGTGTCGGGGGGGTGCTGCTGGATTTCTTCCATTACAGTGGAAGCCTGGTCTGGACAGCTGTGGGATTCACAAGAGCACAGCAGATACAATATTAACACATTTATAAGGAAATGATGTCCAGACCTGTCTTTGGAACAATGTGACACTCGAAAGTTTTACATTTGAAGAATGTTACAGTCATAGGTGCAAGCAGCCCATTAGAATGACTTAGTAGCATGAGAAAAACAGGTCACAGACACCACCCTTTTCACCACACAGCATTTCCACTGGAAAGGGTTTGTTTTGGAAAAGGAAAACACAAACAAACCAAAAATGGGATTATGCTGAAGGCAAATACCAAAGCTGAGAATCATAAGTGTTGCTTTTTCTCCCACTTTGTGTATTTGTCAGCCTTATCAACAACACAGAACATAGGAGAAAACAACACACCTCCGTTCCAGCAGCATACTGGCCTTATGAGAGTTCCCGGCATGAAGAGGTCTCCATCTGTTTCCCATTGGGGAATTTAATCTCTTCAGAAGGCAAACCCTCTGACAACCCCCTGCACACACATGTGCAAACACACATACACTCCCTCTCTCAGATCAGTGCTGGAAAAAAGTCTGACAATTTCAAAAATGGGAATTCACATCAAGCAAATCAAACTGATTCATTTTCTTCCAAAGACAAATATGATCCACATTTTGCCAACATCTACCAACATTTTGAAACATCAATAAAAGGGTCTGCACAAACAACTTTGGCACACTGTTCTCAAGTTATATTAATGGAAAATATGTAAGTCATGGAAATCATGCCTGTTAGTGATTGCTGTCTGGATGAAGAAAAAAGTTGCAGTACTGTCAACTGTGAATAAATTGCTCTCTGTGTTTAACTAGGTATTTGAATCCATGATCACTTTGGATCAATTTTATTAGAAATTTCTCCTATCAGGTAATTACGATTTGGAGAAAAAAGCACCTCAGCACCCCAGCAGGAGAGGCCCCAACCCCAGAAGTCTGATCAAATGAAAGCTTCAGGCCACTGATGCCTGATTACCTACAGCAGGCACACATGGATCACACAGTTTTAGCACGTAAGATATTAGTTTGGTTAGAGGAAAGTGCAGGCATCATATTATTTTCACCAACCAAAAAATGAAACAATAAAACACTCCAAACACCCTAAGATGTTCAGCATGCTTTGATCATGTACACAACTGGGCTCCGGCTCCTCAAATTTGGTGTCAAAAGCTCAATCCCACCACCAATTGGACAGAGAACATGCTTATCCAACTGTGTTTCTCTGGGCAGAGGGCCAACTCCACTAAATTAAAAGAGAAATACTGAGCAGAACAGCTTTCATCAAAGGGCTTTAGTCCATTTGTTATTTCATGGCCTTGGCTGGAACATCTCCCTGGAACCAAAAGAGACTACAAAGTGCTGGTAACATGAGCATTGATGTTATTTTGAGTGTTACTTGGTTACTAGCAATGATTACGGATGGCTTGTTCTGTCATACTCGTCCGAGGTGCTGAATTTTGCATTTGATCAGTGCCAAATGTTGTCAAATTGTCAATTGATGCTTTCCCCTTCCTTTTCATTGCGTCCAGCAACACAAGAGCTCTTGACAGCGGTCAGGAAGTCAGACAGCCCAGATTTGTGGTTGCAATCTCCATGGTGTTGATTTCACCAAGCAAAGTGGGAAAGCTGGCTAGCTGCAGACTCCAACTCCAAATGAATGAAGTATACATGGGATAGAACGTGAGGGGATGGAAAAGTTTGACCTTCCTGGAATACAAGCCTGATTCCTCGTGAAAAAACAGCCATTCCGGGAAGCAGAGAAAGGGGGCAAAAAAAAAACACTCCCTGCCCACGCCCCTCTCCCACATACAAGACCCTTAACGACAGTGACCACAAATCAAGGTGACCGCTGGAGTGTGGACTGAGGCCTCATTCTCCTTCCCAGGGATATATTAGTGATTATTTCATTACCAGACCTGTAATTCTGAAACCACAACCCCCAAATAGGTTTAAGTAGGCCTGGTTTTAATAAAAGCAGCAAAGAAAAAAAAGGCTGAATAGGCTGAGTGGCATAAACATGTACTCCATCCAGTTGTTATCCACTTTGTGATAGTATTGCTCCACACTCCAGTTCTTCCAGTATGATTATGTTGTTCTAAAATTTCATGGAAATGAAGGAGACAGAGCAGATATGCCAGTCTCAGACTAACAAAAGGTTTTTTTCCTACAGATATTTACACATCCGCTCCACTCTCAGCACCCTCACCTCACCAAAACACAGAGACACAACACTGGGGGTTGTGCCTCCACTTCTCCTAAGGAAACGAAAGGGAATGAAAAAAAGGAATGACTGGCAGAATATGGCCAGACTGGAAGAGAAGACTCGTACACATTGTAGTGGCCAGTTGGCCTGTTGCTAGTAAACATCTGTGATCACTTCAGTCATGGTGACTGAGGTTAATCACCAGGGCAACAAGCAAGGGAATATTATAGAGTTTTTGCTGCACATTTGCACTGTAACAAGATTTCAGCAGCCCTCTGAAATCTTTGTCTTTTGAGTGGAATTTTCCTTCTGATGTAAGGATAAGAATAGAAACAACACTGAATTTCATAACAAATCTCAGATTATGGTCCACCTTTATGGTCCACCTGACTCTCACATGCCTCCAAAAGCCTGATGGACAAAAATGTTTCATGGTGAAATGAAAATGATGAAATGATGATGATGATGATGATGATGATGATGAATACAACAACGATGCATGTTATGTCATGATTGTAGCTCTGACCTCTGCACCTGAGGGCAGTATGAATCCAAGGTGGGATACTATTCAACCTTTAACAGGGCATATCATCAACAGCACATGACTCATACAAAGCACATGATACTAAAATATGTTATAGAATGAGAAATACGTAAATTTGCAAATCAATAACAGATCTGTTATACCACTTTAAAAGAAAATTGTGAGTCTGGTTAATGCTAGGTTTGCAAAACAAATAGTAAATTGTATTGATGATAATCAACAACAGTCAGATTACACTTTATGGTGAGTTTGCTCAAGTTTGGAGATACATGGGGTTTGGTATCTGGTTTGGTATAAGTAGATCCGATCTTTAATGAACAGTTCCTATGAATGCATTCATTTCATGCCGTCGTTCAGAATACAACAGAGGGAAACATAAGACATTTTTCACTCATAAAATTGTCTACAACAGGTCTGTAACAACTGTTTCGTTGCAGTCTCGTGCTCTCCGTTTTGCTTAATCAACTGAATCCCACTGCCGCACCGTTTTTCCTGGTATAGTTAGGCTGTTTTTGCTCGTTGACCACATGAAGACCAAGTACCGTTTAACTGAAAGTGATGTTAAAGCGACCCACAACCACGCCTAATCAGATTTTCTAAATTGTTTGTTTATTTTGTTTTTTTTTTTTTTACTTTTTTTCATTGGCTCCTGTTATTAACCGTGTTCTTATGCCTAGCTCACATCAACCAAAATTTAAAAGTGCATCCAGTTGTGACTGTAATGTGTGACTTGGAATAGCCTACACCAAAAAAATCTCTGCTTATGTTGAAAAGCGTATGTTTCATACGCCGTCTCACCCGAATCGGTCCTACGGTCGGAAAGGCAGGTGAATCGCGATATACAGTCAAGGGATTCGTTACAGGTGAAATATGCGCATATAATTTTTTACCTTTAAAATGGTCTGTCACGTTATATTTGTCCTTATTGATGCAGCGAAAAGGAAACCACTTTACAGGATTTCATGGTGAAGGTATGACACCGCCCTACAGTGTTAACTTTGTGGGTGTACAGACATGTCATGTTAATACATGTGAGAAGTCCAAATCTTATTTTTCTTTCATGTCTCCTTTCGCATGCAAGTGCTACGGTAGCATGTGATGCAAAAACCAGCCGACAGAGGGGGGCTTGTACAGGGCGTGTATAAATTAGATGAAGCGTTTCACTATTGGGCGTTACTATCCCTGTAGCCACTCCCCGTACACTCTCACATGCGCTGGACTCCGAGCAGGCGGTGTAGTCGCCTGAGCTTGAATGTGCGTTGAGAAACCGCCGTGTCTGGGAGCTGAACTCCCGGCGAGCTAGCCAGGAAGTGGAATCTCGGCCGATTCTGTTACTGAATTTCTTCTCAGTCGGCTTCAGGAAATATTGCACAATACGGACTCGGATTGCCGCGACCAAGTACTTGTCCTAGGTCCTAGGTTGTGCGCGCAACAATATATCTTTCTACGTCAATATGATGTTAGGACAACTTAACAGTTGGTGTACGTATTAAAGAAAGTATTGGAACATTGATAAGAGAGACGTTGAACGGATGATAGTATTGCTAGCGTGTGGCAAAACTATATTTGTGTATCTGCATATTGTTGTTGCACATATATGACAAGTTTCACTTTACTTTCGCGTTTAAATTATTTGACACACACTTGTTTCTGCATTATTCGCGTTCGAACTCAAGTCTCGTATTGGATGGTACGGTCAGACAAGATCTTATTCTTTTTATGTTTGTGAGACGGTTCGCCTTGGCCCACAACAGGAGTGACATCGGATGCTCTTTACACGGCAAGGACTGTCGAAGACACCGAGCTATCCCCATTTGAATGCCTTTGCAAGGATTTAGCTGGTTTCTGTGCTGCAGGCAGGGGTTCAGTTTGCTTGGACGGGACTATGGGGAGAAAGAGGAGGAAGAATCTTTTGAGTTGCGCTCCAAGGACGAGACGACATGCAACGGGAGGGTAGGTTGTCTGCTTTAAAACACCCCATCCCCCAATACACTTGCATGTTTTTATAAATTTAATTCCTGCAGAACGACTGTTGCTTCAGCTAAATTTCACATTTGAACACCTGATTAAATGTTCAGGGCGCCCTGAAAGGATGGATGCGGGAGGCAGTTTTCTTGCATTTGAACCATAATGCTGTGAATGTCATTGGCTTGTAAGTTGTGTTTTTCAACAATGACAAATTTGACAAATGGTCAGACACGAAAATGGCATGGACCCAGAGTGACGAATTCACATGACATCTTTACTGATTGGTAGCAAGGACCGATCATGATTCACGTATAAAAGGATTGCAACATACAAGGCAAGTTATTGCATACTGTAGACGCTGGACAGGTGAACAGTCTGGCCTGGCCAGATTGCAGTTTACGTTTCTCATGAGTAGTATTGTTTCTAGGGTGCGCTCAGTATAATTCAAACCTACCCCGGGTTACAACAGGTTGCCACTAAGGACAGTACAAATCGTTCTACACGAAAAAATAACGTGTGCTGTAAGCGTTCAGTCAGCCCTGTCATAAAAATGTGGTTACTGATTAGCCTCAGATTTATGTTTGTATTTCAGCCAGTTCTGGATTTAATTTCCACCAATACTGTAAGCATTAGTTTGCAAATCACTCCAGTATATTGAATTTATTGAACACAGGTCCACACGATATATACCCGTAGTAGACCTAGTCTGTCATCGTAAAATAAAATATTGAACACAGATTAACACGATATATATCTGTAGTAATGTCTGTCAGCGTAAAATAAAATATCGTGCACAGGTTCACACAATATATATCTGTAGCGCTGTCAGCGTAATAGTTGTTATTATTTCCAAAACAATTCGTATGTTACTATATTGATGACAAGCGGCTGATCGGTATTGTTCCAGTGGCAGTGATTCCACACGCCTTCCATGTAAAGGCTGAACTAACCTCGCGCCATTTGGCAATCGTTTAAGGCCTGGCCAGCCTACAGCGATCCAGTAATTCAGCCACTGTCTACACGACCAGCAGCACATGACTGCTCTAACTCCCGTGTCATCTCATCGGATGCAATTCAGCCTGTTCACACATGCGAGAGTTTGCCTACATGTCTGAGAATGTCTGAAACATTATTTATGAAAACAGTCTGTCTCTTAAGCGAGGTATGATTGAATTTGCCTTGCTTAAGGTGGCTATGCATTGCCTGATATCCCAACTGATTTCATAGTTGTATTCCTCCATATTTCAGTGTGTGTGGGGTGAATTTTTCTCATTTTAAATCTCCTCTTTGGATGGAGGGGTGGTCTTTGCGTTGCTCTTGAGTTTAGAGAGTTGCTCATAAAGGCTCTGCCAGATCGTAGCACTAGTACCTCTATGCAATAGTCTCTAATTTGATATAATATCACCACAGAAAGGCACCTTTCTCTCCCTCTCCCTTATACTATTTGATTCATTGCTAATCCTCAATGAAACAATGAAAAATCAATTGAAATGCAGATTGTGATCTTTAAATTCACTGCGTTCTAAAGTCAAAATTATATGATGGCAGGAACCAGAAGTCTAGGGAAGATGAGTGCTTTTGTGTTCAAGGAGCTCCTGTGGGACAACAGCAATCAAGTATCTGAGGTCTGATAGTGTGGAAGACCATCATTTGCTAGATGTTACAGATTAAGCCTTCTGTCTGACTGAAACAGCTACCTGACATACTGCGTATCTTCAATCAATGTGGGTTTTTGTTTGCCTGATTAACCTTAAATAAGCCTCTGCTGTATACTCAAATCTCACCCCCCCATGCCATCATACCCTTCATCACTGAATGTTCCTAAGGACTGCTGCTGTGTCCCTCAGGCACATTATACAGACACTCATTCGATCAATATAAAGGTTCCAAGCCTGTATCACTGCTCTCACTCTCTTTCCCTCCTTCTCCTGCCTGTACACCCCCACACACAGACATACACAGACAGACGTACGTACATTCATTCACGTGCCATGTCTGCTGGTCAGTGGTACCATGCTGTCGACCTGCTGCTTGATAGCCACTGACCTTTTGAACCTTGTCTCACCCTTGGCGGAGATGAGATCAGTCTCTGGACTGTAACAGCATGTCTCCTTCTGTCCTTC
Organism: Megalops cyprinoides; assembly: GCF_013368585.1. Classification (NCBI taxonomy): domain Eukaryota; kingdom Metazoa; phylum Chordata; class Actinopteri; order Elopiformes; family Megalopidae; genus Megalops; species Megalops cyprinoides. The sequence continues at coordinate 40,559,471 of NC_050583.1, forward strand.
AAAATCAAACATGGTACTTCCTGGGGATCTCAGTTCTTCCACATTAACTGTCCAAGGATGAGTCAACATTTTTATTTGGGGGTGTGGTGTTGCATCCATTCACAGCATGGGGAAAACCTCAAAGAGTATATGCCAAGATGGAAACAGAGGCTTTGGCCACAGCTAGTATTTGATCAGCCAGATTCCTAAACAGGTCTCCAGAAATGTTATGGTCGGTGACATCAAAGCATCAAACTGTGAATTTGAGTAGAATTTTCTGCAATGTGAATAAGAAATATGTGCTGTTGCCAGGAAAGTCCACTGCTACAAACCAGCAAGCACTTAGAGCACAGTCCTTACAACAGATAACGGTGAGTGCAGATCCGCTGTTTTTTATACACTTCTCAATCTCCGCTTTATACTAATATTTACCTAGTGGATGAAACAACCTACCCGAATGCAATTACAGCGAAGATTGACCTACTGTGGATCACGCACAGTTTGAAAGCATGTTGCAAGAGAATAAGGCACACGCCCACAAGGTAGTCAGTCCTGATTACAGGAAACTGGTTTCAAACAGATGCTCAGCCATGAAACCAAATTCAATCTGCTCTTGTAGTGCGTCTTGCGGTCTGAAATGCAGATGTCTGTCCCTCATGTTTCCTATGAAAAGTGTGTGTGTGTGTTTTTTTTTTTTTTTATACCCCTCTAAATATGTTCACTGCTGGCTGAGTTCCCATTACCATTGGATGAGTAGGGGAATGGCTTCCCCTCGTAGCTAGGAAACTGGCATGCAATGGGATGTTAATCGCATCCTGCCCTCTGTGTGACGGGTTACAGTTGTTCATATTTGGCCTGGGTTCCCAGCCCTGTCACCTCCAGGCCACACATCTGGTTCTGTGGACGCTGCTGGCAGTTCTGAAGCATTTCCTCTGGGTTACTCACCATCCCCAGAGACAGAGCCGGAAGCAAGCCATGGAACGAGCACATCAGGGCATCTCCAATTCTGGTGATTCATGCTCTGCCCCCCTTCAACAGGATCAGCTCTGCCAGATCTTTTCAATTACATGCTATTCCCGCATGCCCACGCCACACCCCCCACTCATTAGTTACTAGGCTAAGAGAAGCTTCTTAATGAGTGAAAAAATGTGTATATATATTAAATGTAATCATCCAGTGCTTATTTGTATAAAGGGGAGTGAGAACAGGGGAAGATTTGAGACGTCTGGGATTTTCCAATCACGTTCCGCTGCTTCACATGCGTGATTTCGGACCCCTGGCGCAATTAGAGCAAGGGGGCTGTTTTAGCACAGAGTATTTGTTTTATGTGTGATAGTTACATAAGTCTCTCCAGGGATTATCATTCCCAGAAATAACATGCTGTTTCCCAGGTTCACATGGCGAGGGAGACCCGGGGCATGTGGAATTCAGCCTGGCTATTCAGGGATGGGAGCTGTAAGCTGGGGCTGTCATGGGGGTGCACAGTCAGGTTGGCCCATTCACAAATCCTCTGGCGAGGCACTAATTTTGTAATGACAACATCCAGTTACTCGGCCTGGCTGACATTTAGTATTTCCCTAGTTAACCATTCACTAAATCTCCACCCCTTTTTTTTCTTTTACCCCATCTGCCTACTCCTCAGGCCTACTCTGAGTGCATATACTTTTTTCTTCACATAAATACCATGGTGTGTTCTTGGATGCAAACCTAAAGTAGCAGCTCTGGTTATAAAATGCGGTCTTGGAGCTGTAGGGCCACAGCAAACCTGGCTTGTGTTTCGGCAGGCAAAATCTTGGCTGGAGTTCCAGGGTGAGATCAGGGCATGATCAGAAAGCCACAGTGCATTTGCAGTGGAAACCTCACAACTGAGCACAGATTGGTTCATGACAACAGGTCATGCTCACATAATCAACATGTATTTATCAGTATAGAGCTGTGTCAGATGTGGTCGTTGTGTCCTCACCTGGAAAGTTTTGGTTGAGTGTGATGATTCAATAGGGTTTTATGTTTTTACCACAGTTGTGCATATACATCTTCGTTTCAGATGTGCCTGTTACTATGCACTTTGAGTGGTCTACCCTATCTCTGTGTAAAGGCAGTCCCCTTTCATTTCCTGGTGCCAGGTTTTGCAAAGTTGCGGCTACTCCAGTGGAAAAGCAAAATTAGGTCTACCATTTGTGTAAATTTACTTTTCGGTACAGTTTGGGTAGCATCGTAGTTTTTAAAGGTTATGAATATTTGTCTTAAAATTGGTTCCCATAGATTTAACTAGATTTAATTTATTTCTAGTTTATGCATTTCCATTTTCATGCTTAGTAACATGTCCATAACACAACATTAGTACTGAGGATTGTCTGCTGTGAGTTACCTACAGTAGTATTCATTCTCATAACATAAAAGACAGATGCTACTGTTAGCCAGCTAAACTAATATGATGTTTGGTGCATAGCTACTGTATATACATACTTCTGTTTTATTGCTAGCTATCTAATGTCAGCTGGATCCAGTTCTTGTGGAACCTGTTGCTTTGAATGATATGCCCATTCCTAGAGAGTTGGAAGGATAATGGTATTTCTAGCCAATAGATAGGCTGGAGAAGAGGCTGATGAGAAATGACTGGGTTGTGACTCATCTGGGCAGGGACTGTGAGACTCCTTTCAACAATGGGATGATTACCAGCTCGCAGTGCAACAACCGTACCCCTTTTTTACAGTGAATTATGTCATAAAGGTGGATAGAACCAGATATGGAACTGGATATGTACAGCACATTGTCTTACATAGTAACTTTCCAGCATATCATTCTCCACTATGTTACTACACAAGAAACAACACAACATGTGTGACCTGGAGAAAAAACACTTTTTATATAAAAGTACAAGACCAGATGTGCCCATATCTGAAACAACAAAAATAATTCATAGGTAAAACCAGGAATGTCGGGAACACTATAGGAAAGGCCAACAAATTTGTATTGCACAAGATAGCATGGCAGCCACAATGGGAACTTTCAATCCATAACCTTTTCACCCAAATTTCTTGATCTGGAAAGGCAGGGTAGAACAAAGGCATCTTCTGTTCTTGTGTTAAATGAGCTATTTTGCATGGCATATTTCTTCCCAGTAGTTCACCCTTGCTATCTTTCAAATGGAAGCCAACCATTACAAAAACAGACCTGCTATGCACTGTGACTGCCAAATAACAAGCCATGGTTTACAGTTATGAGAGGGAAGGGAGAAATATACATTTGTAAATTTTGTGCCCGTGGAAGAATTTGGACCTACACTGTTGGCAGCCGTAGATGACCTCCTATCCAGCACGCAACCGGTTCTGAACCCAAAGTGCAAACAGTTTGCTGGTTCCATACAGAGCCATGTGATATACGGTAAAAGCTTCACCACTAAAATACTGAAGTTGTGATTCCAATGAAAATATATCACTCATTTGGCAACTGGGAGTTTTGAAATTTTAGATCCACACTCATACTTGTGTGTGATATCCTTCTGAGGGCTCGGGCGGAAGGGTGCCAGGTGGAATTTGTCATCGGAAAAAGATGGCCTCAGGGAGAGGCCAGACCACAGGAAGGAGAAGAGAACACTGGTAGGCAGAACATGCAACAAGGCTATTTCTCCCTGTCATGGTCTTCACTTGTACATCCCGTCCAACTTGTGCAGGATATCCTTTCAGTGGTAGACTAAAAAAGGCCCCAAGCTCAGTCCAGCCGACGGTGGATAAAATGCACAAAACGGCAGTAAGGAAATGAGTCAAGGTGGATCAATTCACTGAATCAGATAAAAGCTTTGAGGCAGGGATCCAATTAATATTAAATGAATGCAGCTCATTCGGGTGTCTTTCCAAGGGGAAGGAAGATAGATGTGATTTTTTTTTTTTTTTTTTTTTTTTTTGCTGTGATGAATGTCAGGTATCAAGTAATCAATAATGGAGAGGGGGGATTAAGAACCATTGTGTTTTTTTTTTTTTTAAAAAGCAAAATGTTTCCATTTGCAAAAGCAGCCTATTCTGGAAAAAAAACAGCAGGGTAGTGCTCTGAAAATAATTGATAATTGGAAATGATTGTATTTCAAAGCATGGCTTATAATGTGCATTATTGTGTGTAGAGGGGCATTGGTGTTGATGTAACAACTCAATTGTATTGCATTGCGTGTCAATGGCTAGAAAGCCTTGTCCAGGATTAGATTTTATCTCTGGATTTGTGTTGTTTCCAGGAAGCACAGACACTTTGTCCACATTCAAACAAATAACAGTTTAACTCATGAAAGTGACATCAATGGATGCTTTGCCACCTCAGTTCTGTTTTCCTCGCTCCAGTTTCACTTTTAATGAAGGTTTTTATGTAACGATAAGGTCAGAGTGGCTACACTGAATCACTGCAATGTCTTAGTACTCCAGAGGCCAGCTTTTCCTAATAAAAATAACCCAAATGAATCACAAATATTAAAGTAATGAAACTCGGATCATTTGATTCAAAACCATTTCAAAGGATTACATTAACAGATTTTCTGCTGAATTTTGTCCTCTTTTCCACACTGATAAACAAGAATGCCTCTGTTTCAGTGCACTCTGTGCTTTTCCCACCTCTAAATCAAGCCGGAATTCTGACTGAAGTGAAAGTGCTGTGCGTAGTCTTTGAACTTTGAACTTTTACTGGGGCGGGGGGTGTGGGGACAAGGTTGGCCATTGTGGTCTGCGATTGCCTTCATCTCTGTGTTTAATGCTTGTGTGTCCGTGTTTGATTTGCCAGGGCCCGCTGGAGGTGACTCTCTCTCAGCCTGCACGTACTGCCAATGGACCAAGCAGGTGAGTCAGAGCCAAATTCCGCCATTTCCTTTGTGTCACAACAAATCGGGGAGGAAACACACACTGTACGTCACTGCCAGCACACAGTTTGACAGCCTCTCCTTCTCATGCCAAGATCTGCACAGTTAAACGTTTGAGATTCACATTCAGTGAGGCGGCATTCAAAGGAGCAGCTGAAATCTTGTGCCTGGAAGTACCATGCTGTGGAGCTGAATGCTGGCCAGTGTGTTCTCAAAGGTAGTCCCTGTCACAAATCTGAACCAATCACTGATGGGTGTGGAAAGGTCCTTTAGTACAGAGCGCATGCTAGAAGCCTTCTCAGGAATTACACCTCCGGTAAATACGTGAGGAAATATCATATCAGTGTAATAACTTCCAATAATAATTAACCTTTCTCAAAATGGAAAAGAAACCCTGACCTGTAAGTTGTGTTTTTCCCCTGATGTCTAATAGAAGTTTGCCTACACTTGCTCCAGATACGTTTTTACTATTTTGAAATACATGGTTTAGTGGTGAAGGAACTGGGCTCATGACCAATTGGTCTGCAGGTTTGATTCTGAGGTGGGGCACTACCCTTGAGCAAGGTACTTGCCCTGAGTTGCCTCAGAGAGAATCCAGCTGTGTGATTGGATAATTTGTAAAAGTGCTGTTCTTCTGGATAGAGCTGTTTGCCAGGCGCATAAATAATGTAATAATTGTTGGTATGTGGAGTTACGTTTGACAGAGCCTTGTTTAAATTGTACTCCGAGTGTATATGGAGACAAACAGGTTCATACACTAGTCCAGGAGCTTCTTCCATGCACTGTGCTGGAGAAGTTGGGACATGACCTGACCAAGATCTTCTAGTCCCCCTCAGACGCGGGTTATCTCATGATCTCTGTCCCCATCTCAATACGCAATGTGCACAGTGCTATCTGGGTTTCACTTGCTGAGACAATCCTAGAGATGTTAGAACAGGGTAACTGTCATGCACACACTGTTCACACACAGAAGTGGCACAGAACACACATGTGCGTGCACACACACACACACACACACACACACACACGTTACAGCTACTTCCTTTCTCTCAGTCTGGTGACTCAGCCTGGCCAGCTGCCTGCTTGGATGCAGACTGGACGGCACAAGAGATAATAACCTGTGGCGGGAGAGGTTTCACCATGGCAACAGAGCCCTGCTCCACTATCTAGCCAAGCAGACTCTTATCTCCTCTCCCCTCCCTCAAACCTAAGACCCCCCCTTGCCACTTCTGTGAAAAGCCCAGACTAAGACAGATTATGATGATGAGGGCCTCCAAATTTCTCAACCAACTGCAACCAGAAGAGAAACTCATACAGGAAAGAGAGAGAGACGGGAGCTGGTGGCAGTTAGTGGGGTGAGGTGAGGTGAGGGCGTGAGGGCGCGGAAGGGGGCGAGGTGCCTGGAGGGCTTGAGGAGTTACAGGGGACGGTTGGCACAGCGAGGGGGAGGGGAGGAAGGCGAAGTGACTCAGTCGCTCAACACAAACTTGGGAGGGAGTGGTCGGGACAGGCAATTACAGAGGGTGTGTGTCCTGTAACTATTCAAAGAATAAAGAGAAGGCAAGGCCTTTGCCAGGCTTGATTTACAGCTGTCCTCTGCTGGGTATTTTAAAAGGCTTGTTGTAATTTCAAGGGTTTTATCAGCTCTGCCCTCAGAGTTTGACCTTCCCATTTACAAAGGGAATAGGGGAATAGAAAATAGACACTTAATAGTGACTGATCAACACCTTTGACCCCACTGTTTCATAATTAGTCTTTTAGCATAATTAACTTTTGCTCTTGTGGAAAAGTAGCAATATTCAAGATCTGAGGAATTTTTTTGCCTCCCTCTCCGATCAAATTCACAAGTTCCACATGCTAGGGTGAGGTCATGGACAACCTATGTAAGGTTAGTCACGTAGGAGCCACGTGACATAAGCGCGAACAAGCATTGTGGCTGAGGCACATTCCCAGATAATCCAGGGTGAGACGGCACTTGCAGCTGTGGCAAGGACGTCACCATTGCTGCCAACGCAGAGTGCAAGCCCAGGAGGAGAGCTTACAACAACTTGCCTGTTGCAGGTTTTCACATGAGCTGAGAGATGCTGGCTGTGAGCAGTCTCCCTACCACACTATTAATCACCCAGACTAACAAAACCCAAAACCGCACTTTGCTTTGACAGGGCTCTGATACTCAGCCAGTCATCCCTGTCAAAACATTGTTCAGTGTTCAAGGTGTCAGTGAGGGTACAGGGACCATTGTCTTAATGTTCATGCCTGAGTGCTCCCCTCATCCCTCTAGTTCACTGGCTTTTTCTGCTGGACATTTTTGCGAGATGAACAAGCACAAAAAAATTGGACAACCTATGTACTTTGCTGGTTGAGAGTTGAGAGCTGCTTTCTAATGCCTTCCTTGCAGAACATGATTCCTGCTGTCTGATGCCAGCCTTTGAAACTTGAATGCAGGCAGTGTTTCAGACACTTTGGACAGTACTGTTCTCTGTGAGAAAAAACAGAACCCACAGAGGGGGTTGTGTGTGTGTGTGTATAGAGGGGGTATTAAAGTAGTACCCGCTCCTGTTCTCTCAGATAAAGGTGATAGTGCCCCACTGTGGTCTAATTCCTGATGTCATATGTCTGAAGGGTCATATGTCAGAAAGACAGGGACTTTCTGAGCCACATCCCCTTGTGTACCCATGTTTCTGTGTCCACTCTTGGGCCATGGGTATGTTGGTTGGATGTCAGCTCATTACTGTCCAAGGGAAGCTTTGTGGATCAATGGTTCCCATTCAGATTCCTTCAACAAAGCACCACAAATGATTTGTTTCACTGGAAATGCATAAAAGATGTAACATTGGGAGTTTTGCCTATTTCCCACTATCTTACCATTTAGAGCTATTAAACTGTCAAGGGATCCACACAAAAAGGTCTAAAACGAAATGTGCTGTGTTGTTCTTTCCTTGTTCTTGCACACCTCCCCCACCCACCTTTCTCTCTCTCTCTCTCTCTCTCTCTCTCTCTCTCTCTCTCTCTCTCTCTCTCTCTCTCACTCTCTCCCTCTCGGTCTCTCTCTCTTTCTTTCTCACTGTCTTCTTCCAGAAGCATTCCTTGGCAGTCCCCTTGAGTAAACAGATTATTTTTAGACAGGAGGTCATATACTCTTAATCACTAGATTCCCATTTTCCCACCATCTGAAACGGAGGCCTGTGTAACCCCTCGGGTATGAGGAGAGCTCTGGCAAGGACAGCTAGGCTCTGGGGGCCTGTTCATCTCTCCTCCTCTCTTCGCCTCAGTTTCTAGTCTAGCTTCAGACAGCTGAAAAGGTCTGGGGCTGCAAGATGCACAAAGCCACAAACATGCACAAAACCTTCCACTTCAAATCACTGTTAATATGCAGAATGCTGATCGTTGGTAGATAAGTGCTGAGCAGAGTGGAGTATTTCATCGAACCTGACACCAATGCTGAGAAGGAGGATGTACTTAAAAACACCCCAGTTTGAATAGCTCAGAATGCTTCCACAAAGATGTCAACCCCTTAGTTCAGCTTTTAAGTGTGCGGCACTGCAGTGGTAGTTTTGTGTTCTGTGCTTTTTTGCCAGGCACATAATTACAATCTGCCCCACTGAATTCGACCAGGCTAAAAATCAATGTATTGACAATGCTTGCTACAGGCAAGCCTGGTGGCAGAGACACACTTTGTGGTTCGCTGCTCATATTTGGTGGCTGCCGCTCAGATATTGACGCGGTCTAGAACGGGACGTGGCGAGGTCTGCCACATATTGGCCATTTGTATTTTTCTCCCACTCCTCTTCCACGGTCATATCGAAATGTAGCCTGAGACAAAAGAACATTAGGTCAGGCTATGGTGCGTCCACTTACTCTGTGTGTGTGTGTGTGTGTGTGTGTGTGTGTGTGTGCGCGTGTGCGCGTGTGCGTGTGCGTGTGCGTGTGCGCGTGCGCGTGCGTGTGCGCGTGCGTGCCAGTTTGTGACAAAACGCAGAACATCAATCCACCGAACTACAAGGCAAATTGTGGGAAATTCCACCTCTCCACTGTATTTGTCACTTGCATCTCCAGTCAAGCTCTGCCCATTAACCTGGAGATAAAAGGCTGTGTTTAATTGCATAGTGGGGCTGTAGGGGCATGTATATTTACATTTGGTCATACGGAATAAAGCTTCATTTCCTCCTCTCCGTTGCCTGCTCATGTCGCTGTGCTCACAGGTGGTTCTGCTTAGTGTGGAGAGGCAGCATGGTATTGAGCTCACATCTGGACCACAGTTTTCCATGTATTCGGTTTCACTTCCGTTAACAAAAAAGCGTGTGTTTCTGCCTTCTCCCCTTTACTGGATAAAGTTTACGCTTTGGAATTGAGCTTTCCTTTCAGCCACTTGCTTCTTGACAAAACAAACCCAAATTCAGAATAAGAGGACCCAAACTGGTGGCCACACCGAAATCTAGGAGGTGTGAGCCAATAGCCTGTTTCCTCCCAAGCCATGAAATACATCAGCAAATATTTTTTGTCACAGAAGTGGAACCAGATATAATTGTGATTTACACAACAGGTATGTCCGTTTTGATGGCACTTAAAATCTCAGCGGTTTCTTACAGTAATTCTCGCCAAAGTGACCCTAAGAGGTGGAAAGCACTGCCCGAGCAGGAACAGGGCCTGCTGCTGAACTTTGTTGAAATGTGTTTTACCAAACATAACAAACAGATGGTGAATTTGGTCCCTGCATTTCACTGGCTAGATTGTCAACTCCTTTTCCCCTCTCAAAATGTTTATGGTTCCTTATTTTCAAGTGGAGTGCAAACATAAATGGAGCGGATCCAAAGACGCACGTTTTCTGAGCCTTCATGCAAACAAGGCGACGCTGTTGTGAGAGCCCATTTCCTGGTGTTGGGCCTCAGGGGTGTCATTGGGAGTAAGAGCTCATGGTTTCCCCTGTCCCATTATTCATACAATCTGATCCCTGTGTCAAATTGTTTCCTGCGTACTACTCACAGGAAACCACTGCTGAGGGCCTTGGTCACAGCCAACGCCAGGGATGCTGGGAAGGGAGGGGTGGGACAGCTGCAGAGGTCTAAGAGCCTAATCTGTTCTCCTGCCATAATGTGCCTGTCCTGGACCCCAACCTGCAGCATTCTCTCCTTCCCTTTCAGTGCAAGTAGAATAGAAAAAAATTTAAACCTGCTTAGAAACTTGTGTTTCTCACCTAAGAAAATCCAGTTTTTTTGTATTAGGCTGATGTAATATTGTTTCAAGCATTGCTCTGATTATCCTTCTGAACAGCAGCATTTTTTCTATCTGTTGAGAGCCAAAGTCACCAAAGTGCCATGCTGATGCACTCAACTCAATTACTTTTGGTTTGTTCACTCAGAACACTCAAACTTTTCAAACTTTGCTTTGGCACCAGGTGAGGCAACAGCCCTATTTAATGTTTAATTATCATTTAAAGTGGTGCCAGACTGCATAGGTTGTGCTAAATAAGCCTCAAAAATGCAACAATCCCCCACCCATACTTTCCATTTGCATGCTTTCTTCACAGAAAGTATCACACAGGGCTTTTCCAAACCCACAGTAAACCCGGTAACTGCTATTTGTTTATTTGCTGAGTGAAAGGCTATATTCAAAGCAGTCCATGGTTACATATTGTTTCCTTGACCATAGCATAGTGCTAAAAAGTAGCTGATTATTTGCCATTGGATGTGAAGGTAATGGTTTTGTGAAGTGTAGGGAATTAAAGTGCAGATCCTCTGATTTAGCTCACTCACTCAGGTGGGAGTTCAGCTCTTTCTTTCTGTTCAGTTTAAGTAACATTTCCAAACGTGCCTCCAAGGTCATTTCAGGAAGAGTACACTTGAGAAAAACCTGTCTGGACCAGATTTATTGGGCAGGGTGAATCAGTACCCATATCAGACAGCCAGCTGAAGCTCAGCACCTGGACTGAATTAGAGTTTATTTAAAATATGTGCAAAATGTCCAGTGAGTCCAGAGAGCTCTACTTTTCTGATTGCCAACATACATATACCTCTCCTGTTGTCTATTTGTGTGCAGACAGCAAATATGAAAATACAGTAAAATATATCTTTACCCTACATGTTTGTTTCTACTTTGCTCTGTGAATTATAATTTGCTTGCAGTTGCTGAATGTGGTCTCTTGATTCTGTTGCATGCATCCGGATGGCAGCACTGTGCTAGTTCATGTGACATTTGGTGGGGTGGGGGTGGGAATTGCGACTGCCGGTCTGGACCAGTGTCCTGGCCTCAGCAGTCTCCCAGGCCTGTGGGTCACTTCAGAAATGGGAAAAGCAAACAAACTGTGGAAGCTTTGACGCAAGCCAGAATCCTACAGAGAGATGGGCTGCTTGTGTCAAGCGCCTCCTGAGAGAGCTATCCCCCAAAAAAAAAATGAACGCAGCTATTATTGAAAGCCACATTTGTACCCCGGAAGAAGGAAATCCATATAAAGCTCATGCAAGTGCGTGTGTGAGTTGCTCTGGCACTGTTTGCACGTACAGCCTGCTCTCGTAGCTTCTTAGCGGTGGTGTTCAGGCGCACAAAAATGCGACACCAGCTGGCTGCCTCCACCAGTATGTCCACTCCAAGTGAAAATCAGCTTCTGTTTTCAAGAAAGATTTGAACAGTTAAGTGCTGACTGAAGGCTTGGATCCGGAAAGCTTTGCGATAAGGATGCTGCTCTGTAATTGCACACCTGTGTGTCAGTCATTTGTGTACGTACGTGCTGCGTATGTGTGTGCCTGGGAGTAAACCTGTTCAAAGGTGATCATTTCAAGAAGAGCTGAGTGCGTTCTCTCCAGGGTGACTCTGTCTCTCTGAGCAGTGAGACAGGCATATCGATGGTCTCTCTGATGCGCAGACTGCCCTCCCCATGGTGTCATTAGCACCACTCCAGTTTAGTGTTTCCCATGCATGTGAACGTAGATCCCTCTCTGTCTAGGCAGCTGCCATAATTAAAGGCTAATGCAAATCCACAGGGCTCTGCAACTGCGTCTCCCTTCTGCACGCGAACACATTCACACATGCGCCAGCCCACGCTTGGCCTGACCAAGGCATGCACCCATGTATATTTTCACACACACACACAAACACACACACACTCACTCCCACTCACATCCACACATTTCTCATCATATTTTCCCATCATGTTGTGCTTTATGACCAACGCTGACTTTTCTGTGAAGTGTACTCATCCCTGCACGATGCCAGATGGTTTATGATAGTCTGTGTTTTAAGGAAAGCATGACATTAGGGTCCCTTATCTGTCCACATAGCATTGTTGCAAGGATGTAACCATCCTGAAGCTTGGCAAAGACAGGCTTACATCTAGAGTGCCTACATGAGAATGAGATGTTATTCATAAGGCAGATGAAGTCCTCTTTTTTGTGTTTTCTTTATTTACTTATTATTATTTATTTTTTGGCAAAGAATCACAAGCCTGAGAATTTCATAGTTCCATGATTCAGATAGCTAGTGTGCTCCTTACTGAGTTAGGCTTTCTTAAACTACCTTGTCTTGTTATGTACATAGGGAAAATTCATTGAACCAGTGGTCCGTGGCTCAGTTGACATGGTGCTCTTTTTGCGAGTGCAGGCTGAGCCCTACAGCCTGGGTGTAAATCCAGCTGTGGCATCAGTTACTGAGAGCTCACAATGGCAGAGCAGATAAGTTTCACTCTGCCAGGGATAGGGGTGGGCAGGTTCACAGGGTCTCCTCATCTCACCCCTCATCTCATAGACACCCTGCACGCTGTCAGTTGCATGCAAGTTTCTCAGGCAACATCAATGGAGCAATGCCTATCCTCCCATTGGCGCCCACTTCACTGTGTTTGACTGTGTGGCTCAAGGTGTGAAAAAGAGGATCTGAGGATAAAATCCTCATAGTGGAGGATTACGTTTTTCTTACTTTATTCTCCTGCATGACCACAGACGTCATCGCGATAAGATGAGTCTAATGTGCAGCTACAGATACCAAAATAGGATTGCATGAAGGATAAAAAGCATTAAAACCCTCTCTAGATGGTGTATCTTGTGAAAGTTAAACGGCAATACTGCAGCAGTGCAACTCAAAGTGTTTAAATTCTCTGGTCATATTATCCGTCATTTGGGGAAAAAAAAAATAACAATACAAACGGCTCTTGCTGAGATGACCTTTCCACTATGATATCAAATGTTCTTTTTCTTGTAATCAAAGCCTCAAAGAAAGGCCCTCGACTTTTTGGCTTATTCATTGGCTTTGGCTCTGTTTCGTGTTTATTTTCAGGTCCAGGCATTGGCAGGCAACTCCATGAGGCTGAGCCAGGCTTTGTAGAATGCTTTGTATGTCTGTGGCAGGACGTTGGAGACACAATGGAGAGGGAGTGAGGTTTAAACCCATGTGTCTTTCCTCTCAGCCTTTCAGAGGTCCCAGAGGAGATGAGGAGTCTCATCATCGAGAAGAGCAAAATGGGCCTGGAGGAAGACCCAGAGCAGGTTGTCAAAGGTAAGGCTGCTCCTCAGAAAGATGTTCACTGCATCTGTACACATGGGCACAAAAGCTAAAGCATGTTTACATCAGTGCCCTAGAAATGAACCTTTTGAATACATGTACAACAACGCAAATCTGTAGTGAATTACATCTATTCTTCATACGTGGTTGCTTAGCGTCAGAGATGATCAAGTAGTCTAATTCTTTCTATTGTTAAGATTTGACCCATAGGAATCCATTGTGCCCTGATTGATGTTTCCATGATTGGACCTTTGTATTGTGTTCATCTCTTTTGAAAGTGCTGTCTGGTTTACCACCTGTTCAATTTTAAAACCCCCAAACAAATCCCCTCCCCAGCCTAAGCCAGCCTTCACCTACACTGTCTGATACATTTTTTACTGCACAGTAATAACCAGACTAGCACACGCTGGAGTCAAAACTGGCTGACCGGGTACTGCATGATTCCACTACTCACAAGCAGAGCTGTAGCACATGGTGCTCCTCCGTAGGCTGGCATTTCCTCAGATCAAGACAACTGCCTGGACTTCGTCTGCAGTCCAATGTTTAGATTTCCATGAAAAAAAATAGCCTTTCTATTACTTCTGTCTGTCTCTGGCTGTTTGTGGTGATTGGCAATGGCATTGTGCTTCTTGGTCCCTTCTATGGTTATCAGTGTTTGTAATGTGTAGAGAAGCAGTATAGTCACACAGGTGGCCAGTTTCAGTAACACAAGCGGCCTGAGCCAAAGTGGGTCAGCATGGCAAACCTTTCAGGACTTGAAGCAGCAGAACCACCTGTACATCATTAGGGATGTTAGAGTACCATGTTCCATCTCCAGCCAAGTCTAGACACCTCTCCAGTCACTGGATGACCAGTTCAGTGACCAGGCTTGATCACTTCCTTTCTTGTATAATTGTGCGTCTGCACCACTGCAGCGCTTCAGGAAAATGAAATTATAGATTGATCCTTTTTCAGACATTTCTATCATTGATGACCCTATTGGCTTCAGCGGTCGGTGACTCAGCGATCAGCAACTCAGCGGAGGTGATGGTGCTAGTAACACTGCTCAGCTTTTTCACGCATCCGGTCTGAAGTGATAAAATTACACCACAGAGACAGTGCTGCTCTTTTGGGAAAAAAACACTCCAATAACTAGTTAATCCATGTGAACCTATTTCCAAGAAGCACTCCAGGCACAAGTCTTCCTGTCATTACCATTCTTAAGGTACCTGTGAAGTTATGAGTAAGGTTGAAACAGAAAGTGAGAAAGCTCTGAAAATTGTTTGTGAATGGTCTGTGGCTCTCATCCACTCACCCAACATAATAGAGTATAGCAGGGAGAGAGATGTCACCTATTTACCACCCTCATCCCCATATTCAAACAGCAGACTCCAGGGAGAGACAAGAGAGGCAACTGACAGAGCAGTGAAACACCTCCAAGTTTTCCTGACACTCCATCAGCTCAACACGGCAACATGCAGGTCTTCATTGCCAGTTTCTGTACCATTACGGTTGCAAACCATATGGGAGTCATTATTCCTCCATTAAGGACAATTACAATCAGAGGTTTGAGTACAACCCCCATAAAGGTTGTGTTTGTCCTGTGAAGCCTGCCTGGAGAACTACCTGTTTCCTCCATTTGTCTCCATATTTTAAGTATACTGTCACAAGCTAATACTCCCTTGTTAAGAGTAGGCTGCACTGCAGCTGTAACAGTATGATAATCCTGTCATGTGTATTAATGATTAATGTTTTACTCATTGGAACTAAAAAAACAACCTGACTGTTTTGACCTGGCATGGAAGGGTTCCACGATAACCCTAATCAGGGTTTTAGTGGAAAAAAACATCTTTTTCAATTCCAGGTCACTTTTCAAACAGAGAGCTAGAGAAAAGAAAGCAGAAATGTTTTTGAGGCTTTTGATGTTGGAGCCGCCCTGATGGTGGGGGCAGGGCTGCAGGGCGAAAGGTCACAAATGAAACAAATTAACGGTGAGCTTGGGCTCCCCTGGGAGACATTAGCAGGCGGTGAGAGAGGATCCAGATGGAGAGTCCGAGGGGGTCTGGGGATCCTCACTTCAGGCAGCTGTGCTCTCTCTCTCTCTCTTCACCATGGTTAAAGGCCTCTGAAAATAGCTTTCACCGCTAACTCCCTTAACCCCTTCTCCACACACATGCGAGCACACACACACACACACATACACACACACACACCACTACCAGAGGGTCACTGGAGAGGGCCATAAAAACCACTGTGTACTCATCATTTTACAAATGCCTGTTCTCAATACAGCAAGTAATGTGTATTTATTTCCATAATTTGGATGCATCTTGGCACAGGTTTCTAAAAAAATTAAAGTATTGTAGTTTCATAAATGCAATAAAATTGAAGTTGTGAATGGACCTTGGGAGCAGGTTTCAGTTTAGCAACAGTTTAGCCTTCTGTGTGTTTGAAAGGGCGCCCCTGTGCAATTGGGTCCTTGTCACTTCTAGCTGTAGAAAACAGAACCCCTTCTGACAGCCCTTAGCACTGAGACTGTGACTGTCACAGTCTAGTTTAGTCTGCAATCAGGATAGAGCTGTGTTGGCTTCACCCCCCTCCCACTTTCTTTCTCTGTTTACACTGGATGACTGCCCACATTTGATGTGAGAAACTTGCTCTCTCTTTCCCTGGTATCCAAGACAGGAGATGAACTGGAGATAGCTTGCTGATAGAACTCTCCCCATGCACCCCCTTGGTCTGTAAAGTCAACATCCGGTAAAGCTTCTCTCTTGTCACAGTTTGGACTAAATCCCCCTCTGTCTCCCACTGGGGTTCACCTCCACCCCCACATCCCACAGTCTGCTTGGCGGTGCTGTGTCTCACGCTCTCTCTGTCCCACTCTCTCTCTCTTTAAGTTTAGTCAAGTGAAAGACAGCAGATGTTGGGGGTCTGTTTTGGGCTGCTTGATGAAAATGGAGTCACTCTGAATTTAAATTTTGAAAAGATTTAGAAACCATTTCTCTGAGCAGAGCCAATGTTGTGACTGTATGTTACAGGGCGTATGCAACAATGGATGACTTTAGGTAAAAAAAACATGATAAAAAGCATTCCATCATAGACAGTGGTGTTTTCCACATCACTCCTGCTTTTGCCATGTGACTCGCTCCCTGTTAGTATGGCTTGGCCTAATTTGTTGCTTTGCTTGCCATTGTCTACCTTAGTCATGCCTCAACTTTGACCTAGTCTGACCCTGCCTTGACCTGTGACATAACTTCCTCCTTATTGTTGATACAGGTTCAGTAAAAGATGGCCATGGAGCATCTTATCACCAAGGTCAAAAATGATCAGCACAACTTTGGAGGCATATAAAATCACTAGTAACCAGAATAATGGTATTTTTGTGTCTTTCAGTAATTGTGGGCCAACCTATACGAGCGTTGTAAGTCTACCATACACTGTAGATATAATTCAAAAACACGTCTCAGTCATAAATGCCGTTGTTGTAACTTTGGTTTGGGAGTTATGTTAGTATGTTGCCCATGTCCAGGGGATGAAACTAAGCCTAGTAAGCAGTCAGTGCATGACCCTAATCCATTAATATGATGAGAGGGAGAGAGATTGATCAAAATCTAGCTGTGTGCAAGCACACATACTGCATAAGAATCCACAAGGTCAGAATTTCAGAAAAGAATAAAAAGGCTGAAAAACAGGTGTACATTTGTCTGCTTTGTATAGTGTTTGATTGCAATACGTACACAGTCTAATCTGTCTGTCTAAATAGGAGAAAACTTAACTTAAAAAGAGAAAGCTGAAAGAAAGAATAGGAAAGGATAGCGTGATCTGACTCAGGCATCTCGGCTGTGAGCACCACTCTCATTTCACATTCCTTGGCATGGGGCAACGGTGTAGTCCACGGGAACCGGTGGTGGGGGCGTGTGTGGGTTGGGGGGGGGTTGTGTTGCGTAACTAGCGATCACAGCTGCGTTGGTTCTTCTGGGGCTGTAAATAAGGGTGGACACTTGCCGAGGAGGAGCTGGGGGGGCGGGGTTGGTGGGCAGGTTTGGGAGGAGCCAGACGCAGCTGGCTGAAATAGCAACATGCGTGTGGAGCAACGGACTGCAGAAGCAGACGGAAAATCCTCCTGCGCCCTGTGAGACTGTACCAGGCTTTTTTTATTCCGTTCTATTGGCCCCGGGTCCTTCTGGGCTTGATTACCTCTCCTTACCCTGTGTAAGTTGGCCTTTCTCATGCCCCTGTCCGTGTGCACTGGGTAAGGTAGAGCGAGGGTTTAGGACAGGCCGGTATGAGACCAGACGAGAGAGATTTTGGGATTCGCCCTCTGCACATGGGGAAAGTCAAACCCATTCCACCAGATGACCTGCTTATATTGAAGAGATTAATTCCACATATTCCCCAAAATGCTGTGGATAGAATATTGTGCTGTGTATAGATTTTGGGCCCCAAAATACCATTGTTTTATCCATAAAATTGCAGCTCCAACCCTGTGCGTGGCGAGCTAACTTTGTAAGAGCCATCAGCTGAACTTTCAATGTCCCATTCAATGTAAGTGGCTTCACATCTCTCATCTGCTGTCATCTCTCATCCACTATCAGCCTAAGTGCAGTAAATGTGTTTTTTTTTTTCCCCAGGTCTGTCAGCCTGGTTACTTAGACACCATCTGGATAGAAAATAGGAAGGACAAGATTAAACCCAACACAATCATAAATTCACATTTCCTCTATGACTATGCACAGCAGCCAGGTCATAAACAACACTGATAATACGTGTTTTGCTTTTGCATACGGCATAAAGTACAGGACAAAATACAGAGAGCAGGCAATGTTAGAGTGAGAGGTTTGTGACTTTAAAAAGCTCCTCATTAAAGAGGGAGAGTCATTTTTCTTTCAAAAAATCTGTATAATTACTTCTGGTAACATAATCCATGTGTGCTAGCGTTAGAGGGAGGAAATGGAGGGAGTGTGTTGAAAAGTGGCTTGCAGGGTGTAAACTGCAGAGGAAACGGTGACGACGAGCTCTCAGTAGGTAAAGGCACGTGCTGTTTTTTTCCTTTAAACACAAGCTCATTCTCGCTGCATAGCCTTCGCCCAGGTGGCCGCAGCCCAAATTCCAGCTAATCCAAGAGCCTCTTGCTGACCTTTGGCCCTTGCTGTAATTGGCTGCTGTGTTGCTCTCTCTCCAGATGAAGTCATTTGCAGGAAAAGGGCTGTAAACTGTATTATAGCTATATTTTTTGTCTCTTTAAGATGAATTATTTCTAGGGAACAGCTCAATTTGTCATGTTTTGGACCACTTTGCAAATAGTTTTACTGAGTCATTTCTTGTGAGGAACAGTCTTAATGTCACAGACATTACATCGTGTTACACATTGACTTGTTACGTCAAGTTACATTATGATGCAAGGTTTATCCTGATGCCCATGAGCAGAATTTAGAATAATTTTATGCACAAGAAAAGTGTGATTCACCAAACCATGTGTGAGCACTATTAAAAGGCAATTATTTATGAATGTCAACTGTTCTTTCTCTTAGTGCTTGTGGACAGTGGTCGAAAAAGAATGCCTCCAAAATGGAAATTGAGTAGATGTCCGAAGTGGAAACATGAACAGACTTTATTTGGCTTTCTAAGGCATAACAGGAGCAAAGCTGTTGCTTGGCAACAGATCAGTTTGGCTGTAAATGCTGCCGTGTTTGAAAGCCAGACAGTGACCCAAATAAAGAAATGGTTTGATCTGACAGAGACTGCAAGTAGTCACTTACAACAGTCACCTTACTGAATGCACAGGTGGCCATGGCGTTTTCATAATCTGCTCCTTTGATGGAGCATATTGCAGTTATTTATTAGAACCTTTATTTGTGGGTGGACCTACTGAAATGCATGTAGTTTCATATGAATATTCTTTGAAAATGTTTCAAAAAGCATATTATTGTCCATCTCAGTTTTATTAGACTCTATAAGCCATTTCTGAACGCTTTCACATTCTGCCAAGCAGTTCCATTATTTTTCAGTAACTAGTGTGCATACACATGGTCAGGGGTAGCCATATATACATACATTCTCATGCAAATGTTTATATTTATACATCTCATACTTTATGTGGAAATGCGCTCACACACACTATATGTACATTCACGCAAATGTATGTTTGAAGAATGAGACCCCTGATTTGTTTTGGTTTAACAGAGGTGATTTTTTTTTTTTGTCATGTGAGCCAACTTAGTTGGTGTCAAACAAAGTAAAGGCAACTCCCTCTCATTCAGCAGAAGAAGTAACTATTTTTTTTCATTGCGCTAAAAGCCTTAACTACCTTGGTGGCACACTTGCCTAATTGCTAGTGCTATTAACTTTTTTTTTAACTCCTCCATACAGTATATGATCTTTACATCTGCTTTGCATTCCTTATTAAGCTAGACTCTGTTTAATTATACGACAGGCTGAAAGACTGCGACAGACTCACTGAATTTAGGTCAGTTACACCTCTTCATGCATTTTTACAGAGTATCAGTCTAACTCTGCTCACTCCTAAGATTGCTGGGTGCACGTGATGGCTCCACATTGCTTCTGTCTGCCAGACTTCTTGCTCAACTTTATGTCACACATTATCTCATTAACACTAATTGTATCATCTTGTCAGAACTTTTGGTGGGGAACAGGAAGGCCACTGTATCTGGGGAAAGCCCCGCCGAATACTGTCCCCGTTTTTGTCTGTGAGCCACAGTGGCAGGTTGGCCTGCCAGGAAGCCCTACTGAAGGTCAGCTGCTCTCCAAACCAGAGACAAGGAGGAGGAAAGCGGTTCTGCGAGTCTAAGCGATTGTGGTTCTGTGTTGGCAGGTTGGCTGTACCGGGAGGTGCGAGGGGGCTGGATCCGCCAGCGGCGGCACTGGTTTGTCCTGACCCATGACTCCCTCGACTACTACAGCAGCCAGGAGAAGAATGCCCGCAGGCTCGGCACCCTGGTGCTCACCAGCCTATGCTCCGTCATCTGGCCCGACAAGCAGACCTATAAGGAGACGGGTGAGGCCCACTGCCCCGTACCGCGGCTGAAGCAGGGGCGGCTCTGGGAAAGCTGGGGTTTGCGGAAGGCCACTGTCCTCCGTAGGCATTGTTCATGACTACAGCAAGAAATCCCATTGAGGGTGATGGTGGAAGTCCAAGCCCAGTCTGGAAAAGCCATGGTTAAATGGCCTTTTGAGGAACCAGATAAATTCTGGTAAATCGCCTTCCACGGAATTGCAGCAAATGGGCCTAAAGAGAAGGCTCTTGTGTCTGCAGGGACAGTGGGGAGTGATGACTAGTAGGTGTCTCTTAGTCACAGGACAGGCTTGTCTGTCTGTGTGGTTTTGGATGGTTCCCAGTCAACTTTAGTGCACCACTTGAAAAGCTTTGGCCCTTAAAATTATAAATATTCCCCCTTTTTTGCCAGTCAGCGATTCTCTGCATGGGACTTTCCACGGCAGGAACTGTATTCACCCTGTTAGTTTTGTTTTCTGTGAGTAAATGACACGGCGTCCGTGGCCTGCCCGTCTTGGGTTTGTCATCACAGAATTCCACTCTCAATCTCAGAATCTCATCACAAAACAGTCATAACAAAGGGCATGGCAAGAGCAAGGAGTTTAACTGTCCCTCTTTTTATGGTGTAGTGACCAGTCAGTTGGGACAATAGATAGATTTTGAAGTCAGAGCATTTGATGCAACCATTTTCAATTCTCCCATGTGTTAATGTGGCAGTGGTTGCACTTCATTAAAAAACCCACTTCACTTCACTAAGAAGTGGTTTTAACCATTTGACCATCGTGTAACAGTAATAAGATTATGATAAAAACAACCTTGGGATTCAGTTTATTTGGCAGAACCTCCTGTATTTGTCAGAGGAGGTTGAAATGGGTTGAAATAGGTCACACAGTGACATTCGGGCAGTTGAGCCTTTTGATTTTTTTTTCCTTTGTGGTGGCATAAAGAACAGCCCTCTGGCTGTGCATGACCCTTGACCCCACAGTTAACCACAGGGGGAAGTGAGGGAATGGGAGTCATGTTGAGAGCTCCCTGTTCCAGACCACATGTCCAGAGAGGGGAAACTCCCGCATCAAGGAGTAGAGTTTCCCTCTCAGCCCAGAGCTACGTCACTACGTCCCTCCTCCATTCTGTGTGCTACCCCTGTGGGTTTTTTCTCTGTCTTCATTTAAACAAGCCGCAATCAAGTGATCCTCCTCAAACCCCCATTGGGCCTGGCTTATCCCTGGTTTATCTCTCGAAGCATATGCTAACATACATTATCAAAAGAAAGTTTGGGTGATTTCAGAACAAAGTATTTCTCCAACTTTTTTTAAAGTAATCCTCAAGTCTTGTTATGATGAAATACTATAATTGGGATTAGCAGGTCCTGCTCTCAAAGGCATGATTCCTGCTGATTTTCTGTGTACTGTACCTTTCAATTAGTGTCACGTTAGACTTTTTTTAAGCTGATCTGATCCTGTACTTAGTGATTACAATACTCTTATGAGGAACAAAAGTGGAAGCACCAGTATGCCTGAAGGAATTTCTTTCCCCTGACCTGACCAGACATTTTCAAGTTTTCAAAGGAAACAAATCCAGACATGAATTAACTGCAGTCAATGCTGACAGAGAGCTTTGTTTCTTTAACCGTGGAGCAGAGGCATCATTAAGTCAGGAAGAGGGCACTGTTGTGTGCCAGCCCATGGTTCACTCTCCCTGGTGTGACTGTAAACCCGTCCCCATGTCTGCATCCCGCAGGTTACTGGAGCATCACAGTGTACGGCCGCAAGCACTGCTACAGGCTGTACACCAAGCATTTCAACGAGGCCGTGCACTGGGCCTGCGCCATCCAAAAGGTCATCGACAGCAAGGCCCCAGTGGAGACCCCCACGCAGCTGCTGATCCGAGACATTGAGGTGAGCCTGGCCTCCATGAGGTGGCCAGTTCTGCCACAAAACTGCTCCGCGCCGTGAGAGGAGGGCCGCAGCCATGTCGACAGAAACTTGGTGTCAGTGTTCCCATTTGCTTTTTTTTTTTTGCTTTTTTTGTGCTTGGAACAGGTTTTTCATCGCTGAGCATTGCCAAGCCCCCCCACCCCCACCCCCCACTGGGACAGTTTAGAAATTACCTCATGTAAATCTACAAAGCTGTGAGAGAAGTATCCCCAGAATAACTGAGGCAAAGTAAACTCTGCAAGCCCTGCCTATATTAAGCACAGGTTTTGGCCAAAGAGCGGAAGCCTGGCTGAAAAAGACACACAGGGCGAGTATTTGGACTGCGCTCACAAGTGCTGGTCTGGGTTCAGCATGTGTCTCAGGAACACGCCTCATCGCAGAAGGGTTTGAGCTCAACCGGCGTCTAACCGCTCTATTTTTAAAGTGTGATGGCATTCGTCACAAAGGGTGAAACAAAACAAATCCACGGGAGAGTGTGCAGCACCAGGGGAAAGCGGTGAGCCGTTGTGTTGCTTTTAACGGAAGGCCTGGCTCACGCTTTCCTGCACAGGGTGGCAAACATTACCTCATATATTTGTGCCCTCCTCACATGCACAGCTTCCTCAGTCTCATGGAAGTATTTCAGCACAGAGACCTGTATATTTATATTTCAGGCTGGTAGCACAAGATAGTCATGGAATAGGACTGAGGAGACTGCCTTGTACTTTCTGGAGAAATGTGGCTTTTTTTGTCACTTTCTGTCAGGCCTTGAGCCAGGAATGAAAACTACCCCAGGACTTGGCTGGGAGGCAGAAGTTTTGAGGCCCTGGCGTGTCCGTGGGCATCTGGGTAGAGGCTGCCAGGCCTCCACAAGCTGAGCAGCTCAAGAGCCCTCTACCCCCCTCCTCCAGAACGTTCAGTCAGACACACTGCAGAAATACAGCCCAGATCTACCATTCACCCTTTGCTGTAACCAAAGTAGTGGGAGCCCCATTCAAGAAAGTACATTACTGTGGCAAGGAAATAATACAATACACAAAGAACCAGTTAAAGAATGAATGAATTGTGCCTTTTTTTACCCCCTTTGTCATCATTGACAAATCTATCCCCTTTCCCAGTGGGAACAAACAGAGATTAGAGCTCCTCTGCTGCCAGGTTGATGGGAGGAAGGCCCCAGAGTGCCCTGCACTGAGAGGAGGCAGCAGATGAAGAAAGGCCTTCTTTGGGGAGATTGCAGATTGATTTGTTGTCATACACTGTGGTTAATAATGAATGATCCCTGCATTTTGCCCTTGCATCAGCCCCAGTATCAACTCCTTATCTCCAAAACCCTACTGTGCAGTTCCTGTTTGCCTAGGTCCCTAAGGACAGTGGATAGAGATAACCTTGCAATGTTGTGTGTGTGTGTGTGTGTGTGTGTGTGTGTGTGTGTGAGAGAGAGAGAAAGAAAGAGAGAGAGCGGGGGACAGAAAGAGAGAGAGAGAGACGGAGAGAGAGACCCAATGTATTGTACACATGTGCATATAGACACCAAAGTCCTCCATGGCCTAAGCTAGAACAGTACTCATCCTTGGTATAAACAAATGCCAAATACATTTTGTTCTGCGTTTCCTGACAATTGCTGCAACATCGCAGCAGATTGTACAAATGACAAAGTGGGCCATGGACATTACGCTTTCCCAAACATGCCCAGGGAATGTGCAAACATTGCTCCTCAAAGGGAGACGAGCACCCCTTGTGAAATCACATTTTGAATGTGACTGTGGGCAAGCCACAAGGTTATTAATGGATTACAGGTGATTGGCCTTGGACCCTCGTGTTGATTTTTTTTTTTTTTTTTTTTTTTTAACTGAACAGCGTCTGTGTAAATCCCCCACCCTGACCGGGAGTGGCAAGAGCTTTTGTAATGCCAGTTACACTTGTCTGTCCAGGTGAGGAGAGGGAGGTGATGACACGTGAGGTGGGACATGTTCTCAGTAATTACGTGTGGAACCCAGTCGTGAAGCACATACTGGCAATGGCAGGTAGCTGTCAAGCTTGACTGTCACACCCACCCCCCATCCGCCCTCCCCTCCACCCTACCAAGCTGGGCTCACAAAGGAAATGAGGCATGTAGATCATTTGACACAGAATGCTTCCTTCCAAGGGGGTGGGGCGACACACAGTGTGCATGCTCAACTGTCAGCCTGCCAGAACCTCTTCTCTGGAATATCCTGGTGCTGGAATCCTTCATAGACATGCCACTATTCCTCATCAAATCTCATGCCTAACTCTTTCACTTATGGGGCCCATCAGAATCTTGCCTTGATAGTTCCAGAGGCCTGCACACTTTGATATGGTGTGTTCCAAGATCTAGAAGCACTGGCTGTAGTTAGTGGAGATAAGGTCAGCAAATCCATGAGCTAATGTTTGACCTGAGCAGCAGGCTAGTGTAGATGAGTTTTTGGTTTTAGACACTTTAACCTGAGCTCATTCTTTTGGTAACATTAGCGACGCGTAGCTGCCAAAACAGAACCTGTTCCAAAACCAGATATGCATTGCTCCTGGCAGGCCATTAAAGTGAGTGTGGCACTCCAGCATGAGAACGTCCGGGGTATCAGAGTTTCCTGTTTCACTCCCTTTTTTCTCTGTCTCTTTCACTCCATCTGCGCAGGAGAACAAGTTTAACCCGGAGGTGGTGGAACAGATTTACCAGCACAACCCCATCCTGAAGTACACGCAGAGCCCCCTCTATGCCCCCCTGCTGCCTTTCCCCTATGGCAGCCTGGACCACACCTGTGAGTGACCCCTCCACACCTGCACTCCAGTGTCAGTAATGAACTCACAGGGAATCCATATATCAATAGCACAGACACAGTGCTGCCAAGTAGGGGGGCTTACAAACATACCCAGGTCTTTTATGGCTTAACCAACACCATCAGTTCATATTGTTCTCCTTTAAGTATCAACGCCTGTGGTAGACAAGTCGTTTTTATTTAGAATAAAAAAAATCAAAATACCACACAATGGTTATGTTAGTGTGTAACTTACCCTCATCTTGAGGGTATGGTCTTTGGCTCTGTATGTCTCAGGCTATGTCAAACCTGTGGTGCTGTAACAATGTTTTTGCCACTGGACATCAGGGTTTCACCAAAGAGGCAAGGGTGTGCGACATCCAGTCATGCATGTTAACCCTGCTTCTGCCCTCCCTGCCCCCCCTGTTTCAGACCACAATGGAAAGGGCTACACCACTCTGCGGGACGAGGCAGTGAAGGTGTTCAACTCGCTGCAGCAGCTAGAGGCGGCGCGGGACCCCGTGCCCCTGATCCAGGGCGTGCTGCAGACATGCCTTGACTTGCCCCTGCTGCGGGACGAGGTCTACTGCCAGCTGGTGAAGCAAACCAGCGGTACGCCCACCCCCAACACGCCCGCACACCTCCGCTACTGGCAGCTGCTCACCTGCATGAGCTGCACCTTCCTCCCCGGGACGGCCGTACTCAAGTACCTGCGCTTCCACCTCAAGAGGTGAGCTCCAACAAAGAAGAAGAAAAAAACCTCGCCCACACTGAACTTGCCGAGTCATAGGGTTTATCATTCATTCAACACTTGTTATCCGCAGTATTTTTTACAGACCAGAATTTGTTCCTCTGTAGGGCTACCCAGAGCTCGCTGTGTTACAGAGGCCATGGTCATTATCTGGGGATCTGGGACTAAGAGTTGCATTCAGATATGTTCTGCATGGTGCATTAGGACAGAACAAGGAGGATGAATAGAAGAAGGTGGTTCATGGGGTCAGACGTCAATGAGGGAGCATTTCAAGAGCACAGCCTGTATGAAAAGAAACATGTGGGCTGCCTTTTGTAGTGGGGAAATAACAAGAGAGGGCCCTCCTACTCCAGACATTGAACAATTCAGTGGGATCAAATAATTGCCTCTTCATGGAGGATTGTTCTGGACAGCCACACAGCTGTGTGGAGCTGGTGGCTGGAATAGTGCTTCTTAACCTTTTGTGGTGTCCTGGAAAGAAGCAAAGAAGCTGGCGCAGCCCTGGGGCCTGGCGGGGGGGTGGGTTGGGGTAAAGGGGTGGGGGAGCGAAAGTGCACAGCTGTGCAGCAGTGGAATTTTCCTAATTATGTGGCAGTGGAACAAAACTCTTTCTGTGCCCCTAATGAAAGCAAAAGGCGACGAGCACTGCTTTTTTCTGGTTTATTTCGGGAAGTGTCGTGCTCTGCCATCAGGTCACTTCCTGTTTTGTGCTAGGCATCGAGGGAATTAACGAGAAATACCTTTCATGAGGCTGTGCCACTGAAACAATGTGGACCTGCTGAGTGGAGCTTCCTCCTCCGCACTGGCAAAGAAGACGACCCAAAATCAACTCACTATTTGAAAGGGTTTTTTGAGGGACGCAAGACAAAAATGCTTTTTATAGCCTGTGAAAGTCCAAGTGCCAGAAAACGTTAATCATTAATAATTTCCTTACGATGCCTCTGGTGTAGCCACACCAGAGCTGAAGACATGGCCACCTTTGTACTGGAAACATTTGGAAAACGTCGTCTTGAGCTTCGCAACACTATTCAAATCTTACAAACGCATAGGGGCATTTACTACAAATAGTGTCTGGTTATAAGTTGCCATTTGTCTGATTGCTGTGCCAAGCTGACCCTCTAACCTTGATCAGGTTCATTGTACTGTAGCTCTGGCTGATTTGAGTAGCCTCTGCCCAGGTTCCTCCTCACACAGCCTCGGCTCTCTGTCCCCCCTCAGAGTGCAGAGCCTGTGTCCTGACACTGAGATGGACAACTACGCGTCCTTCATCTCAGAGGCGCTGGAGAAGACACGCTGCCGGGAGTGCGTGCCTTCCTGGGAGGAGATCCAGGTGCTGATGAGCCGACAGGAGATGCTGTGCATGGTGCACTACCCCGGGCCGGGTTCCTGCCAGCTCCCCATCAGCTCCCACACCACAGCTGACGAGGTGAGGACGGTCCCATCAGTGCAGGGCACAGCCATGGTTGAACACAGCCACCAGAACCCCGCCACCCCCGGCAATACACCCTTCCATATCAGGCCCTGTTGAGTCCTGCAGTGGAGTCACTGAGCTTAGCATGGGGTGGGTTATTTCAGTTCCACACCTCATTTTAGTTTAATTCTGTGGGAATGTGGCTAAAGGCAACTCTGTTTGGTTTTATCAGCATGCTGTGAATATTAACTCAGTGGTCTTTCCATGAAAACTTGTATGATCAGCCTGCTTGCTAATCCATTCTATCCCTCCCTCTCTCCTTTTCTCTCAGTTGGTGAAGAAGATGCTGGAGCAATTGGGGCTGCGGGACAGCCGAAATATCTTTGCTCTTTTTGAGCAGAGTGCGCACCGGGAGAGGCCCATAGGTGGCAGCACCATCATCGCTGACATCCTGACCAGGTTTGAAAAGTAAATGATGCTCAGGGCTCAGATGACCCACACTGGGGACGCTGCCTTCATATGGCTGCATTTTAGGCAACAGTTAACACAAATGGCTACTACTAGAAAACCTTTTCTGGTTGGTAGGTAAACAGTAACAGCACAACATAGACACTAACATGAATCACCTTCTATTTCTCATCCAGTTTGTTTTGGGCAGCTCATGTTTCTATGGTACATACAGCACACCTAAATATGAAGGTGAAGCTCTCACAGAGCTTTACTTCATAATTAGACAATAACCTCAGCAGGAATAAAGCGATCTGTGTTTTACTACAAGGCATTTGCCGTAACTGCTCTAACAACAAAGGCGAGGCAGCTGAGTGGGTGTTCAGTTGGCAGAGGGTGGGGTTTGGATATCTGTGTCCCACCTTTTAAGTCAACACTGATCATAGCAGGGAACTTTGTCACAGCTGGCCTCATTGACCCTGATTCTGTGGTTTTACAGCCTGGCCACCAGAGAGCCCGAATCAGACACTCAGTGGAGACTCTGCTTCAAGCTCTACTGCTTCCTGGACACAGAAAGCATTCCCTCTGACAACATTGAGTACACCTTCCTCTTTGAGCAGGTAAAGGAATCCAAAGGATGTAAAGGGATAGATGGGGGTAGAGGTCAAAGGTCAAGCTTTTACCTGCCATTCCTGAAATTTTGTTGGTTTTTTTAAATTTTATTATATTTTCAGGTAGTTTCAGGTGACAAGTAGTTTTTTCATGACACAAATTATCTGGAAGTTTCCCTCGTACATACTGTTTAATGAGTTCTGTCAGAGAACACAGAGTAGAACAATATGCATGACTGGCTGACTGACAGTCCTTCTCTCTCAGTGTCATGAGATGATGGTGCGGGGTCAGCTCCCTGTCTCAGAGGAGGACCTGCAGGCCCTGGCTGCCCTAAGACTGCAGTCTCTGATTGGGGACTTCAGCACCCACTCCCCCTGCCCGCCCCTGGATGAGCTCTTCCCTAGCCACGTGGTGGAGGCGCGGGTCCTGCTTGCACTCAAGAACCCCCAGCCCCCTCCCGCCACCATCCCCGCCCCCCAAGCCCTGTCCAATGGTTGCCCACAGCGATTCCCCAATGGCCTACTCACAGGAGCACTGTGGAGCCACACGGCCGCGCACAAGCAGAAGGTGGAGCAGGACCTGCGTCTGCGGGGCCGGCTGAAAGAGGAAGGGGCGGTGGTGATGGGGGCCATTGTAGAGCGCTGGAAGGGCCTGGCAGGGCGCAGTCGGCAGGAGAGCATGGCTGCATACCTCACCATCGCCCGGGAGTGGTCTGGCTTTGGCTGCACGCTGTACGAGGTGGACTTCTACATCGTGAGTGTGCCCCAAATCACATTGGAATGGCTAGATATGGGCAAAGCCTTCACATTGATAGGCTTTGAAGATAGCTAACATTTGTGTTCTGTTTCTGTTTTCGAATGCCTAGAGCTCCACTGGCAGTTTCTCTCAGAAGTTGTGGCTGGGAGTGGCAGCAAAGTCAGTGTCATTGTACAGACAGGGCGAAGCAGAGGCCCTGGAGTCTTTCCCCTATGGACAGATTTGCTCCTATGGAGTATCTGACAGTAACATCTTCAAGATCACGGCTGGTGAACGGGATCTACTCTTTGAGACCAGCAAGGTATGGGCCACATTTTCTGAGCAAAAGCATTTTAGAGAGAGAGATTTGGAATTTATTTGCAACTGCAGTCCCATTAGACAGAATGCTGAGTCCTGCAAAATATTCTCAAATGATTTCTCAAAAACATAAGACCATATTGTGTAGGTCATAAGGGAATTGTGTCACCATCATTTTACTTTTCTACTGAGTTGAATCTGTGTTGACATCTTGCTTTGAGCAGCTATATCACAATATCTGTGGTCAGAGACCTATAGATATTTGACCTATGATTCTCAACCAGCTAGAAAAAAGAATGAGAAGAGTTCTCACTTTATTAGGAATGTCAAGGCTGTGGTCTTCCGTCAGACGTGACACAGCTGTGTTAACTTACGTAGAGGTGTGCTTGTGGCTCCCACTCTGGTTGTGGACAGGTTAAACTCCCGTGTCTCTGCTCTCTCTTGCAGCTGACTGAGATCATGCAGCTGATGAACGCTTACTTCAGCGCGGCATGCCAGCAGCAGGGGCAGGGGGATGGGACAGAGACAGAGGGCAGCGTCTGCCCCACCCCCACTGTCCTCGAAGTTCCCTCAGACCTGGTGTGAAGAGCCCCCTCTATGACCCACAATGCCGAGACTTTCCAGACCTGTTTTTTGTCTGTGGTGACAAGAAAGAGACAAACAACATGGGGCATTTGTATTTTTCGTCCAGCTATGCACTTCGAACAGCTGTCAAACTTGAAGGAATGGGGGGGGGGGGTTCTCACCTGGGTTCACATCAAAGTAGTGCTTTTTACAAAGCACAACTTCCCAACCCCCCCCCCAAAAAAAGAAAAAACTACATTCTGAAACAAAACTCTTCATTCGTTGCCTTGGACTCCAGCAGAGCTTCTGGAGCTGTTGATGCAACAAATCCTGTGAACTTGGAGGATTTCAGCGCATATACTGGCGTGAACTCAGTCCTCACTTTCATTGAGACATGGCTTTCTCCTCTGAAACACCTATGGTGTGAACTGATGAGTTGAGTGGGTGAGTGGGGGGAAAAACATTTATGTCCATCAGCAGGGGTAAAGTGAAGGTGTAACAAAAAAAAAATCAGTCAGCCAAGATGGCCCAGGACTAACACCTCTGAGTGGAATGGTCTGTCTCTGAAACACTTTCCTCCTTTGTCTTGTTTGAAAGCCCAGAATTCCCGTCATGGTGCTGCTCGTTCGAGGTCTGGTAAAGCTGAAAAAAAAACACATCAACACTTTGGCTAACACTTAGTAATGGTCTGTTTTGCATCCTGAACACCAGATGTATTCTTTAAAGTATGTGCCAATGACTGCAACAGAGAGACAGCGTAAAGCTCTAATCCCACATCTCTCCAGTCCATCTAACAAAGTGTATTAGTTCCACCATCTCCTGTCTGCTGCCACTTAAAATTACTGTGCAACTTACATAAGCTCTTACAAGAGCTGATTGGAATGACTGCAGTTACAGACCTCTGCTTGTGGAGGCTGGATACTGTGTCTGAACAAACACACATTTGGTTGTTTTAATTGGAATACTGTTTTGGACCCAGACAAATGCCATACTGACCACTTGAATAACTCCAAACAAAATTTGAACACACCTCCCCACAATTACTTCTTCTGCTGGACTTCTGTATGTTCTTTTTTGTTATTTTTATTATTTATGAATACAATGCTGTTGTGTGACGTAGCAAGTTAAATGTTGTATTTTTCCCCTTCTTTACCTTTTAGTATTTAATTTTTCTTTATTTTTCTTTGTCTTTATAAGGACCTATATTTGCATTTGAATTATTGCCTAAAACAAATAATAGATTCTTATTGTTTTTAATGAAATCCTATTTTAAGGATACTAGGATGCCTTGGTTTTTAAAGTTTATAGTGCCCCCTATTGATCCAAATGCAACTACCGCTTGGTGACTTGACAGACACTTTCATTGCATTTCTTCTCTTTATTTCTATGGTTTGACTGGTATTTCCAGAATCACCCCCAAGCAGCAAGTAATGTGTTAATGCCTGGACCAAAGAAAATGTGCATTTCCTTGAGTGAAGTTTGCCCTCCTAGACTTACATTTTTCTCAGCTGCATTTTCTCAGCTGTATTGCCATAGTCCATTGCAATGTTGATTGTCAAGTATTGGTCACAGTTAGCCAGATGATTATCAGAAGCACGATTGGCTCAGAAAAAAAGAGGTGTTTCTATTAATAAAATAGGTTATGCTAGTTTTCCCACTAATAAAAAACCATGAGGCTACAGAGGCTAGTCTAGTGCATTGTTAAATTACAGTTAAGTTAAATGGCCCACTCTCCATTCATACACAGACATTTCCTAGGTAAGTCTACCCCAACAGGGAGACACAAAATCCAACAACCAAGAATAAGACCAAGAATAAATGCATTGGTGACCTTTCTCTAAGAAAGGAGTCAATCTATGACAGTTATCCATCCCTTGAATGCAGTCACGTGGAAGATGTTCCAAATCTGATGCTTAATGGTATGTTCTGGTGAGCTGTAGTTTTATAACACACATAAGTTTCAGATCTACAATTTCTTTGCTAAGCGTAGCAATGAAGAAGAGTTTGCACTAAGGAATGGGTGTCTTTTGTTAGTTCTGTTCTGTAGCTCAATAGTTTTCAAATTTTGATTTGTGCCATGCTTGGAACATTGCTGCTGAATATATATCCAAATGCTGTCTACCTAACAGTATTATCCTGAACTAAGAAGTCATAATGTATCAGCTAAAGCATGTGCTAAGCACCCTACCAGTTACAAATTTAGGAATGTACCCCATTCTCTAAACGTTAGTTAACTTCTCTGAGCAACTGATATCTTAGTTTTCTAACAGTAGTCAGTCATCAATCAACATCTGACACAATTACAGGTAGTCATCTATTTATAAAAGGATTGAACTTAGGTCACTCAGTGCTAATACAGAAATTACTGAGGGAAGGCACAGGGCACATGCAGTGTCCACCAAGTGTTCATCTTGTGCCCTTTTACAATGGCCATTTTAAGATCCAAAGCAGCTCACCTTGCTTTTCTTTCACATTTCTTTTTCAGGCAAATCATAATTCTTTATCTTGGTTTAAATAGAGGACTACCTGCAATTCCAAATCACTGGAGAAGTGAAATAATAAAAAGACAACAGGATATTTGTAAATGGGATATAAAATGTTTGTAATTTGAAATGCTGACTTCATTGGTGAAAATGTACTCAAAGACAACTAGCACTCAAGAGGCTGATGTGACACTAAAACATCTGTACTGGACACTGCTTCATAGGACAGATGGGGAGGCCTTGTTCTTGCCCTTTAAACCAAAAGACATGAAGCAGTCTTCTACCAATCTAAAACAGCTCTTGAAAGGCCACGGTATTTCCCATTTTATGTTCTGTCTTGTCAACACATTGCACTATTGTGGGGACATCCTAGAGGAGGAATTTTACAGGTTAACTGCAGCCGTTATGAAATCCTTCATTCTCTCAGGGTGAACCCACCCCTTGAGGTTTCACTGCTACCTGGCAGGCAAGAATACACCAAATCAGTATCTAAGATGCCTGACTGCCCTTCTGGCTGCATTGACTACAGTTGCCCATCTCTGACTTCAATAGAGTCTGTACTGGTATTAAACATATCCAGTCTGAATAAGTGGTTATTTGGTTGAGACAACAACCGGGCCACAGTGAGGCCATTAATGAGCTTAGTCCGGTACGCATGGTCTGCCCAACCCAAGGAGATGATTCAGTCGGTGAATTCACCTCATCGTATTCAAGGCAGGGTTACTTTTTTGTTAAACTCATACACAAAGTAGTCCAACTAAAAGAGACTTTGTAAACGTTATGCTTCTCTTGACTGAAACTGAACACCAAACACAGTTGAATGAATTGCTCCCTAGCCAAAGAGGACATTCTGGCAAGTCTTCCTCAGGAGGAAGACAAGCCTGCCATCCCCTGTACATCCTTTGCTCTCTTCTACAGCTGCAGGCAGCTCCTCTTGTGTCTTAAAGTTCAGTTATAACTATGGCTTTTTTCCTTTTGATTTATTTTCAACTTGTTTTTAAGTTGCATGGTACATTCATTTTCCCTTGCGTTATATACAAAATATAAGAGTGTATGGTGAGTTGCACTATATTTGTACAGGTAACGCTCATGTGCAATAAATGGAAAATACAAGTATGTAATTAATTAAAAAAAAAACACCTTATAAATTGTGCCTTTCGTTCCAATGAATTACAAGTGGTCATTGCTTGTTTAAGGTCGATTGAGCTTAAGGAAAGCACATTCACACTGTGAACAGTGATGTTAGATTAAATTTTGTGTGCGAAAGGTAAATTTATCAGTTAAAAATTGGATGGATTATGTCTAAGTTGAGACCTGTGACATTCTGCTTCCTTCCAGTTTAACTGAAATGCTTATGTTGTGCTATTTCGATTCAGTCACCATGCATGGTTGTGAATTAACCTCTATAGAATTTGAACATTATTTAAGTGCTTAATCCCTGTAAAGACTCTTATGTGGGTCTAATTGGAAGGATGTGACTTACCACGACAGGCTTCCAAGATGTGTAAGAGAAGCTGCCGCCAAATACCAAGATACATAAATAGGGACTATCCTCTGTCCTCTGACTTAAAAGGAGAAAGGAGGAACCCATTCATGCAAAATGTCCATAATATCAGGAAAGACAACCAAAGTCATGAACACATAAATATTTACCATGTCAAAAAAGTTCTTTTATGGGAAAGGAAGTGGTGTGATGGACTGTCATGAGGAGCACTAAACATTATCCTTTCCCACAAAGAAATTTTCTGACTACAACATATATCCTTTATCAGGATTATCATACTTTCTTATCAAGGTCAAAACACCAGTCCACCCTATTTCCTGCACACACGCATTTTGTTCATGGATCTGTGTATTCATAGAAAAACATTTATTCCAAGACTTTACAAGCGCTCTGGGCAATGCAAGTTTTACATTAATTACACATTTGAACTTTTCAAAGCATAAACTGGTGAAATTGTGCATTTGACCATGCAAATTGAGCTAAACAACAAGTCTCTGCAAACAATCAAATACACAGACTGCCTTATACCACAATAAACAAAAAATGTGTACAGCGATTTCGCTGAAGATGCCGAGAGTGTTGCATATTTATAAAAAAATTCCTTGGAAGGAGGCTATGAAAGTGCTGGTGGGCTCCAAATGTTATCTTTTCATAATCATCACAACCCTTCTATCATCATCCTATAGGACGAGTTAAGATCCTCAAGTAAACAGGCCATTTTGCAAGGGTGTGAGGTTAAGCATGTCCCAAAGTAACCAATTGCCTCCTTGTAGAATATCTTATCTCCGATAGTCTTCCCTGGCTTGCAGCTCTAAAGTGCATGTGATTATCATGTGTACCTGAAGGAATATGAACACTAGGCGTGCCACAAAATACTGTTCAAGACCTACAGTGAGGTGTGTACAATTCATGCGTCTGGACTTTCATTATTAGCAGAACTAAGTGGAGCTCAATGGACCCTTACAAAGGAACAGAAACTGCCATAGGATACCTGCATGGTTACACTGACCCTTGAAAACAATACTGAGACCTGTAGAGAAGTACAGTCTGTGGGCAGAGGAAACTCCACAAACCAAAGGCTTCATCCAGCCTATACCACTTAAGTCTCTATACAATGAAAAGTCTCCATTTACATTCAACCAGAGCAACATAACAAATGATTAACAATAACTAATAATTACTGCAAGAAATAACAACTCATTTAGCTACTGTATCCAACTTCCCAAACAAGGACTGCCTATTCCTTCCTTGTGTCTGTATGCAGTCAGTTACCCAGGAGGTTTACTATGGGAGAATTCATGCCATTCTGTCTGACCCCCTAGGCTGTAACTGAACTGGATCCCCCACCAAATGAGCACTTTCCTTTCATACCTGCTGCTTTTTTTGGTTGTTGGTTCTGGTTAACAAATCCTGCAACCTGGTGTGGTGAAACAGCAGAGAGACAGCCTGCACTACACACTCTGGTTCCTACACTATAAAGTCTGGATGGAACAGGTTTTTCAGGCCACAAGGATCAATGAAAACACATATCCATGCTGTCACCCATCAAGACAAAACAGACTGCCACAGACAGAAATAATGAATCTAGTTCAGAACTCCGTATTCAGCCTTGGGAAAACAGAAGAATGAGGAAGAAAAGCAGAACAGATCCACGCATATCAGGGGATCCTCAGAAAATGGGAAAATTTGTGACTGTTCCATCAATTAACAACACATTGGACTGAATTCAGGCACTGGGTTATGCAAGGACCCTGGGGATGGATTCCTCAAAGATATTGAGCTAAATTGTGAGAGGGGGGTAGAAAAGCGGCATTTTTTTGCCTTGGGTGTCTCTAACTGGATCACACCAATGAAAGGGAAGGCAACCTGCCTGCCTAGCCATGCACTGAGCACCACCTGCAGGATGTTCACTGCTCCTGGGAGCCCCAGGAGATATAGTCGGGGCGTGTGGCAGCGCTGTACTCGTCAATGAGCTGCTGGACAACCTCGCGTGAGTCGTCCAGCTCGTCAAAGTTGTCCTTGAATATGTCCTCCTTCCGGAACTGCTCCAGGAAGGCCTCCCGCTTCCGCAGCTTGTCGTATTGCCGGCACGTGCGTTCAAACAGCTGCAAATGGGGAGCCCACAGTCAGAGCAGCCATAAACACCTTAGTACAGGAACTGCTCACATCCAGCACCAGAGCAGAAACATATGATACAACACTCCAGTTACAGTTCCACTGCATTGTTATTTGCTTAAAGGGGCCTTAATCTGGGAAAATATAGATGTATTCATTTTCTGTAACATTTTCATTAACAGCCTTTTTTCAGGTTCAGGTAAAATACCAGGTTCACATTTAAAACAGCAGTGGTCCATCTGGGATTTACACTCAATCCTTCACACACCCAACCTCTCTGTGAGTAGATGTAGCCTTTGGCTTTTTCCAAAAGGCTGCAGAAAAACAAAATGTGAATGCTGGTGTGATTTACCGAGGAGATGCTGGTGTGATTGGCCATCATCAGCCCACTGACTCGGTGGGCAGAGGGCAGGTAAGGGGACTTCCTGGACAGGGCCACCTGAATGCTCGCAGGGCCCCAAGGAATGAAGCTGGCCAGCTTACGCTCTCGAATCCGCTGCAAGCTTTTGTGTACCTAAGACAAAACACAATTGTGGATTTTAACAACTATACTCCATTCTCTCAGTTCAATAACCTGACCAGGGTTAGCTGAGAGAATCCAGTTTCCAACAGGGTAGAATATAAACCATGGCAGAGTATTAGTCATATAAATGGCATGAAAGGCAATAGTCCAACCTGTTTACAGTGGCATTAAAAGAAGAGTTGAGGTTATTTCCTTATGTGAGATGTCTAACTGTCAGGTCTGGGTGAAAACCACCTAACTCATCCCTTCATTAACTTGCCCATCCTTCACTGTCTGTTCTGAGAGTCAATGGTTGAAAGAGAGCTGGCCCATCTGCTGGATTGTGCTGTTTGAATTAGACAGTGAGCAGCTTGTACCTGTGTGGGGTCCACTTCGCCTTGGATGATGTTAAGGATGGCGATATAGCAGTGGTTGGTCTGCCTGTCCCTGGCTGTGGACACCATGACATTTTTGGGCTGCAGCAGCCTCCTCATCACGTCCAGCACCGTGGTCTTCCTCACGCTGGCCACCTGTTCAAACAAGGAAGCTTGTCAACTTGATGAACAATGGCGACCACAGTTTGTACTGTTACAAATTTCAAGTGTATGTACTGCAACGTGACACTACTGTTACAGTGCTGCAAAATTACATTCGCAACCTATAAAAACAAAGAACACAACTGTTACTAGCATTGGTCCAGGATTTTTGAAAACAATGTTAGATAGAATTTGTGCATACCGACTGGTCAGTGGTGAGCGGAGTGTAGCCAGTCATAAGGAAGTGAAGGCGGGGTGTAGGGATGAGGGATGCAATCAGACCAATCAAATCATTGTTCATGTAGCCTGGGTAGCGTAGTGTTGTGGTGCTGGCAGACATAATGGTGGAGACCTGGAGAAAGGACAGCAGGACCAAGGTCATGGGCTCCATTCCATAACAGATAAATGGGATATAATTACAAGTAGCCCTGCAGTAAGAATGTCTACAGGGGCCCATCATAGCCTATTTGCACACTGGTTTATTTATGAAACGTGTCACATTCGAGAGCCAGTAGGTTCCCTTTTTTATTTTCGCTCAATGTGCATCTTCTCCCTCTTTGACTGTCCCCTCCCCATACTTACCATTTCCTGACTTATATGAGAATTTTTAACCTGAGCTGAGCAGTATTTTATGCAAGTAAATGTACACACTGTCCGTGTGAATCAAAGCAGACTTTGACGCAGTACAAGAACTTATTTGTGCTGGAACTTAATTTTCTGGCTCGAGCAGTTCTGCACTGGTATATAGAGGATATGAAGCAAGAGGACTCCATCCCTGTCCTTGTATAAACTTGGCAACTTCTGACGCAGGAAAACTACAGCAGAGCTGGCAGTAGCAGCAAAGAACACTATACAGCAAAGATCCTATACGGGATTCTTATGAGTTCTTGCTTTGCTCTCCAATTTGTTTTTAAGCTCCATCAATCATCAATTTCCACAGCCATTGCCACACAGACTGAAGTATGTGATCAAGACTTTTCAACACTGGGCTGGACAGTTGTAAATGAATGCTTCAGACAACAGAAATGTGTGCCACTGGATCAAGCAAGAATTTAGCCTGAAAGCCAACAATGCAACAAGTAATGAACACTACAAATGTATATCTCAAAATCTTCAACTGAAAAGCTAGTTAAAAGCAGACTATTAAGGACTTTGATATTTTTATAACCACTGTATTTCAAGCTAAATCCAACAGCAATTTACTTCAGTCTGCCATAGTTAATGAACTGTGCAAAACAAACTGTTGGAATTCTTAGATCCCTTTAAATATAATGCATTAGCCATGACTGTGACATTCCCGCCTCCTTAAAAGCTAATGGTTAATTTATATACATGTCCTTTCATGTAGTATGGGCAAGTAGCAGTTAGTGTGGGTGAGAGAGCCTGGGGGCACTGCCCTCTTTCATTGAGGACAGCATTGCTTGACTGCTGTAAAAACCTGAGAGACCAGGGGGTGAAACCTGTCCCTCAATGATTAAACTAAGACTTGTGAACCTGACGTGGTATTCATAAAGACTGTTAGAGCTTAGAGAGAAGCACCTCAGTGACAGACTACTATTTAGAAAAAAAGTAAGTATTTATAATGTATTTATTATTTCTGAATAATTACAATTAAAAAATAATTACATTACTTCTAAAGCATAAAGTTGAACCCTGCCTTACTTGGCAATAGGAAAGATGGAGCAGTGCAGTGACAGTTCACTTATTCACTTATTTCTGAATGCTGCACCTGTGCTGAAAATTGTAGGCAGCCATTTCTCTTCAAGCTCCAGACAGCATGCTAAGGTGTGCCAAGGCTCATGTTTCCAAGCTCTTTTACTCCTCTTCAACAACTAGCATACAAGCATTCAATTTACACTTGGTTATGGACTTACCATTACCATTAGCAATCAGCAAAAAATAAAAATTAGGACCGTAAATTTAGGCCTGCCCAAATGCAATCAGTTGAATTTCATTTAGTTACAGTTCACTGGGTTAAAATTTTTGCATTTGGGACCTGGGTATTTTAAAACTGTTCTTTGCATTGAAGATAACTACACTGTCCTTTGAAATAGTGGTTAAGAAATAGGCTAAAGTGAAAACAGTATACAATATCACAGGCTCTACATACAAATATTTTTATGCATTATTCACATATTATTAGCAACAAGAGCCTTTGTTCACTGACCAGCTGATTGATTTGTGAAAAAGAGGGGTTCTGGATGTGTAATCTGTCCGTGGCAATCCGGTTCAGGGCGGTGTTATCCAACACTACCTGGAAAGGGTGAAAAGAATAATGATAAAGAAAGAAACACACAGAAATGGAGACAGAATGGTTTTCCATGATTCTTGTTAGGGATATTTTCTTCATTCCTTTATACAGAGATAGGCTTGGCAAAGGGAAACAGACAATCTAGTATGAAGATGTCATATACCACATAAGCAGCTTCAAACAATTTCAAACAATATACTGTATTTACAACCAAAATAATTTCCACATATCGTTTTTCAAAAAAATTCAAATGACAGCTTGAAGATTTCAAATCAAATGAAGATCTCAATTCATGCATAACATTTTCTCAGGAGACAATCTTATCCAGAGTAACTTACATGGCTTATATTCTTTTTGCATGCTATCTATTGATACAGCTGAAGACTGATATAATTTGGGTTAAGTACCTTCCCTGAGGGTACAACAGTGGCCCACCTGGCAATCATACTAGTAACCTTTTGGTGTAAAAGCCCTGCTATTCAAGATCCAACACAACCAGGAGTATTCAATTAAAATGTAGTGTCAAAATAAAATCTGATGCATATTCAACTAGCATAATGTATTATTCAAAAGGATTCCCCTACCAGATTTTTCCCTTCAGTGCCAGGATACAAACATGATCATGAGAATTTTCAAACCACAAGTTACTGTGTATGCGACCTTATGCCTGTCATTACCACCACTCAATAAGCATCATATTTCTTTCTGACTCATTCAGATACTCGCGTAATGAGGTCTCACTGACTCACTGATTATTTTAAATCAGTTTCAGACTGTTAAGTACTTCCTAAAATACAGTGACTTCAAGAGTGTGGTCTCACAATTTTCAGAAATTTACAGCGATAAACTATTTCCCAATGCATACTTTGCATGGGGAAAAACCTAAGATAGAGCTGCCACACTTACACATTTCACACGTGGGCTGTCACCTAGTAGGTTGGTTTTCAGAGGATATTTTCCACCTTTCTGTATGCAACCTAGCTTGCTTCATTAAAATACACTTCCACATGTTCCTCAGGTCTACACGTCACGAGTGTGCAATAAAGTGAATCCTTCAGGAGCAATGCATTACAAACCACATGGTCACAATGTGTAAATTTGATGTGAATTACCCATGCAAAAATGCTGGACCACAGGAAATTTAGGGGCACTGTTTCCAAAAGGGAAATAAATGGTCACAAGCCATCCTGTAATTCACCCTTAAGAAATATTTGAGCTAATCTAAGTATTTCATTCTGTTTCTGTGATGCATTATAAAAAATGCTTAAATTTATCTTAAACTTAAATCCAGCACTGGCACCATTATTTCTGGTAAAGCACTGCCCATGCAGTGTTGATGAGGAGAATGGATGTGTAGGGATGCTGCTTAAGATGATAATAGGTGGAATTTCTTACATAAAACTTTACAGAGAACAGCGAGCTCACTGGAAAAAGGAAAAGGGAACAAAACTGAGTCTGTTCGCTCTAGGAAGGATTTTTTTTAATGAAGCAGAACAGGGAATCCTCAAGGTGAACCAGACAACTTCCCTTGGCTTGTCTGGTAAGAAGCCCAGGAGAAGCGCTTTGTTGGACAACCCTGGTCTTTATGCATTTACTTACGGGCCTTTAACTTGGTACATTGAGTGTAGTAATCACTATCCAGGGATTCATTCTGATTTTTTGTTTTAGAAAGGTTCAAACTAATGTCAAGCTTTAAGCAGGCATTAAATTGATATTTTTGGTAAAGTACTGATATCGTCTCCCCTTTTAAAGGAATGAAGAGATCTTTCAAGGTTGAGAGCTACTGGTTTACACCACCAAAACATTGTCATACTTCACTTCTGTTTGGAACCTCTGCTCTTCAAACACACACATGTATATATGTCAGAGCATGTGTGTGTGTATGTGTGTATGTATGTGTGTATATGTGTGTGTGTATGTGTGTGTGTGTGTGTGTCTGTGTGTGTGCATGTGTTCCTCAGCAGTTTTCTAAAAGCTAACAGCAGCGAGAGACAAGTCTTGGACCCCCTGGCTGACTCTTTATCGCCAAACAAACTGTAACCCATCACGCCCAGAGCACTAGAAGGCAGACGGCACGAGGTATCGTGTTCCGTTTCCAGCTGTACCACATGCCGCACGTCACACAAGGAGCCACCGACACTCACCACGCAGTCGGCGTTCTGCGTCAGCCGCTTCAGCGTCAGCAGGGAGTTGTACGGCTGCACCACCACGTCACTCATCTCGTCCTGGTTCGGGAACACCGAGTACGTCTGCACTAGCTTCTTGGGGTACCTGCCGGAGGCAGGTAAAAACGGACGCGTTTTGGCAGTGGGGAGAAACAATGACGAAAGCACCTGGAGAAAGGACACGCGCTCATCCCGTGGCGCCTGGCACAATTAGGCTGGCGTTTAATTACAGGAAACTGACACTCAGAGGGGGCCAACTGAACACGCTTGGGCACTTATTTATAGACCACAATTCATCTGGTGACAACCCAACCTCCAGAGGGCTGGCTAAGCTTCGAGTACAGTGACTTTCCATAGTGATAGGTACTAACCTGTCGTTTAACTTCTCCAGCAGATAGGAGCCCAGACCTGATCCTGTTCCACCTGCAATGGAGTGGCACAGCACAAAGCCCTGCAACACAGAGGCAGAGCTTACCAAGCAGGACATGCAGAACACACAACATTTTGATGAACTGCCTCACTATTTGATTCATTACTGTACAAGGCATCACTACATTTCCTCACTAGGGATGTTGTGCATTCTGCAGCGCGAGGTCATTTTTAAAGCTGTGATTCATTCATGCCACAGATGACTTATTTCCTGTTCGAACTTCATGTACAGAGACACAGAGCAGAGTTTATTCAGCTGTAGTCCTAAACCAGCAGATTCCAGGTCCAAATCAGGGGCTGCTGATACATGGATATGCTGTCAAATTTCATCCGTTTCTGTCACCCACAATCATGCCATGAACAAAGCAAATAAATAAATGCAATTTTGCTGTGCAGTCAGTGCATCAGCATGGGTTACTCTCCCTTCAAAGGTATACATTATGGTGGGACCTGGTAGGACTGACGAAAAGATATGAGATCCCAGGGCATATGCCTGCCTGCTTGTTTCCTTCCCAGGATCTCCCAAGCAGCCTGAAAGTGGGCTGCCCCACCCTGCAAATAGGGGCCCTCCAGCACTCGCTCTCTCTCTCTCATCCCACATTGCCCTGTAATGTGTGCCCTCCGCTCCAGCCCCACCACTAACATCCTACCTGCCACACCCAACCCCCGCTCACACACACAAAAAATAATATTGAAGGGTTATATAAAGAAAGGCAAACAGTCGCGCAGGTCTAAAAGGGGAAAGGGAGTGCGCCACTGCTGTTGTTTTAAGGCCTGAGAGTTAGAGGTTAAGAGGAGAGGTGGGGGGGGGGAGTAAGGCATAATATACAGGATGACAAGGGTGTTTTTCATTGCTGATAACGTGTGGACTGAGTTTTAATGCTTTTTCTCCCCCCTTCTACAAGATGCTGCGCCAGCATTAACTTTCTAGACTCACTTTCTAGACAGCTGTTAAAAAAAAGTCATTTCACACATCAAACACATATGGAGGCAATCAGGAACGACTTGATTATGTTTCTAGGATAGGACTGAAGTGGCCTTTAGGTATAACGTCCCCTCCAAACACGCTGTCAACTTAAACTTTTCTTTAATTCCGTCTTCAGGGCGGGCAGCGAGCCATGTCTGCAGTAAGTGTATAAGTACATTGTGGAATTTGTCAGTTATTGTTTGGAAATGTGCACAGATTACTGAACACATAACCAAAAAAGGCTCACACTTGTCATTACTGCCTTATGCCCATCCATAGGGAAAACCAGTCTGGAAACCATTAGGATGGGTACTTGTGACTCACCTCCAGACTGTCACTCCCATCTGCCTCTCTGTCAATGATGTCAAAGATGTCTTCATGGATTTTCTCACCCTGCAATGACAGCATTACTAAACTTGGTGCCTACTCCAGTTTTGCTTTCTTCATGGGTTTCTTCACGGAGACTTCACTGTCTGACCCCAGATTTACCCCAAAATGAGTAAGAACTGACAGCTCCAGGGGCAGGAGCCGCACACAATTTCTATGGCCTGTTGCAGTTGGCACAGACATAAAAGGACAACTATCTCATGGCAAAGTAGGCATTCTAACCACTATTCAATTCCCAGTTTTACCTTTTTGCTACTCCCCACTTCTCAAAAATTGTCAAGGACAGAATCATAAACAGACCCAAATAAAAACACTCCTATAATGTTGTTAAAAACAATGCTGTTGAACTAGGCTTCCAGATCTCACCTGAGAGAAGCCACTGGCCCAGTTGTTCCCAGCACCACCTCCATGCTCTGACAAGTAGATGTTCTCCGGGTTGTACAGATTGGCATATGGCGAGTTCAGTATGGAGTGAATGACCCTAGGTTCCAAGTCCAGCAGTACTGCCCGTGGAATGTAGTGCTCATCATCTGCCTGAAGCATAAGGGAGTACCGTACATCAGTTCATCGGGACACATAAGTTGAAATCAAGCTCTTACCTCTCAACCAAAATGGATGGGTATTATTGCTTTGCTTGATCTAAGCAGAGCAGGGAATTACTTCTGAGTAACAGTATAACTATCATGTTGCCAACTGCTGTTTTCAATTAATCTTCTTAAAAGCCATTTTCAAAAGAGATTATATTTCTTACCTACTTTTATTACATATACATTACTGGCCTCTAGTTCCACTTTGTACAATTACTTAATTCAATTACTTATTGAAGTATGTATTAAAAGCCTTTCTTAAAAAATCTGATAAACCCATCAATATCTGGTTAAGAGGACAAAGAAGTTAATTACATGTCAATATGCATTCCATTTGTATATCATATACATATTGTGCGCATGACACAATGCTAAATATAAATGGCTACAGTGAAGCTAGTCTAACCTCCATACAAAACACTGACTGAACACATTTAAAGCTCAACTAGTGTTTGTACTGTACTGTTTTTACTGGGTAAAAACTAAAAATTCAAAATGATGCTCTGAATAGTTAACTTCTGGACAACAGACAAGTGCTCTTGGACGACAATCGCAAAATAGGGCACTTGTACCACCTAGTGGCTGCATTTTTAGGTGCAGTTGAACATGAAAACCGGCAAACCGCACCGACTTCTTCTGGCAAACAGAAAGGCATGCAAAGGCATTATGATGCTAGAGGGCATTTGATCTATCGCTAAGTGACCGCTGTCATGTGCCCTCACCCATTCAGGGAGAGGCTCGGAGGCTTTACCTGGTAAAAGAACACATCCTTGCGATCGGTGCCCTCCGTGGCGAACTCCTCCACAATGCCTTCCGGGCTGATGCCATGCTCTGCACACAGCTGCTTCCAGAACTCAAAGCCAACTGCAAAGAATGGAGAAGTGAGAAATTGGTGCAAAGTGATATCATACTTTCTCTTGGTGTCAGACAGCATCACACAAGGGCATTCAGTAATACGAAGGTCACTGTAACAAACAGGGTAATGCATAGGTTAATACAACTGAGGCACAAATGCTTAGGATTGCTTTCGTTGCATTTGCTTCGTAACTATTTCCGCGATCTCCAAACTCACTTTCCAACACTGACATTTGTGTCTGGTGAAGACTAAGAATA
Source organism: Megalops cyprinoides (assembly GCF_013368585.1). Taxonomy (NCBI): domain Eukaryota; kingdom Metazoa; phylum Chordata; class Actinopteri; order Elopiformes; family Megalopidae; genus Megalops; species Megalops cyprinoides. Next base: position 40,604,332 of record NC_050583.1, read on the forward strand.
TTCATACTTACAGGAGAAGAAATTATTTCAAAATAATATCGCTATCTCTAGGAATCTCGCATAGTCTAGATGGGTCTACTATTGTATCGTGTAAGAAACGTTAATTGAAAATAGCACATCGTTGAGTGGTTTATTTTACTTCTTTCTAAATTAAATTACAATATATTGAAAAGGGAAAACTAGATTCCCATTGCGGTCATGTGTCCACTGCTATTTGACAGCAGATGCATTAACAATGACAAGCAAACGAGTTCATACTGTTTGACATCAGGATCTTTCACTAGTACTAGCTAGCTACCGAACTAAATATACTAAACGTATAGTAGCTAGATACTCAGCTGTTTGTCTACCGTTAACACCAATGGACAAGAAACCACCTATTTCTCCTTACATCAGCTGACGACCCAACACGATCAAATTCTGAAAATGATGTCGTAAAGACAAAGCAAAATTTTCATAAATTGAGTAACGTTTCTACTACCTTTCTATAGATGTAGCTAGTAATGGAATTGCAATACCTAAGAACTTGCAAAACTTGCAACGCTAGCTATCGTCCACTATCCAAAAAGACAACAAACAACAGGCCTTGATTCAAATGCTACTAGCTAGCTAGACAGCTAACGGTAGCCAGAAGCTGAGAATACGTGAAAAGCTTACTCTGGTTGCCACACTGTCCTAGCTGTAGAGTTATAATTTCGCGGGGCATTCTCTTTTATTCGTGGTATTCCCAGGATGTTTCCCACGCAAAATAACGTGGTGCACTCAGCTGGTTCTGACGCCTGTCACTGGCAGGTCTTCACTTAGCGACAAGCTACCAACACAAACCGCTTGTTCCGCGCGTCACTAAACTGCGCGTGCGCCAGTAAAACTTTATTGAAACCATTCTGGTCCCACGGTCTAAAGCGGAGCGTTATTTGTAGGAAATGACACATAGCCAGAGTGTAGCTGCACCACATTGTTTCCATTTAACAGGGCGTTATGTGAAGTACAATTTGGAGTGGGTGTTTGTCGTGACAGATGTTGCGTTCGTATCCGGCCATGTGTCTGCAACGTTTGCTAGTTTGCACGCGAAACAAATGCGTTCAAACAGACCAACTAACTGGCTGTTCGGCTAAACCTGCACTACAAAAGTGTGGAAAGACGGCATTGCAAAGGTCTGCCTGATGTTTTGTGGGGTCGAAAATAAATCCGAGTAGATATCAGAGGCATAGAACCTATAAAGCAGCTTCTTCATGGATGAGTTCTCATCTACTCAAGATAAAACAATTGGTCTGCAAACAAATACAATTAGCCTATACAGCTATACTTGCCCAGATGTTGACTAGCTAAGAAAATTTGTCTAGCTTCTGGTCGTAGGTGGTGCTAAAAGGACAAGCGAATCGCAAAAAGTTAGCCGGCTAGATCTCATCTGAAAATAAATAGGACAGATCTAGTGTTGCGCTTCCGAGCTAGACTAATATGACGTGGGTAGCAGAGGAAAGCAGCTATCTTCACACGAGCAGCAGTCGACAGTTTTGACTGCGAGAGAGTACATGTATGACCTAGCTAGCTACCTTGGTGGTTAGTCTGTAAAACAAATTACGGCTCTGATGCGGGGAGTTGAAATCAATAAGATTTAGCAATCTATACCGTTGCCATGCCCATCGGCTTTTTCCACACTAAATGTCAACGAGAGTTGTATAGACCGGCAATTTTGACGCACGGGAACTGGAGAAGCTATGAGGATTGTGAGAATGCTGTTAGTTAGTTAGTTAGTTAGTTAGTTAGTTAGTTAGTTAGTTGACCACAAATTGGGGATAAATACATCGTCTTCAGTTTTTTTGTTTAAGGGTGTTGTTGTATTCATCGATATGATGGCTGTTACCGAAGGAATGGACGACACAGCCCAAGGACTGGATAGCCAAACGATTGACTTGGGAGCTACCGGCCGGCGTAATCGACCGTGTTCTAGACAGAGAGATGAACGAGTACTGGCTGTGAAGTCGGCGATCTTGATGTGGTTAGGACCATACGAGCCTATTATCGCCTACCTACAGTCAGTGTTAGTGTGGGAAAGACCTCTCCACAGCGTGTTCCTTTACATAGCTGTAAACGCTGTGTTCTGGTAAGTTTTCCGTAACGTTTTGGGCCCACCATGCAATATGTTTATCTTTTGAAATAACTGATAGCAGGCGTTCGCATGCCTTTGGTGGTTAGCTATATAGCTATGGCAGTAGGTAGCGAGCCAGGTTTAAAGAAATTATTTTTAACCCATAGTTTAGATAGCTGTGTTGATAGGGATGCAGAACATAATTAGGGGACCCTAGAACAAAAGTCATCATGCACGCAATCAACCGTTGGGTAGAAACTGTAAGCCGATGAACCACTGGCACTTCTTGGGTCACTGCACAGTAGGCTACTCTGTAATCGTTCACATGATCGGTTGTCTGTCCTCGGTTGTCTAGCAAATGTGCAAAAATTCTATGAGCGCGTAACCTTGGTAGTTACTGTAAGTCAGCAGTCAGAGATATCTGAGACATGCTATATCTCCCCCGTAAACATAATATATTATTTACAAATGCAACAGGTAAGTCACAAGTATCTGTAGGCAGACGCATTCTAGGAAGTGGAAGGTGACTGCTTTGCTAGTCAACATAAACGACATTTGTATATCACATGCTCCACTGCATTTCGAGTACCTGGACGATTGGAAATTCACTCATGCCTTGTGTTGATTAACCCATTTTCTGGATGAATCAGACTATTTTGTATTTGTTAACGTGAAGGGAAAGTATTGAGCTAATCCTTTTGAACATGTTTTGTATTCACTTGAGCAAGGGTGTGCAAAGTTGTGAAGCTGATTTGTGGAAAGCTGCACTTCCAAACGGTAAAAAGATAAAAAATCAAATTTCAAACAATATGAGTGAGATGGCTTTTAAGGTTCAGTGGTGGCTGCTGGAGTGTAATCTGAGTTGAGATGCTTTCTCAGTGCTGAGCAGCTAGTTTAGTGTAAAGGACAAGAGCCCATTCCTTCCTCTCACGCATCACTTTGTCCATGGAGCCTGAGGCCTATGTGAAAGACAGGGCAGGTTAGAGAATGGCATGCCTACAAAGCTCAGGCATGCACACTTAATTTGATTGACCAAGGGTGACTTCTATTCCTGTCGTTTTGTGCTCAGTACCAGAACCGTTCAGAGCGCAGTTACGTGAAGCAAGATTAGAAGTCTATTACTAGAGCCAGTACTGCTGTCAAAGCAGCAGTAAAACACGTAAATATCAAAAATGCAAATGAAATTCATTTTGGCGCTAAAGTGCTGTTAGTCATAATCGTGGTTGAGGATGCCTGCTACATCTTTTTTCTTTCTCAAATTAAGTTTTGAAGTGTGATGCCATTTTAGCTTTGAAATAGTTTGTGGAGTGTTGTTGAGGAACAATGTATTCTTGTTATCACATGGCTCTCAGTGATGCTGAAGTCTTTTGCTCTTACAGACATTCATAGTCAGACTGATAAGCAATCAGTCAGTCAGAATTGGCTATCAGATAATGCCCGATAATGATTACTTAAGTCTTCCTTTTTATTTGGCTGTCGTTTGTATGTTAGCCTATAGGAAGTGTGGGTTTGCCAAATTAAAATTAGTTTGGAACAAGCTGCGAGTGACATTGTCCAGAGGCTTTGCAGTATGTATAACAGCTTGTATTGTCTCACTGCAGTAGTAGTATGAAAATAATTGCATCCGATTTTCTGTTTTTGGTTACATGGAAACTTGTGTACTATTTGTGCAGGATACAGTATGTCATTAACAATGGCCTTGAGAATATCAGGTGTTGTGTATGCAAAGTAAGAGGAAACACATGTGATTGAGATGATACAGTCTCTCTCTCACACCCACATACACACAGGAATGTGATTAAATGATAGCAGTCTGAATGCGTGTGCCATGTACAGTTGTGGGGAAATTGGCTTCATCTCAATTCTGTCACTCCAGAGCTGTGTGGGTAAAGATACTCAGTGTATGTGGTAGAAAGTGCATCGTGTGTCCCGAAGATATGCTCAGACGCCTACAAACATGACTCTGCAACACTGCACAAGCAAGTGTTACTTGCATACTTGTGAATACATCAAAATGTTGGGTGGTGGACTGTGGGTATGTAGAAAAGGTAGTAGGGAAAAAAGAAATTTCTTTAGAAAAGGAAGTATACACTTTTCACTGCTTGTTCATGGTTAATTAAAATACACTCTCTCAAGTTGCTTAATTCTGCTTTGCAAGTTTAATTCTGTTTTCCATTATTAATCTGAAAAGCCTTATTAAGCTGTTTTCGGATCACTGCCAGCAAAGAGCCATTGAGAAGCAAGGACTTGGTGGCAGACAAAGGGACCGTGTCCACAGCTGTTTTATGATTTTGGTGTTACTCTCCTCCTCCAGGTTCTTTGCCCTGAGCTCTCTGCGCATGCTGTTCCTGCTGTCTGCCGGCCTTGCTTCAGCAGTGTGTGCTGACACCTGGAGGAACAGAACCTGGCCCGAGATCATAAGTGAGGCAGCTGTCCCACTCTACTTCCCTCTCTCACCGATAATGTAGTGGATGAGTGTGCATTGGAGCACAGCCTCATTTGCTCCTTCTATCAGTGTTGCAGTATTTGCCTGCTCAGGTAGCAGAATCGCAGTTTGGATGATATAAGACATCAAAATTGGGTTCTAAGATTGCTGTACATTTTAAATGTTGATGTGGCTCGTCCTTATTTTCATTGAACCAGGTGTAATCTACTAATCTACTATTCTATTGGCAAAGGTATTCTGATACATTTCCACCAAATCAAATGCTCAGTGTTTAGCAGTAGCTGCTGTTTCCTACTCAGTAAAATTGGAATGTTTGTAGTCAGTGTTACCTGACCCACAAAACAGTGCAACAATGAGCCTCTCGCCAGGTTATTAATGGACCTCAGATGGTTTCTTGCTCTTGCTAACGTTTTAATTTGGAAGATGGTCTTGCATCCCAAGCAGTGGCATTTATGAACTTGATGCTTCATACTTTGCACTGATCCATCCAACATGGCAGTTTGTCTGGATTTGCAACAGATTCAATAGGTTAAAGAAAAGGAAGTGCAGTCATTGGGTCCTTGAGTACCACTGAATGGGCAATTGTGCATTGTGAGGGGAAAAACAACTCATTTATGCAAATGGCTCATCCAGGATCCCCCCATTTATTGCACCTTAAGTATAAAAGCCTGACAGAACAGATGATGTACCTTCTACATGTCAAGGCTACAGAGGTGATTCCCCTGTGTATTCCTCTCAACCATCTCCTCTTACCCATGTATTCTCCCCACAGTGCCTGTAATGCTACACTACTACACAGAATGTGCCTGATGAAGAGAGGTCCTTTTGTTTAGTATCTTGGGCTCTGCGCACTATTCAGGGCTCAGTCATTGTGTTCTTCTATGAATGGCATTTAATATTGAGACATTCTGTGGTTAATGTCTCTCATGAACTTCAGCAAAAGCTTATTTCTCACAGATGATCCACTTTTCACTTAATACCAGGTATGAGGCTGTTTCAGATTATCAAATTGTCTGTATCAATGTTACTGAATTTCTCAAATTTTGTATCAATGGCTGATTCATTTCTTTCCTTTCACAGTAAAGCAGCGAGATGAAGAAAAAAGGTATGTCCTTAAAGTTGAATTTGGTGTCTGTGATTCAGAAAGAAAGTTTGTGCGTTTAGTAAAGCTGGAGGAGTTAAACACTTGGGGTAGCCAATGGTCCTGGTAGACCCAGTCATTACTGAGTCATTTGAGTTATCAGGCTGGAAACAATTACAGACACATTTCTTATCAGTCAGAAAGTGGAGATGTGTTTATCATTGTTAAAATTTAGCAGCTTTTTTTCTGGCTGACTTAAAGGCAGTTCACCCAAGAAGTCCCCTTATAATGTTATTGTATTGTTCATTTTGTATGACATCAGTTCATCGGCCACATTGGAAATGGGTTGTTTTATGATGATAATTTCATTGGATTGCCTGTGTTCCTCCTGTCCAGCAGCAGGGGCATGGTCAACCCAGGGATTCTGAGTGTTCCGGAACTTTGTGAGCAATTGGCTGAGGCATGGGTCACCACATCATCATTCACACAGAACCTTGTGCGACTCAGATGGCACAGCCCGGGAAAGGTGGGGCTCCTTCCTCCATTTGTTACAGTCTCCTTTGATGTCTCCTTTCTGTTGTTTTTGGAGGTACATTAAAGATATATTGTAGCTTCAGTTCTAGTTTTTTGTAAAGTGTTGCCTGGCTTTACATATGTTACTAGATGTGTTAGGTTCCCTGTAGGTCTACAGTGTAACAAGCAAACTGATAGCTTATTGATCTAGTCAGGAGTAGGAATTTCAGTGGTAACCGTTACACCCTTCAGACCCTGCTGCTGCCATGTATGGTGGCCCTTCTTAATGTCCCCCATAAAGCAGTCATAGTTTAAATCAGTCAGCATGAGCAAACAAGTGATTTGCATTGCTTTAACAGCACAACAGTGACAGCTTCTGTTCTAAAATTCTGATGTGTGATATTTGCTTTGCTCAGTTTTGTCTCCTGGTCTGCGGTTTCTTCACCCCTATGGCAATGCTGGGATGTTACATTCCAGGTCTGGTGCTCTCCTACGCTGTGAGTAAGTACAACTAGCTTCTGAAGGGGAAACAAATCCTGTGTTCTGTTTAAAAAAATGCATGGAGCAGACTCGATGCAGCAGCCACACCCTTGACTGCATTGATTACAGCCAAGGGAAGGCAGTGAGCTAAGGAGGTCAGTCCAAGCCTGTCGATCCTGCTCCAGCTAAGCCTCCTCTTGACCCACTGTAAAACTGGGGCAATTTGGCGAGACACATCTCCGGAGCCTTTGCCATCTGAAATCAAAGTAATGAATGAGGAATTTCTCCTTCCCCTTTCATGTCTGATTTTCTGTAAGCTCCCTTTATACGGGTAGAAAGAGAGCACTCTGTCAGGATGGATCTGCCTCCATTACACCAGGCAGTTAAGGAGATGTAGCCCTGGCTTTGCATGGCACTGACAGCTGCACGTGGATATTATTACTGTGATTGTTCATTTACATTTCGTCTGGGTCGTCGCAGAGCTAACTCCATAATTCCATGCACCAACTGTGCCCTTGAAGTGCCTGTAATGATCTTTATTCTCTTCATTCCTCCCCCGAATATCTTTTTATCTATCACCCCCTCCTCCCTGCTAACACCACCACCCCAGTGCTGGCAGGGTTGCTATGCCCTCTGGCGATGTACCACAGGGTGTGGCAGCGGCTACTGGTGCATCTGGAGCCAGCCCTGCAGTGGCTGGACTTCAGCATTAGTGGCTATATGTCATCTCAGCCCAAGGAGAGTCATTGTGAGTACCAAGCCTGGCCCACACCCCATGAGTGCTATGTGTGTCACTAAATGTCCTTTTGTGAAACCTCAACATTTAAACAAAAAACAAACTTTAGCTCCTGCTTTTCAGGGATGTTCTCATTTAGGTTAGAGAATGAGAAAAGCTTATTAAAAAAGTATTACATATTCATCATGTAACATTATCTTATTTCTGAATAAGTATAAGGCAATTCTACCTCACCTTCCCATATGCATATATAAGCACTAAGGGATTGGTGGGTATACTGCAGGCTGTCTTCAATGGCATTTTTATTGGCCTGCAAAGCATATTGCCCAGTGAGCAGCTTAGCAACAGGCTGTCACAGTGGGGAACGGTGGAAAAAAATCATCCACTCTTCCTTCCCCTTAGTCAATCAGTTCCAAGGCACTGACCTTTTGACCTGTGTGTTTGTGCAGCTGTAGTCCTGCACCAGCCTGTCAGGCATGCTTACCCAACCAATGGCAGTGACAGCGAGGAAGAGCTATCCACCCTCTGTCCAAAGGTATTAAAATGCTGAAGATAGCATCCCTTCATTCATTTCATACATACCTGGAGGATCTGGATTCACTTGTTTGTAAAGAACAAACTGAGAGCTGACTGATTGATTATAATGCATTTGTGTTCTTAGAATGAACAAGTGTGCGACACTTTTTCTCTAATTGTGAGTTGAAAAGTGAACCTCATTGACTTCCTGTTTATCTAAGAACAGTGAAGAAGAAAATTTCCCTATTTCCCCAGCTATTAAGTGAGGAGTCATGGTGCTTAATTATGATAAGTGTGTTCAATGTGAAACACCTCTCCTTTTTTTTCCCCCACTGTAGTTGGATGATGCTGCAATGGCAAAGGAGTTGGCAATCACAGACTCTGAGCACTCTGATGCTGAGGTCTCACACACTGACAATGGGACCTTAAACTTGTCAAGAGGTCAGAGTCCACTCACAGAGGATTCAGAAGGTGAGTGCCAGAGGGTTTGGTTTATACGGCAGATCTCCTCTTTTCCATCTGTATACCTCAAGTGTACAGCTGCCTTTCATTAAATGCACCGCTAAACCTTTCCTCCCCAGATTTGGATCGGCACAGCAACCCAGAGGAGTCCTTTGCTTGTGACCTCCCTAACGTCCCCTCCATCAAGCCTGAGGCCATACTGATGGGCAATGATGATGATACCAGCATTGGGCTTCAGAGTCCGGGCTCTTCCAGCTCTCACAGTCCCAGTAACATGCTCCTGGACTTGGACCAGGAAATCATAGACCCTAAGCAGTCCAGCTCTGACCAGGAGAGTGAGGACTTTGAGGTGCTGGATCAGTCAAAGCTAAGCCAGATGGATCCCTTAGTAGGGTCCGGGCAGGGAAGAAGCCTTGGGCAACACCAGCAGCATAGCAACCAAGAGACCGGCTTCCTGTCCAACCTACAGAGGAAGACTCAGTAAGGCTCAGCCTTGTCTGCATCATGTCCATTTCTGAATATGGGACACACTTGTGAATGAGGGTGTGGGCCTGTGAAACTGTAAATCAGCAACCTAAACACTCTTTGCAGGTACTGTCAGTATCACTGTGACATACTCTTACTGCTTTCATTTGCTTTTAATTTTGAAGTTATTTCTTCCTCTTCAGTCTCTTCACATAAGAGATATCTGTGTTTTTTAACCCTGATGTTGATGTCGTCAATTAATTTACTAAATAAAAGCTCATGCTATTTGCTTATACATTCCAGTAGAGGAGTGTAAATTAGATATCAAAAAAGCCAGCACAAATACAACAAAATTAGGAAAAACTTTCAAAGAGGATGTTAAAAACAAAGCAGATATGCAAAGAGAGAGATGAGTGAGTCCATATGTGGTATTCTGTTACACTGTAGTAACAGGTGTGTCTTTTCTTTAAGTGATTACAAGAAAAAAAATCTTTTTTTTTTTCTTAGGGAACTTACAGAGGAAGTTTTTTTAGGGAAAAACATCTATTACCTCAATGTCATAGCTGCCCGAGAGACACCCTTGTGACACCTACTGCAGCCACAATCCATTCATTGGAGGCTGCTTCTGCACACTATCTTTGTGCATGGTTGTGCATGCTTTCTGATGAACAGGACACACTCCCAACAATGTTTTTAGAACATTTTCTGAAAAAAACTGTGAAACCTAACTTGACTGACAAATTGCAGTATCAAAATCCATAAATTCTTGTCAAAAATAATAGCAGCTCATTGCTTTTGTGGATTACTCATTCTCTGTAGCCACAGTATAGACAGAAGAACCAGCTGCTTTCTGAGTCAGTTGTCTGTACAGTTCAGTGGTCCATTCTAAGCATTATTTTTTCATTCTCTATTTAAAGGTTTGTTGGTCAACTTCTTGCCTAATGAATATTCATAAAACCTTTGTCTATGAGACAATATAATATTTGGGATCTTTTGGAACTTTTTGGGATCCCCCTCGCTATATGGGACTTAATTCCTTTTGGAATTTTTGTTTTTCTGTCTTTCAGTCCTGTTTCTGTGTGTGCTTATGTGTTTTAGACACAGTAAAAATGTTTTCTCAGTAACTGGTTGTGAAGGTTTGTGGTGTGAAAAAATGTATAATAAAATCTAAATATCATAATGCCTTGCATTTTTCCAATGTGATACAAATGGGTGCAGGTGAGTTGCTACTGATAGTACCATAATGATATGTTATATTATTATCATAAGACAGTGCCACCTACCCAGACAACTGAGTACACCTTCACCTCACCATGAGAGCATGTTTCCAGTTACTGTATGAAAGCTGTGCTATTCAGCTCACTGTTCACTGTCTGCATTGGTAGGAGTTGTTCTACATTGCCACGGCTCTCTGCTCTAAGACTTTTCAGTTTACACAGTTGTTTCAGATATTCCTTCAACCATATTCATGGAGTTGGCAACAGGGGCCGTTATGCTTTTGTGTTCTCTCTCTGTGGTACAGTGGTTCTCTAAAAAAAAGAAGTTTCTTGTCTCAACACAGCTGAGCATGCATGGAGACTTGACACCGGTACTGTCCACGTTAATCCCGAGTTTCAAGTGTTAAAAGTGAAGATCAGAAAGGCACCTGAGAGGTTTTTCAAAAAAAGCTGTTCTCCAAGTCAGCTCAGCAACTTGCACCAGAATCCAAAGAGAGAGACTTTACACATACATGCTCTTTCTTCCAAAGAAACCTCTTGATCCTCAAGTTGAAATTTTAAAGAAAAGTCCTCGCGGGAATATTACCTCTTGTGCGTTGACAATCTCCCATCCATCCACAAAGGCTGTCAAGTCCCTCAGTGTTAGTAAAACACACAGGCACCATCCTAACAATTTCTATTTCTCTGCGGTACATCAACATATTTATAAAATAAGACAAAATGCCACGACCCACCTTACTATTTGGAGACAATTGTGATAAAGACCTGTTACAGAAGGAAAAATGGCACCAAACAAAATAATTTCCCAAAATGAAAACGAACTTCTTAAATTTCACTCCTCCTTGAATTTTTCATGCTGTTGGTTTCGAGCGTGACGCAATCGAAAAGCGGAAATACCCACCATGCAGTACTGCCCGCGAAATTCGAGAAAAATATATTGGCTTCCTGCTGCTATGTGTGTTGCTGCGTACTGGTTAGCTAACTATCAAGGGTTTTAAATATAGAAATTTAAGAGCAATGACAACGACATTTGTGTAGTTACAATCCTGAAAGTACTCTTCCATCCAGAAACCGTCCCAAGTGACTGAATTAGCAATTGTGCTTTCTGCTCGTCAAAGTATCGAAATAAAAATTAACTGGTAATCTAACCAACCTGAGTAAAAGTTTTAGACTAAGACTAAGTAGATAGTTACTTTGTGTTGTGTCGAAATGAGTAAATCTAAAGACGTATCAGGTATGTGAATCCGATTTATACATTTAACGTCATTTGCCTAGCTAACTTAATATTAGTTCTTATTAGTCACGTAAGGTCTGACGTGGTTAGCTATTTAACTAGATATATCAAACAGTTTAACTCTGGTTTAGCAAGCTAGCCAGCCGTGTCAATATTCCTCACTGCGTATTCAGAAAGGATATTAAACTTGTCATATTTTCATTACCATTTTCCGAAAAGTTTCCATTAACCATTTTGCAAGCCTTATATATAACATCAGCCTGCAATTAGTTACAGTTCCCGTCTCCTAAGCGCAGGAATTGATAGCTTTACTTATTGGAAATGCATTTAATAGGCATGCTAAAATTATATTTGAAGGTTCAATATGACTGACTAGTTTGTAGTACTTTTCTGTTGTGATTTGCAGGTGTTTCTCTTATTCTCGATTACTTGAATGAACAAAACCGACCGTACAGCGCACAGGACGTCTTCGGGAATTTGCAGAAACAACATGGCTTGGGAAAGACGGTAAACGGACACCTGCCGTTTTTTTTACGATATTAGTTAGTTTGTCATATTAGTTTTTGACGATATTAATACCACAGTATTAAGATCATCTCTTAAATCCATAGGCGGTCGTTAAGGCTTTGGAGCTATTGGCGCAACAAGGAAAAATTAAAGAGAAGATCTATGGCAAGCAGAAAATATATTTTGCTGATCAGGTGAGTTTTTAATGATTTTAATGAATTTGTATTTACTATATGATATATGTATTTAGGGCCAAATAAAAAAAAATAATAATTTGTTGAACTCTACCTCCCCATCCAAAGTCCCAGTTTACAGATGTGAGTGACACAGAACTGAAAGGTATGGACAGTCGGATCTCTGAATTAAACACCCAGGTTCAGGCTATCGCACAAAGCTGTCGACAGTTGGATTCAGGTGAGTGGCTCCTGGTTTAACCAGTTGCCAGCTGCCTGGCGTTTTTTAATAGTAGCTTTCTGCTTGTTTCAGCTGCATGAAAGTGCAAAAATCTAACGGAGTTGATTTCATTTATGATCATTTGGATGTGTGAAGTTATATACATTTTGTGTTGGTAGAAAGAGCCCATTACTTGTTTAAAACAGGTAGGTTATGGGCGGCAGTGTAGCATAGTGGTTAAGAAGCAGGACTCGTAACCAAAAGGTTGCTGGTTCGATCCCCGCTGGGACACTGCTGCTGTACCCTTGGGCAAGGTACTTAACCCACAATTGCCTCAGTAAATATCCAGCTGTATAAATGGATAACATTGTAAAGAACTGTAACCTATGTAAGTCGCTTTGGATAAAAGCGTCTGCCAAATGAACAAATGCAAATGTAAATGTAAATGTTATCGTGGGGAGCATTTGATACAGACTGCAATATTTACTTGCATTAATTACCTTTTTACAGTTTTTAAAGGTAGGCTATGCTTTGTCCAGGTTCACCCAGGTTCTCCTCACTTTGAGGAAACGGTGATTTAAAGTTAAAAATATAGCAAATTCTAACTGAAAACTGAGAGCTTAACGCTGATGAAAACATAACAAACCATGTAACGTAACACGCACTACATAGCATAAAAATAAGCTGCATGAAAGGGTTAAATATGAGCTGGCATGCATGGCTAAAGTTACAACAATGTTAAAGGTGGACCACAGTAAACAGCTTCACTTAAGAAAATAAAATGACAACAAGGCAAAGTGCAATGCACATGGGAAGCTAATTAGCTGCAAGTAACCATCAAATCTGTCCAAACATTTAAGGCAGCACAGTATCGATCTTTAAGACTGTACAGTGTTTGATGTCTTGCGATAAGCAGAATCGGAATCGATAAGCAGAATCGTAATCGATAAAATTCAAACGATACCCAACTCTAGTTACAAGGTACCGTCTTTGATAATACGTCCATTTCTGTGCAACATTAGAGACAATTGTAGAGGGTTGACCTTTGTCTGTGCCTGACTTGATCCTTCCCTTGATGCTTCTGACATAGAACTAAAAGAGCTCAATAGCGCTCTGACCACAAAGGAAATGGGGTCAGAAATCCAGGAGCTGAAGCAGGAGTGCACCGTGTACACGGAGAGACTGGAGAAGATCAAATCGGCTACTAACCACATTTCTCCTGAAGATAAAGAAAAGGTCAGAGCTACAGGTCCATAATGGCCGTCACTTCTACAATTTCTGTCAGGAGTCAAAGGTAACTTTGCATCAAAGGGCCTTTGCGTCTGTCCCTCAGGTTTATAAGGAGCAGAATCTGTATGTCAAGGAGTGGAGGAAGAGGAAGAGATTGGTAAGGATCCATTTTGTTACAGAGCGGAAAGGAGACTGTAGTTTCACCATTGGAGTTGGTGTTTGGGGGGGCTGCATTTGAAGGCCTCACTCTCATGCTTGCTCTGCTTCACCCAGGCATCAGATATGATGGGAGCCATTTTGGAGGGATACCCAAAAAGCAAGAAACAATTTTTGGTATGCTGATTAATATCTTTCCATAGGCGTCTTTCAGTCTATTGTCATAGTTTCTCTGTCATTTATTTTTAAAGCAGTCCAGTTGCAACAGGTGCAAGTACGCTGTATTTGAACTCATGCTTTGAACAAACAAGGAAAGCTGGTTGATATTTTCTTGGTGAACTGTGAAAACTGGATTGCGATACAGCTGCCAATTTCCAAACAATTCCTGAGGTTAATCTCTTGTAGGTCTCTTATTTAGCATTAATGATGCTGTCAGTCCTTTCTGGCATGCTGGTGAACATGCTCTGAAGATGTTCCTGCATTAGGGCATCCCATGAAGTCTCTACAGCATTCCCAGAATTCTGCTCATGTACATTGGTCACAGTTTGCTTCATTTTATCAACTTAAGTTGGATGACTGTTATGGCCACCTTAACATCCTTAGTACTTTATTGAGCAGATTAGGTCAGATAATATTGCTTCACCATGTATTTTCATCTGTTTTTGGTGAGTCTGTCTGACTGCTTTGTACATTTTCAGTTAGTAAACTTTATTTACTCCCGCTACAGGAAGAAGTTGGCATAGAGACAGATGAAGATTGTAAGGTGACAATGCCAAGTATCTGACTAAGAATGTAACTTTGGCAAGTATTGTACATCCAAACATCTCACTGTTTCAACAGAGAACTTTTGGCAACCAGTTCTTATATATTCTGATAAGTATGTAATGTACAGAGTATGAAGCTTTTGTCACTTTGTATTTGACAGCCAGTCTGTTTTGATGTTCATGGTGTATGATTTCTCTTATTTTAGAGATAAAATTATTATAATTGTGTAAATATTAGGGGGCTTGAATTTGCCAATACTTTATTTTCATTACAAATATCTGTACAAGAATATTGTCCTGCCCACAGTGTAACTATATAAAAACACTGCACTTTTTTCTACAACATGAACTTTTTCAATTACCTCTTCAAAACACAAGTAGGTGAAACCATCTATCAAATGTTACTCTAAAGTTTTCCCATAAAGCCACCTACAAAACCAACTTCTAAACATTAATTGTATTGTTAAAAATTCTCAGCTGTTGAAAATGTTATGATCACTCAAACAAATAAAAATTGCTGCATATATCTTGTGTGCATGTCTATACCATCAGTGTCACCACTGCATTAACAATGCTAGAATTGTTTGCCTCCTTTCTTTGTGCCAATAAAGTAGTAGTGCTCCAGTCAACAATAAAAAGGCACACATCTGACAATTTCCCAGTATCAGCTGAGTACCCCAGCATTAGATTTTTTTAACACCCAACTGTAGATTAAATTATTTCAAGTCATATGTATTTGACCTTTGAGTTATCTGCGCTTGGAGTGTCCTTGGAGAAAGAAATGTCATTGAAGCTGTATTTGCTAGTAAAAACAAAATTTATTTTTATTGAATTTAAATTCATTAGCTTAATTGTTGCTCTCCCCAACCTACCTGTGATTAAATATTTGTATGACCAACCTAAGGGTCACAGTAACAAAAAAGCAATACCCTGCCTCTTCAAGTTGATACTTTTACAACCGGTGTATAATGTCAAATTTACCATGATATGGTAAATGAGCCTTATTAAGACATTGTTCACTTGCAAAACTCTTATGTTTTCTGAATTCAGAAGCTTACACCCAGTGTGAGTTCCATCTTATACCATTCATGAGCTCAGTAAATATTTTATTTCTAAAGCAATATGTGTAAAAGCACAGACCCACTCATCTAAGGAACAAAGACCTTTTTTCTGTTATAATAGTAATTTCTTTGATTCTGTTCCATCCATGTTTAAGTGCCTCAGTCACACTCCACACCATTCTCACAAGACTATTTTCACTGGTTATATGGTCTTCATTTTCCCAGCATTGGTATGCTACTGGTGCTGTGCAGATAAATAGATCACCATATCCTCAGGATTGACTGAATGGATACAAAGGCACCCATACTGCAGAGTAATCCTAACCTTAGCCCTTAACCCCTAAACCCTAACCCTAACCTTAAAACCCCAATCCTAAAATGGCCACAGAGAGTGCTTACACTGCGAAAAACATTGGAACTAAACTTTTCTGTTCTCATGAGAGTTTGGGAATTTTTGGTCAAAGCATATTTGCATCTAGTTCCAGAAGACCCAAAGCTCAAGGTGGGTTTGCTGGTTTGCTACAGCAATGACAATACTTTCTGGCTCAAACAAAAACCAAGAACAAATAGATCTTTGCGATACAGGTAATAACCTGACCCTGTTCAAACTCATTAACAATAAACATCAATGAACATGGTTTTGATGGGATTTCTTGTAAAATTTAAAGATTTGGTTCAGATGGCAACTGATTCCTGTTCACCAGGAAGATCTGGCCTCATTTTCAGAAGTGTGTCATCCTTGACTTTGATCGCCTGAGTTGCCCACACCTCTGTGGGCTGCTGAAAAGGTTTTTGGTCATACTGGTTACACAGCAGATGGCGACGTTACTGTGGGATGGGCCAAAATAATGTAGGATTTTTTCCCACCCAAAATTCCTACTTCACTCTGCAGCTCCACCTCCATAAGAGAATTCAGGGGGTCCTGCCCAATCAGTAGGGCTGGCCCTTCAGCTGTTGAAGTAATCCCAGCACATACTCTCGCAGGGTCTGTAAGGAGACAAGGGACACTTTCCATCATCCAAAGCTTGTTCAGTATGAGACATTGCTGTGTTGCTCATTGTGGACTGTACTGCAGAATGAGTGATCATTGGTAGCCTGTTAAGCAGCTGTGAGGGTCTTGCAAAACCTGTGCTACATGGATTGATGACCATCAGTCAATTAAGAAAGGACAACATTCTATTCAATATCCACTCAACTTATGTTGTTGGCATACACTCAGCAGCAGCCCACTCATTGAGGCCAAAGGACAATTCATCTCAAATCCTAAATGGGGCTGTGTCAAAAATTGGTTCCTTGATATACAATGAAGTATCTCTGATGATCAACAGTCTTAGAGTATTTATTTCACATTCACCATACCGTCTCCAACTGTGTCATCAGCTACCTGGGGCTTGCAGTGTATTTCCAGCCAGCTGAAGATGCAAGCAGAGAGCTCCTGGAAGCTGGACACTGAGATGAAGGAGCTGAAGGACTGGAAGAGAGAGTCCATGATGTTCTGGAATATGCTGAACTTCACCTGGTCTGTCACCCCCTCATCCAGCTGCTGTGGATTGTCCTGGTATGCCTGGATGATGTGCTCATAATTTCTGAACAGAGTCAGAGAGACAGACAGAAGTCAAAGTCGCACACTTCTGCTGCTCTTAGAACAGATACCAACATCACAGCAGGGTGATGAGTTCTCATCCTGTGCTATTTATTCTGTTCTGCCTGTACCATAATGTTTCAAGCGGGTTCAAGACACAATAAGCTGTTTAAGTGCTATCTAAAATGTGTTTATTCTTTCATTGACAGAGACTGCATTGTCTTTTTAATGCTTCTATCTGTAACCATTGAACCAAATGCAAAAAAGATCCTAAAATCTGATTACATGATTGACTTGAGAGCTGTTTCTCTTAAGATTTGAATGTTTAAAGGTATAAGTATCAATCCATAGATCCTGTTATTTCTAAAACTCGATTCAAACGGAATTTTTCATTGTATGCCTGTCTACACAAGTGTCAGATTCAAGGCCGTGGTTGTCTTACTTTTTCATGATTTTCAGTGCCATCATTTTCTGTTGTAGCGTGGACACTTCCTCTTGTTGTTTCTTCCTCTCCGTGTGCATGAACTTGATGTAGTCAATAGCTGCACCAACCACACACAAAGCCATGCTTATGATTTTACACAACCCCATGATTAAAATAATTAGAAGTAAACATTTAACATTTTTGCTATAGTATTAAGCCAGAACAGAAGAGAAACAGGAAAATGATTCACTAAAAGTTTAGGATCAATTACTTTTCAGTAGGACGGTGGCCTTGCTGATTTTCTGTGACCCCACAGTGAAGTCTGACTGCTGCTGGAAGGTGGGGACAACTGACTGCAAGTCATCATAACCTTTCTGTATTGAAAAGATCACAATGAACAGTATCTTCCAACAGAGCAAGAAAACCTACAATGATGTAAAGGAAATGCCAGGTTGATATTACAACATCTATCCCTGTCTGATGATGTCCTTTTGAACCAAATTAACAGTTTTACATAGTAAGAGTATGACAGTTAGCAAACAAATCGCAAACCACTCTTGCACTCCATTTGAGCCAACTGCTTACCTTTATGGCGTCCCTACGTTTCTGTTCTGCCTGCGTGTGTGCCTTCCTCCTCCGGTCTTTGTAGGATTCCTTGCCAGATGTCTTCTGCCTGTAGTCACTGTCTTCATCATCATCATTTGGAGAACAACCATTGTCTGTCATACAATCAGCAACGGAGAGGTTACTCCAAGAAACTCCAAGGCTTTGCTCTTTTCCTTCCATGATGCCTGCATTCAATGGCACACTGTCACCCAGAATAGCAAATGCTGAGGACCAGGAAAGCTGGATATCTGTATCTATGAAGAAGGGGGGAGGAGTGGGTGAGACCACAGTTCAGCATTTACTTTCTTGTGATCTCAATCTGACCTATTTTATTTCATTGCTTTATGTTGTGGTTGATTTTCATTGGAAAGATGCAGTGATCATCTTGGCCAGCTCACAGAGATATAAAATGACTGGAAAATGACTGGACAAGCTTGTTCAACTGCAAAGATGATTTTAGTTATGGGAAAGGCCATGACCTATTTACAGAGATCTTGAACGCACACCTGAAATGGACAGTACATGTAAACATATCAAAAGGGTTATGTTTAAGACATATAAACCAGAAAGAAGAACTCACTGTAGATAAGCATCTTTAATTAGCACACATGCAGAAAAACAAGCTTCTTTCATTAACGGCTTGCACAAGATAACTGTCATAAAATCTAGGCTTATGTTGTAGAAGCATAATAATCCATAATGTTTTACAGAGGAGCTGAGTGGAGGTGAAGTCCAAAATTAATGCAAAAATATACCACAATCCTTATGGTTTAATTCACCTCCCTTTACCAACATTAAACATTCCTAAATCTATGCATGTCAGTCTTATCCCTAATCAGAATGTAATGTACTGTTCAATAAACCCTAATAAAACCCACATGACTGAAAACCAGGCCCAAAACTGGAAGACACTGCAGTAGATGGTACTTACTGTGGTCAAAGCAGTCGTCGCTGAAGACACCATCTGCTTGCTGGGCCATTTCAAGAACTGTCACAGATGGAAGCAAAGAGAAAATGTGAAGTCAAAGGAGGATGATACAGGCTTTGATTGTGGAAATTTCACTAGGGGGTGGTAACACCTATCCAAACAAATAATGGTATTACTGTTCTTCATTCAAAAGTAGTGGGTGGGCATTCAAACTGGGCAGTTATGCCCTACCTTTTCATTATGTGTGGCCTTTCAAAACTGAAGGATGTCCTACATTTCAGCTGTACTTCATTTTTGATCGAATCAGGCTTTGATGAACATGAACACAACATTACAAAGCAATTACATCTATCTAAAGTACAGATCAAACAGACAACAAATAAAATACTCAATCAAAGATTCAACTTTTACCATTTAAATCTGGGTAGATTCTAGGACAGTGTCTCTGATCCCTGGACCTGATGGTATACCCTGTATATTGTCTTTATACCAATAACTAATATCTAAAAAAGAACTAAAAGAAACATGATGATAATGACTTTATGCATCACATAAAAGCAACATAACACATTTGTCCATTTTTGTGCAATATATGCAGTTTCTACAGAGATAAAAACTGGCAAATTATTCCATTACCCCTGGAAAAGGCAATCAATAGAACTGTTTAACTTTGGGATAACATGAAAAAGACATCAGTTCATTCTCTTGTAGTATATTATATACACTGTGTAAATATGGATGATGCTTGTAAGATATAGGTGTGAGTGAACATTTTTTGAGAAATGTGATCAGCCTGATATTGAGTAGAATGAATAATCTCCAGTTATGGCTGGGTGATGATAAGTTTTGAAGTGAGCAGTGAAAAATAATGAATAATGTTTTAATGTATAAAACAATCTGCAATTGAAATTCTTGACTGAGCACTCCAGTGGAAGATGCAACAGTGTGGCTCTGTTGATGTTTCAACATATTTAAGTCAGCCGTGTTTTCTAGAGGGCAAAGAATTGCCAAAAAGCAATTACAAATATGCCATACAAGTAAACTAGACTATGTGTCAATAAAGAAATTCAAAAATATGACTTTAACAACCGTTGTCATAACATAAACGTAACAACACCATCTCTGCACAGTACAGTGTTCACACATGAGACATAAAGCCGTAATTATTGAAAAGAACATTGTGCCCAGATTTGATTTTCATTTTTTGGTTTTTGATTTTGACTGATAATCAAATCACCTTTCTTTCTTTATTTTTACTCTTTTCCCCATGATGGAATAATAGTAAGGATATTAAAACTATGAAAAAATACAAATGGAATCATGCAGTGACCAAAAAGTGTTAAGCAAATGAAAACTAGCTTTAAAGAATTCATGCATAGGCATCAATTTCACTGTTTATATTTGTTTAAGAAACAGGCATAACACCATTTAAGGTCTTTCAAACAAAATGTCTTTGAATGCATGTTTCCCATTATCTTAATCAGGTGTGTCCAAACTTTTGACTGGTACTGTAGGTCTATCATAAAGGCAGGTATAGTTAACAAAGATGTGCATGTTTAGGTTCATGCAAATGTATTCTTCTTAACACCACAGTGGTGGCAGCAGCAACAGCAGTAACAGGTAACATAGTGAACCGGAGTAGCCGTGATTTTTCATCACAATCTGGGTGGGGGGATACAGTGCTAACAGAATTAACACAAGTAGTGGCTTTATAATTATTCTTTTATTGCAACATATTTGACATTTTTCATGTACTGCACAAGAAAAATAAAACAATGTTTATAATATAACAAGTACATATAACAAAAACATTTTTGAGGGATATTTGTTCAGACACTGTTATTAAATATAGGATGATATGTATGACACATTCTTAAAGATATTTATATTCTTCAGTACCAAAGTACTCCCATGTATCTGGGAGCTATGTAAATATAATTAACACTCTTGAACTGAAACAAAAACAGCAAAATATACAACAGAGGGAATAAGAAATAAGGAATTGTTAATACTTTGTACTGTACTTTTTTACTTACATTTATAGTGAAGTTTTGAATGTGGCTTGGTAAAGTGTAAAAAGGTTTGTGAGTGTTGGGCCTAAGCAATGCTGTTATTTGTGCTTAATTAATTCATCAATTCAGATGACTGGGGATGTGCAATAAGATAATTCTTTAACAAGTGGCATGAGAAGAAGCTCTATCAACCTCTTCTCGGCCAAGTTGAGAAAAAATAAAGGCTTCAACCATAGCCTACAATGTGACAGAAGTACCCACCCCATGACCTTGCTGATTTCACTGATGATATTATTTGAATCAGGAGACACAGACACTTCCAGTTGCAAAAATTATGCACACCCACATCACACATTGTGGAGCTGAAAAAATGGTTCCCGACATCAGCTGCACTCTGTTTCTTCTAATTATGCTAGTGTAATAATTGTTGTTGGGTTGTGTGGCAGGTGAGACTGTGCGCTACAACAAATAAACCTTCAGGGAGCCCGTAGATCTGCCTCTGTCATTTACTCACCTTAAGCACATGGAACATGCAGAGTCGTCATTTCAAAACCCTTTCCTCAGACCACTGTTTCTCAATCCTACTCCTGGAGGCCCACTGTCCTGCATATCTTCTATCTATCCTTGCTCAAAACACACCTAATTAGTGTGATTAACATGCTCTTGATTGAATCAGGTGTGCTCACCTAACAAAAAGTGCCACCGATGAGTTCAGTCAGTTGGATAGAGCAGGGAAAGATGGAAAACATGCAGGACAGTGGGCCTCCAGGAACAGGATTGAGAAACACTGCTCAGACTACTCTTTAGACAGCACTCATCCATCGCAGAATATCAACATCAAGGCCAAAATAATCAACAATATCCCTTCAGGATAACAATTCTTTCAAGGTGCTTAACAAGAGATCATATTACAATCAGTTTTAACTCTTACACAGCTAATCATACTGTATGTCCAATATGCATTTTCTACAGTTTTAATTACATCATCTGAAGAGCAGACATCGCAATAAACAAGTAAACTTGTTCAGTCTTGTTTAGCCATACTTCATGGCTTGCACTGGAAAGCACAATCGGAATGTGGGCATCTGCTTTTAAGAGTTTTGATTGCTTAATTTTAGGATTCTGTGTAGCAAGAGATTCCATGATTTGCACTTAAAATGACATATTTTATTTACAATTTTAACAAGAAATTGCTAAACAGTTTTGCACATTTTATACCTCAGGAATAAACAAGAAATCTTGCTCAGTCATAATTTGTTTTCCATTCAAATTTTGTTCAAAATATCATGACAGTATCAAACCATGAACCCAGCATCCTGTATCCCTATTCATCATGGGAAACAAGCACTTGGACCTGTCATTGTTTCCAGCACTTTTTAAAAAAAAATTGCTGCCCATGAAAATAAGATATTAACTTCTCATTCATTTACCTCATGTAATGATTCAATTGTAGCATGTGAAACCTAAATCCTTGATATTAATGGTAAGTGAACTCCAACACAGAATACATGTTAAAACAGTTTGTGTTACTAATTCCCTTTTCAGCAGCAAGACATTACTTATCACCACATTCATCACCACTAGGTGGCAGACTTGCAATACAGAAAATCTGTATAAGCAACGTACCATGCCAGGCAATTAAAACCTGTCAGAAACAATGCAATATACCACTAGATGGTACATTTCTGCTACAAATTGCTTTTCAAAATTACAAATTCAGTCATATTGCCAGCTCAGTATATATTTCCATCTATATACTTTGTGATGTCGCTTTCACACTGAGCAATAAGCTTCAAAGATATGCAACTTTCTGTGTCTGATAGGGGTCAGGTTTCACACATCAATAATAAGCTGCCCACTTCACAAAGCTGGCCAGTATGAAAGTGTGGCAAGGAAGAAGCCATCACTCTTACCTATCCTTCCCTATCCACATCCATCCCACTTACAAAGGCAGAGACCTTGTAACTCCTGATGTCCTGTTGCCTAACAACTTGTTGCTTATATCTGCTTCTCTCTCCTCTTCTCCAGGAGACTGCACCTGATATTCTCCCATTCATTGAGTCACTTATCAAGAACTCCCTACATAACCCCCATGCTTAAGGCTTAACTCTTGCATATTGCTTTGTACTTGACAATTTAGTCACACATTTGTGATCTCAGCAAAATGTTGTCACTGATGCTTCTTCATGTGTGATTAGTGTTGTCCTGCTCATTCAACTCTTTCATGCTGCTTCATTAGATGCAATTTTTAAGACGCTCTGGATAAAAGTGCCTGCTACATGATGATAATGTAAAGTAAAAAATGTGATTCTGCACCATTCAACTGTGTATTTGTTACTTTGGGAAAGTAACAAGTATAGTCTTTGGAGAGACTGCCCTTTGTAAATATATACAGAGCATACTTACTGAATGTAAAATTGATTAAACACATCAAGGGATTATACTACTGTGCAATCATGGTATTATATTAATGAATCAAGAGTAACTTCAGTCTTAAAGTGGTAAAACAGTGTATGCTTTCAACCTTAAAATCATATGTGTAGTATGTGGTTTTTACCAGTAGGTGGTACCAGTTCATTCTGCTAGTAATTCTGTGGCATTCTGTGACAAATACTTTTAAATATGGGTTACAACCTGTTGAAAGTGCCTAAATTGTGGTTGGTAAACAACATAAATGAATTATAAAAAGAGAAAAATAACTTAATACTATTGTATGTACCTATGTAATCTATTATAAACTATCCTTTCAGTGACTAGGGTACCAGCAGTTGCAATGCCTGAAAAAGCAGATTTGTGAGGACAAGATCCTTTTTAAAGGTATTAGTTGTCCTGATGGAAGAGGTAACACATTCACATTTTACACCTTGTTGGACTAACAGTAATTTATTTTTTTCAAAGAGCAACTGACCTTAAAGTTGAGAGAGGGGTCATTTCTGTTGTATGATCAAGGTTCACACAAAATTATCATAAACTCAAGATTATCATAAACTCAAGTATGTTGGTCCTTGATTTTGCTAGGAGGCTATTGTTGATTTTTTTTCTCTGGTTTGATGTTTGGAATTTGGTGGAAATAAAGAGTGAATTGTAAATGAACCATTAAGTACTGTATTGTAAATTTTGTCCACTCCCTAAATACCCAAATACCGCTTTTTTTCCTGATACAGCACTGATCTGTCCACTGGCCGCGTGCTTTGTATCCTTGAGGTCTTGAGATAGTTCTGATCAAACACATGCTAGATCCCATTAAACGACTGGCTCAACTTCGTCGGCAATTTGATTAGGCGTGCAGCAGTACTGGGCGTCCACATGATGTCACTGGTGATGAACAGGTGTGTACAGAAGCTAGAGGGTATCAATATACACCTCATCAATTATTTACAGACCCCTCCTAGAAAACTCTTCTTATGAACACTCCTGTTCTCTGGAGCCCAGTCAAGATGCAGCACCTCACGCTCATCTCATAGTCTGCTCTTCAGAGCAACGTGTTGTGTCCTTCCTTCTGTTGTATTTTATGTGAAATGTTCCCGCGCAGTGAGAAGTTTCTTCAAGTTATTCCCCTCATTGACTTTTCCTGTAATAAACCGGAGGCAGTACAGGCATTTGTGCAGAAAATGAAGATATTCTCAGTGAGAAGAGATTACCTAAACAAAAGAAGCAGCAATGAAGGATAAATAAAAACTAATAATGTTTGGTTTATGAGGTCCAAGCAGGTCTGACAGACCATGCAACAAAGCATTAATCCACATGTAAACCTTCAAATGATATTATGAAACATGCCCTTATGTGATCTGCATTTTGCCAGTGTGGTTTGTCATAAGCTGTGTTCTACCAAAGATAGTGTGTATTATGCACACACTTGACTGATGTGGTGTTGAGAAAATTATTACTCCATTACATTACTACATGTTCTCGTTACTTGCAGAGGTCATACAGAGACCCAGCACAGCATATGAGTTGGCTGTTTACCACCTTTTCTTGTCACAGCTGGTTTGTGAAACCTGTTCTGTGCACCTTAAAATTCATTTTTGCTGTACAGCTTTGTGTGCTGTGTCAGCAAGCTGTGCTGGAGGGTGAATTTCAACCACTGTCAACAGTGTGAGAGTCTCACAACCAAAATATTTCAAACTGTTGGAATTCAGCCCATTCTTCTAAGAGGATATCAGGCACTGCACTTCATGTAAGACAAGAGAATTGTCAAAGGTTGCCTGGCTGTGGACACAGACAGCATGCTAACCCTGCTGGTTAATTTCCCTGGATTGCTACCCTATCCTGGCTGGGGGCGGAATTTGCATGTCCATGGCAGATTGACATGCTTTGTGTACACAAATCTCCCTTATTCTACTCTGACACACTGACAGGACCTGTTGCTGGGACACCAGGGAAGGGGTGGAGTCAGAGAAGAGCTGAACCCCACACTGGCCCCTGGTGTAGCATCTTCCTCTGTCATGATGTGGCCCCAACATGCAGGCACGTGACGTTTCCTGTTCACACCTTGTCAGAAGAAAAGGAATAATAATACAGCAATCACTAAACCCAGATCAGATTCAACCACCTGTTGGAGGTTTATGGCTGTCTATCTCAGTGCCTTTCTGGTTACCTTTACAAAATACCTGTAAGGGAGACCACTAAAGAATTTTCCTAAGTTCTAATGGAAATGCATGGTTAATTAAGCTTTCATTTGCGTCTCATAAATAGCCTGTCTTTAAGATAGTTTACCTTATATAGACAGCAGTCAGAACCATTATCCACCTGATATCCTGGACAGTGAAGTGTTGCCTTTTGGGATTCTTGGGCTGCAAAAACTGAGATATTCCTTCCATCCCTACCCCTTCTCCCTGCTCCGCGACCCCTTCCCTCTCTCAGATATACATGTGCATGCATAATCGTGGCAAGCAAAATAAGGGCACTAGGACCCAGCAGCCACCTGCTCACCTAGATCCTCTGTCCCTCACAGAGCTACATGTGCTGCTGCCGCTGTGTGCATTCAGACTGCTTGTAGTAGGCGGCTGTGCATCCCCGTCTCTCCTCTCCAGCTCCCCCATTCCTGTCTCTGGCTTATCAGGAATGGCTCCCGAACGGCTGACTGCCCCAATCGCCACTGGTGGAACCCCGTCGGGAGAGCGTGGCCCTCATCCTGGACCTCCCAGCAGCCCTCACCACTTCCAGCAGCATCACAGAAGCCTACCCTCTCCCTGCATCTGAGTTTCTCTTACGCACAGGAAACTACTGGTTGTTTCTACTTGTTCTTCTTTTCTGTGGTTTTTGCTGCTGTGAATGTGTCACACTCCAGCTCTTCTCCATCTCCTCCTCTCTTTGGAGACTTCCTCTCACTGGTGAACCGGTGTGGAAGTTACCCTACACACAAAGCTGTGGTAGGTCGCACTTTTGTCAGTTTGTTTTAGTGGTGTCTTTTTTAACCGCCTGCTTTGGCACCAGAAAGAATGAGAGCGTAGCAGTCACTAAGGAGATGCTGCTCTGTCCTGGGCTGTTACCTCAGGGTCAAGAGATTTGTCAGTGGCCACCAGCAGTTGACACATCCAATCTCACAGAGACGGTATTGAGAGGCTGAGAGAAATCTTGTTGTCTTTGCCAGTTTTTTGCTGCTGTACTCTTGTGATCTGTTTGGATTTTGCCTCTGCCTTCAATTTGGTCTGGATTTTGCTCGTGATTGACTGAGAGTGGACTGAGAGTTGCCCAGTGCCAGTGGTGGAGTACCTGGGTGCGGGAGCCAGCAGTCATGGGCAACGCTGCCGGGAGCATGGAGCTGCCCCTGGGGCGGGAGGCCAAGAGTGTAACGGCCACCCCTGCCCCAGTGGCCCCACAGAAGCAGCCTGCACCCCCCAAACTGCCCATGCCACCAGAGGAGGAGCTGGAAGAGCGCTTCAGCGTGGTGCTGGTGAGTGTGTTGTCAGAGAGACAGACAGGGAGAGACCTACACACACATACACATACAGTACACACGCACACATAAAAGCAGATGCCCTCACTTGAGGTGTTGAGGGTCTCCACACTTCCAGTAAATACCCAACAAGAGCAGGTTTCGCAAATCACAATGAACTGTTCAATAGAATAGCAAGGCACATGTGTGCAAGTTTCACAGCACATGAGAAGCTTATTTACTCACAGGATCTCAACTGTGCATTGTATTGAAATCATTTCGGGAGGGGTAAGAGAGAAGTCAGAATGTGTACACTGAGTGAGGACTACAAAATGATGTGCTATCAAAGAAAACTGATCTTCAGGAATTACTCTAGTGAGTAACACTACCCTGATGTCTGTCTGCTTTTTTGTTAGACATGGAGAGTTTCCTCTTTGTTCCCTATTGATACAAGACATATATATAAAGCACCTGAATAAAGGTACAAATGCCTGGAAAAAGTTCTGAAGGATGAAATCACTCTTTTCCTCGGTGGGACACCTTTGGCATTAATTGGTATTTCACAAAGGAATGATTGGAACCCAATGTTTTGATGCAACTAGATTTTCTAGTTACACCCTACATACTTTTGCATGAAAATATTTGCCGTCTTTTTTTAAAAAAGTTGCAAAGGCTTAGAAGAGTAAAACATTAAAGAGCCTCTGTAAACAGTTCTTGAATGAACAACTTGTTACATTACAATCATTTTCATTATCATAATCATAATTCGTTACAAATGGATAGTACAATCATGACATAAGGTTAGAATTAATGTTCAGCTGTGTTATTTTTTGTCTTACTGTGACAGAGAAATGCATGTAATGCAAGATTGTGAGATGTTAGCAGCCGATTGTGAGATGTTAGCAGCAGGTGACATATCCTCGCTATTTTTAAATCCATACAATAGACTGGTTTGTACAACAATAACTGGAAGATACCTCAGTGCTGGATCCATAAGGCCTGCGGGGATAAGACAGTAATATAAGGCTTTCTTGTCATTGCAGTAAAGTTTTTAAGAAATGAAAATATGACATAGCTTTTGTCTCTGGTCAAATTTCAGTTCTTAACTAGCCCCTAGTTTCATGGGATGAAGTATGTATTCCAAGCTTAAAAAGCAGATTAAAAAATCGCCTGAGTTGCTTGCTTGAAGTTGAATGTTGAATATTCTTCTTAAAGTGAGCACTCCGTTTGAAATGGCTGCCCAGTAGCAGCGGTGTTTGTGCTATTTAGTTATTGCTGCTGGTCCACTGCCAGCAACATGGGAACATCAATTGCATTTCCCCTTTTTTCCTGCTTTGAAGGGCGGGGGGCTAAGTCAATGTTTTTAACTAACGGCTCAGTCATTTACAATGAAGCCAATCACAGTAATGGAACTCTTGCCAATGTGGGTGACTGTGTTTGATGTTCAGTCAGTTCATTGGAAAGAAAGTCATTTCTTCCATTCCTTTTACTGACCTTTAGCACATCCACACAGACACAATAATATGTACTGAAATAATGATTCAGCCCCGTGCCATGCTAAATTACTTCCCCACTTGAGTGTCCCTCAGCCATGAGGAGCCTAATTATTAAAGGAGGGCTGGCGGGAACAGGTGTGTTAGCATGTTCTTTGCAACTCAGATAAGTGCCATTGAATCATTTGGGAAGGTCCCCGCCCATGTCTGTCTGTCTGTCTATCAGAGTGGGCAGAGTGACAGCCAGTAGTGACAAGCACAAGATGAGTAACAACAGGCAGCATTAGTGGTGTGTGTTTGTTTCTGTGCAGGGGATTAACATCATGTAGCTGAACTAAAATACTTCTAGCATTTCAGTGGAGTTGCAGCAGTCAGCAGGCACATCAGAGATCTTTGAACATCTGAGTATAAATGCATGCCATAATGAATTTTACCACATCTCCTTGAAATGAAATAACTTCAAAATAACAAAAATCCAGAAACTGAACATTAATTGAAAGCGAATCATTTTTCTATCACTTTTTTCTGCCCCTCTTGTGCCTGTCGTGTCTGCTTCGAAGCCACACAGTCAGAGGTACAGCTGTGTCACAAAAAAACAGGCTCTCCACGTGAAGAAGCAAGTTCTGATTTGCATAAAATTCAGTTACAAATTCCCCAGATGGTTTGGTTCCATCTTTTTAAATTTCAACATCCTTTCAACTGGTTTTGTCCTTTAAGAGAAGTTCTAAGTATATAACAAAATATATAAATGTATAAATGCGAATATACCAATAGTGACAAGAAGGTATGGCATGATCATTGGCACATTGGAATGTAAATGTAACTGATGTCACGCAAAATTTCTTCTTGTTTTCCTTTATTTTGGTTTCCCTTTCCAGTTTTTTTCATCAAAAAGTATTATTGCATTATTCTGTTTTATATGGATATAACAATTGGAACCAAATATGTTCACCTTGTTTACTTTTTGTCAAGAATGTCTATATAGCAATAGAAGCATGATGACTTCCCTTTTTCACAATGATGTCATTTGTCTTTAACTGATTCATGAAGCTGAGCCAATTCCAAGAACTGCTCACTGTCTGAAGATACCAGACAAATAATATGAAGGTCACCTTTCTTTTCATTGAGACATTTGAAACAGGAAAAGAGAACCGCGATTCACAGGCGCATCATAGTCAGGTGGTCACTGGTGGTAGGAGAAAGCACTACATTATGTACTGTATATCCACCCAGTGAAATGCTGTGTGAATATGACTCTGAATTCAACTGAAATGACCTGCCCCCGTCTACTCTGGAGATCAGTAAAAAGAGCGGAATCTCCTCATGGCTGTGGGCTGCATGGGTCTATGTATTTCATCACAAAGGGCCGGAAATTTGGTGGCTTGAAGAGGAGGGGAGTAGGGGAATTTTGCCAGACCCAGAGCCATGGGGTTACCATGGGAGGATGGCTGCGTGTATAACAGCGTACAGAGCAGCATGTTGCGCAATGATCAGAGCCCAGTGCTCTGGATAAATGGTTGTGGGTTCTGTCCAGTCCCATTTTTTGCAAATAAACTAATAATCGAGTTAACTAAAGGAAATTACGAAGCAAATAAATGAGATCCGCCCCCCCCACCCAGACTAATGAACTAAGTTTACATTCCTTAATAACCTTTATTCTAACCTTTCTCACAGTTGCTCGCCGTTAAAGTGAATTATTTACTAATGATGCTATGACCCATATCTTATGCAATCTACTGAAATAATTCCTCTAAACTTCTGTTATTTCAAAGCGCCAGCCACAACGTGTAAATGTCTAACCCTTTAACATCTCCGACAAGTGTACAACATTCTCAGGGTTGAGGACTAAGCAACTGAGGACTAGAAATATGTGGGCATAAGTCTGAGGGATGTGGACTCTAGCATACCGCACATATTAATTTCCATACCTCTGCTCGGGTAATTTATGACTGTGACTTACAGTGTATTCTATGTGTATATATAATGAATTGGATTTTCGTAATTCAGTAGTGGTGAGGCAGTGGAGAGCAGCCAGTGGCACTGTGCAGGAGATGAGACTTATCTGCACTGAGGGCGGGAATGGAGAGGGAGGGGGCTCTCAGTGTTGCAGCGTTGCTCTGATTAATCACTCCACTTGCATCCTGACCACCCCCCCACCTGGTTATCTGTATGGGTATGTGCGTGTGTGCGTGTGCATGTGAATGTGTCTGTATGTTTAGGTTGGGGGGCATGCATTCCCTCTGACACAGCAGGAGTGCTGACTTATGTGAAGGAAGGCTTCCTGGTCCATCATGCTGCCGTGAATGTTTGGTGCTAAAGATAGATTCCCCCCCACCCCACACACACACACACACACACACACACACACACACACCACTGCTGAAAGTGCATAGCGAATCTTCCAAACGCCCTGCTCACTTTGCATGCAGAGCAGCCTGGTTGGCATTCAGGGTACCCGGTACAGTCAGCTGCATAAACTACAGCAGTAAAACTGTCCTGTCCAGGTCAGTCTGGGGACCTGCCTCTGTGGTGCAGACAGATTGATTATTTCAAATGACAGAAACTATTGGGTTTTGCTGAGCTGGCAACGGGGGAGGGGGGGAAATACAGCTACCAGAGCAATGCTGCATTTGATATTCTGAGAAGGTTTTGTGGATGTGTGGAGTGGGGGAGAGGGGCAGTTGAGGAAGACCAGATTTGACCTGCAGGTTCCCTCTCGATGCAAGGCCTAGTGCTTATATCTCAGCATTTGATTAATCTTAATGACGTTATAATTTGTGCAAAAGGTTAAGTTAATGTTCCTTTTTTGCACAATGCAGTTTCCATCTCATAGCCATGCCATGGCTGGATGGTTCCATTTACTTAAGTCACCCTTTCTTTAGCTGCATATTGGAACATAGCATCGTAGGCTCCTGAGGTAAGGGCTGTAATGTGGCATAATCGGTATGGGTTACAGCATTACAGTAAATGATGTTAGCTCAGATAAGCAGTGATGTCAGAACACAGAGCTACAAGCCCTCAAGTGTAAAGCGGATGGTTACAATATTGCTTTTGGGGGACAGAACTGTTTAGGAGTGTTCAGTGAGGATGTTCAATGCTGCTGGGTGTCTATTTATTCGTATAGGTATTTGTAGTTGTACCATTGCGCCCCAGAGGGAAATAGTCCATATGTATGTGTGTGTGTGTGTGTGTGTGTGTGTGTGTGTGTGTGTGTGTGTGTGTGTGTGTGTGTGCAGGTGTGTGTGCATGTATCTGACCCTCCAAGGATCAGTGGGGCCCTTTTAGCTCTGTGGTTCCGCTCGACTGGGGACAGGTGTGTGACAGTCAGCTTCTGCTCTGGGGCTCATGGAGGTATCCATGGCACTACTATGCACAATAGATTTTTGTTACCCGCAGTTCCATGTCACCAAGGTTCCATGCTGCCAGGGTTCTATTCAATGCTGGCTTTTAAAGGTTTCTCAGTACAGTGCTGAGTGAGATGAGGGCCGTTGCTGTTTTTGCAGTGATCCTGTACTTTTACCACAGTGTGCTAATATTCTTACATCTTTGTAGACTGGTAAAGTGCCTGTGTAGCCAAATTTCAGGTGCATACATGTTTTAGACTGATTTTCCCAGAACAGAAAAGTTCACTTGTAATGTAAATCAATTAACTAGAGTATTGTAATGTAGGCCTATAATAGCATCACTACCAATGATGGTATCAACCTGCGAATTTTGTGACATTTTGTCACAACTATTGCAACATTTAACAGAGAGATGGCATGTTTTGCTTGCTGTCTCTCTGAGTGAGTCCTGTCTCTAAAAAAGTTTGAAACCCCCATCCTGCCCTCTGTCACTGGAGGGTGCAAGATGGCTTTTTAATGGCAATTTCATCATGGCTATTTTGTATAACAAAGAGCATATAAAGAGAATATATGACACTGATCATTCAGTGAGCAGCTGTGTCCAATAGAAAAACTGTAGTGTTTCTTTCCCCTTCAGGGCTTTTTGTGGTTTCCTCTCTGTGTAGAGCATGGGGTGCTGCAAGGTCACACATGAAAACAGTTCCAGCATTCTCGTCGGTCAATGGCTACTGATGGGGCACACAGGGACATGTATGACTCTTCGTGACTCTTTGTATGTTTCACGTCGATGACCTAACATTCATTATTATTATTATTTGGTATGCTGTTAATGATGTGGCTAGCAGTCGGCTTGTGCTGTTTTGCACTGGTTGACTTGTCAAAGAGGCACTCCTCCATTCAATGGAGAGTCTATGTCAGGGCTGGGCTGCAATGTAGAGAATGTACACATGGCATGACTGGTTTGAGGGATACACATTCTGCTGTGCTATGAGAGTGACAGTAGTAGCCGGAGCTCCATTTAAAAGGTTCACATCATCACCCTGTTATTGTGTAGGCATTGTGTCGAGTCCTGAGGCATCCAATGACTGGATCATATGATGGTGGAGATAAGAATGCCCTATTGACAAAGCACAGCACAGAAACCAATGGTTGGTACAAACTGTGTGTGCGAATGCTTATAAACCTGTGTGTGTGTGTGTGTGTGTGTGTGTGTGTGTGTGTGTGTGTGTGTGTGTGTGTGTGTGTGTGTGTGTGCGTGAGGACCTGCAAAAATGCTGCCTCTCTCTGCTGAAGGAAGTTGGCCCCTGACCACAGTTCTCCTTTTTCAACTGCCAGATTTTGCCCCCACCTTCAGAACAGAAAACTGCCAACTGTCCAGAGAGCTATCAATTGCTATCTGTTAGTACTGGCTTCTTTCACTCGTGCAGGAGCTGAATAGAGGTGCTCTCAGGCTATTTTAGGAGATACTCTTGCAGCTGTC
Organism: Megalops cyprinoides; assembly: GCF_013368585.1. Taxonomy (NCBI): domain Eukaryota; kingdom Metazoa; phylum Chordata; class Actinopteri; order Elopiformes; family Megalopidae; genus Megalops; species Megalops cyprinoides. The sequence goes on from NC_050583.1 coordinate 40,637,429, forward strand.
CAGTAGCTGACAGTGACTGATTGTGGTTATTTTGAGAATAAAAATGAAGACCAATCTAAAATGAGGAATGAAGTACCTGCCCCAGCCCCAGCATTTCTCTCTCAGTTTACCATGTTTAGTTCTTGCTTGTTGCATGTTATACTGATTCTAGCTTCTTGTGCACTGAGTTGCTATGAAGCATCATTATGTTATGGCCTGTTTACATTTAATCCAACAATGAAAGTACACGATATGGCCAAAAGTATGTGGACACCCCTCCTAATTATTGAGTTCAGGTGTTTCAGCCACACAGATTGTTAACAGGTGCATGACGGCTGGAGTGGTGCAAAGCTTGCCACCACTGGACTCTGGAGCAGTAGAAACGTGTTCTCTGGAGTCATGAATCACGCTTCACTATCTGGCAGTCTGATGGATGAATCTGGGTTTGGTGGATGCCAGGAGAGCGCTACCTACCAGAATGCACAGTGCCTACTGTAAAGTTTGGTGGAGGAGGGATAATGGTCTATGGCTGTTTTTCAGGGTTTGGACTAGGCCCCTTAGTTCCACTGAAGGGTAACATTAATGCTACAGCATACAAAGACATTTTAGACAACTGTATGCTTCCAACTTTGTGGCAACAGTTTGGGGAAGGCCCTTTCCTGTTCCAGCATGACTGTGCCCCTGTGCACAAAGCAATGTCCATAAAGACAGTGGCCTGCACAGAGCACTGACCTCAACCCCATTAAACACCTGAATGGGGACAAATTCCCACAGACACACTCCAAAATCTTGTGGAAAGCCTTCCCAGAAGAGTGGAGGCTGTTATAGCTGCCAAGGGGCAAGTCCATATTAATGCCCATGGTTTTGGAATGGGATGTTCAATAAGCTCATATAGGTGTGATGGTCAGGTGTCCACATACTTTGTGGTCATATAGTGTACATCTAAGGCCCAGAGGCAATTTAATTGCTGCTGAACACCTGCTAAAATATGTTCCTCAAAGTTAATTTCAATGCCAGCTATGGCTGGAATGAGTCAGATTGAGTCAGTAATGAACAGCCGGAAAAAGTAGCTTTTCATATCAAGCATATCACAGGAAGCTCATAGGGTATGGGAAGATTCCTCCCTTTAGTTAAAACACAGGTTGTATGCTTACAGGGATCTAAAGAATGGGTCCAAAGGTGACATATAAAGGGAAGCTGACAGTATGACAGTGAGTGTCAGACAGCTGTCATGAGGGCTGGCACACTCCCTCCCCATCTCTCTCTCTCTCTCACAAACACACACACGAATTCATGCACGCACACACACACACCCTAAATGGCTAAATTGGTAGGGTTCTCACAAAGGTGGTTTGGGCAAATTCTGCCCCTCAGAATCCTCCAACCCTTTTAACATAATTCTCTTTCTGTAATCACTTTTCCTCAACATCATAATTTTGTCGAGAAAACTTGTGTCTTACCTAGGCTGTTTCATCCCAATGTTGTAAATTTACAGAGATGCATTCTGTTTTGTAATGGTCCTTGAGTTCAATGAGTAGAGTGCCGGGAACTTAGAATGTTGCGTTTGCTAGCTGGGCTGCTGTTTTTCAGCAATTCAGTGTTGAGGGAGTGACTGTGTGTCTTAGCACCATAGACTATGAAAATGATCTCACTGGGTTTGAGACTCCACTTCTTCAGTGCTGTTTTTGAAGCACAAACCCAGATAACTTGCATAATAGTATTATAAATGGAAAATAGGAACCCATCAAGCCTGACTTTGCTGGAGTGGCTAAACTCGGAGCCCTGTGTAATGGGTGGGCTGAGAAAGGGGTAGAGGACCAGTGCAGCTGGTCGTCTGTCACCCTGACGCGGCTGGCCGTGGGTGTACTCTTTCCCCTTCTGTAGCAGCCAGCACGCCCCTTTAATCCCCCACTGCCTGGTGCTGCGTAGGCGAGGAGGCGGTGGTCACAAATCACATGGGCCCTTTCATCATCATCACTCTCCTTGTTACAGGCTCTGAGGCAGGTGGGAGTGAGTGATACCGCTGGCTTTGCTACTTCTCTGTGGGTTGGGCCCAAGGCCACAGAGTGCAACCTGTGTCAAGTGGATGAGTATGCAAGTGACTGTATGAATACGTTTGCCTGTTAGCATTTGCCTGTTTCTGTATGTATCAGTGCGAAAGACAGAGATAGTGTGTGTGTGTGTGTGTGTGTGTGTGTGAATAGGCGAATGTGCATGGAAGAGTATGTGTGCTGGTGAATAAATTAATATGTGCTGTTTTGTGACTGAACGAGTAATGTGTGTTAGTAGTTAGAGTTAGTGGGATAATATGTATATGAATTAATGAGTGAGTGAGTGCCTAATGTCTTTATGTTTGTCTGCATGTGTGTGTGTGTGTGTGTGTGTGTGTGCGCGCATGTGCATGTGTGTGCACACATGTATTTGTGTTTGTGTGTGTATGTATGTGAATCCGTATGTATGCCTGGCCAGAGGGAGAGGGCAGTCTCTGATCAATACGATCTAATTAACAATTAGTGCAGTCCTCCCCCCTCACTACAGACATTGGGAGGGGCTCCAGGGCCTGTTAAAGTGGCATGCCCCTAACTCACATTGAAAAATGATGTTGGGGGACCAAAACTGCTGCCATGTGAGCATGTGTGCTTGCTTTGGCAGATTCAGTCCATGATAGAACAAAAATAGATATTTCACTTCCACAGATGTTTAGCTCAGTTACAGACCCCTCCCTCCTGTCATGTGCTCTTGTTTTCCTTCAGCTTCTTCTTTTTGAAGTGAAACTGCCACATGGCAACGGCCGGAAGTACCATGTTGAAACCCACGGTCCTTCAAGTCCTTGCAAAAGTGGTCCAAAAAGGCTACAGCTCTGCTGACAGGAAACACTTTGACATTGTGTGATGGGTGTGTTTGTGTGTGTGCGTGTGTGTGTCTGTGTGTATGTCTGTGTGTGTGTGTGTGTGTGTGTGCTCGCGTGTGTGTGTGTGTCTGTGTGTGTGTGGGGGCGGTCTGGTCAATTGTTCCACTGCCCAGCGATGGTCAGAAGCCATGGAGGTAGTTAGGCCAGTTCATCTGATCAACAGGCCTTGTGCAGTCAATCCAGCAGCTTCACTCACAAGTTATTGATTGGGCCATAATTACAGTGGGTGATTGGCCAGGCAGGGGGCCTTGCCATGATTCTTTCTGCTGGATGGGAGCTGGAGTGTGGGGGCACTGATAAACATGGGCAGGGTGGCTCTACTGTTGCACACCCTGCCATGTGGGATTGATTTGTAAAGGCTGGATTTGTAAATGCACAGTGAGTACTTTGATAGCAATCAACGTAATTGGCTTTTGAGATATAGACTATAAATCTATAATTTATATAGTAAGTCAAAGTGTGTACCAGCATAATACTGCATAATTTATCCATTTTAAGTGATTCTGACAGTAACCCTTTGGCCACTGCTTTGCCAATCATGACTGCTGTTAGGCTGAGGCAAACGACCAATCAATGAATCATAATTTCCTCAAAAATCAAATTTATCCAGAACAGCAGTTGCCTTCTTATCCATAAAGTGAATATGGAGGTTACTGTAAATCTGTAATGCTGGAACTTCATACTCTTTGATGAAGTAACTCTAAAGTAAATAGCAGGAAATGATCCACTGTCATGGGTATCATACTGGGGATGGGGGGTGCAAAGCTGACTGAGACACGAGACAACAGACTTGCAGTGTTCAGACGGGGGAGGGCAGGGAAGGCAGGGTGGTGAGAAAGGGATGTGTTTTGTCCTTGAGTCAGAGTCTCCTGTCGCCTACCCCAATTTCGCACAGTGGAAGGGAGTGCGCGGAGCTATAATTAGTGCTTCTGGGGTGTGGGGGGCGTCATTATCGGGAGAGGGAGCTGCAGCCAGAGGCAGTGTCAGCGCGGATTGTCTCCTCCGTACCTGTGGGGAGGGAATATAGGACACTTGGGCTGTGTTAATATGCACGGCCCCAAGGGAGGCAGCGTGACCACGCATCCCAGGAGAAGGCATACACAACTGCCGCTGTCACCACTGAAGGAGTTATGAGCTGTTACTCGGGTGGGCATGAAAACCACAGCAAGCCCAGACAGATGAAATACTCTGGGTTGGGCAAAGACCTCTTGCAGAACAAGTTACACAATTAAAGCAGCACAGGATTTACAGTGCTCCCAAGGGATCTGTGTTGACCAAGTTATCCCCAATCACCATTTGTAGTTTTATCAAAAAACCAAAGAGCTGACTGACTATTGGTGTCTGTCTAAAATGTCTGAACTGAGCAATGGAAGAGTTTTAGTTTTCTGTATGTTCAAACTAAAGGGTCTGTTAGCACTGCCCCTGTGGCAGCAGTGCAACACCCAGTATGATCAGACTGGGAACTGTTCTCTATGAATTCAGAAAAATACATAATTTCTTACAAAGAAGAGCTATTGTTTGGAGACCTAAGTATGCGTACAGTCAAGATATCTGACAAACTGATTTATTCTGATGTTCCAGTTTTCATTTTTATTTTTTAAACATTGATTTCAGTAATTGATGAATTGCTGAACAACATATTAATTTCCTTTTTTTAAGTTTTCAAGCTTCATTGAGTTCCTATTAAAACTTAACTGAGATTCTGGCAAGGGTTCATTTAAATGTATTATTACCATTGTCGTTATATAATTTTGTAGACTTCAAGTGGTAACGTCAATACATCATTGTGAAAACAATGTTATTATTAGAGGAAAAATAATTGTTTCACCACACTTATAAAATACAATATGACCATGTGCCCTACTCAGTCTTCTCCGCAGTAATCTACTCACTACCATGAACCATGGCCTAAAAGCTGGGAAACTCCCTCTGTCTATGCTGATTCTGTAGCCACTAGTTACCACTGCAGGAACTAAACATTGAGTCATATCTGTCACTCTAGATTTTAGAGCAGAAATTGACACTTGCTTTTGGAGAGATATGAGATCACCTTTTTTCTAAAGCGTACGCAGTAAATACAATAATAGCCTACAAGACAGGGAGGGAAGTGATACTGGTCTGTGTGGAGACAAACAGAAGTCCAGTCAAATGTGAAGGGTACAGCATTACAGTATTACAGGAAACACATTTACCATGATGACTTCTCTCTCCATCTCCCTCTTACTCACTCATGCAGTCAGATGTCTTGCTTCTACTTGAGCAAAAGTTCCAGCTACCCATGGTGTTGCAACAAAACCTCTGAGGTCTCCAAAGCAGGACAATGGTACCTCTGGAATTCAATATGTGATCAGTAATGACCTCCAGGGATGACAATGACATGACTCACCAGCTTATTGTGAGGGGACAGGACTATCCTCTGTGTGTGCGGCTTAATGACGGCTCCCGGGGGCATTGATACATTATTGAAGGGATAATCATAGTAACTAGCAGCGCATGCGCTGAGAGAGAACCACATCATGAAAGGGCACCCACAACTGGGTTTACCCTCTAGTTCCCATAATACATGTATATCTACTTAGAGCTTAAGATTCGTTGTACTATTGTCTGGAGTATTTCAACAAGTATTTTAAACTAATCTAGACATAAAACATCCACCAACTAGATATCCCTGGGATGGGTGGTTTATAAATGCATAGTGTGTCTAACTAAGCATGTTCCCCCCAATACAACAGAAAAACAGACGTGAATTCTGCATGTGGGCTGGGATGACATCTGTGTTACCCTCTCCCTTTCACTCTCTCTCCCAAGAACTCCATGAACCTGCCGCCGGACAAGGTGAAGCTCCTGTGTCAGTATGACAATGAGAAGAAGTGGGAGCTGGTCTGTGATCAGGTGAGACATCCTTCCATTGGGGCACCACAGCTGGGGCAGGGTTTGAGAAAAAGTTCCTCTACACCCAAAAGATACAGTGCTTTTACCGTGAAAGAGTATGCTTAGGGAGGAGGATGAACGGTAAAACCTGGATCATAGGTCTTGCATTCGTCAGCGCATCTTTGTTTCGAGCGAATCCACCCATCGAAACCCTATGTGTGGCGCACACACACGAACACATGCACACAGCAGCCGGACACCCGTCACACTGCACCTGCGTCCTGCTGCGCATCTCATCAATATTGTACATTGCTGTGGCAACCGCAGCAAGCCAGGTGACTTCCCAAAGCATGGCAGGCGGCGTCGCAGATACACTGCTGCCATGGCAGCGCAAACTTGTTTTGGCTTTGGTTTCCTTTGCGTTCTCAAACTGGTGCTTACCTCACGTTAACCCTCACAACCTTGACCACGTCAGTGATGACGTCACAGCCATGATGTACCCTAGGTCAAGGCATTCTGAAATGTGCAGAGAAGTGCCAATATACTGCCCATATGAGCATACCGTGACAAAAAAGGGCTCATTTACTGTAACTTACTGGTAATTTTCAATTTTATTCACTGGATGAGCTCTTTACTCAATATTACCTTACAGTGCCCCAAAAGGTTATCACATCCCTTTCTGAGGCAAGGAATTCTCCCTACTTACACAAATATACTTAAACAGAGTGTTACCTGTAAAGATTCTTTCTAACAAAGTTAGTTTCATAGCTACGCCTATTAGAAGTTAATTCTGCTGCATTTCAAAATTACTCACAGTCATGAGGATGACACTGCCTCATACTGTTTCCTGTCTAGCAAGCAGTTTGCTTTTCACTTAATGACAGATAAGTGCCATGTGGCAATAATATCATCCTCTCTCTTTAAAGTTCGTATTCATACACCAGGCCAGTGGTGGCTGGTGAGCTGGAAACAGGGAAGCCCAAACATTACCTTTAAATCTATCATGATTTTCAACAAATAATTCACACAATAATCAACACCAATCAAGTAAACAGAGTAAATGATTATGCTCACAAAACAGCGCAGATTGTCTGTAGTTTGTGTGCTTGCGAAAGCTACAACGTGAGATTGTTCAATTAACAAGGATGGCATTTATCGATTTAAATTATGTTAAATGCTCATGACGCATCACAGCTTTTGTGAGGTCTGTGTTCTAAACATTATTGTTCATTGCACTCAACCTAACCTAAAAGTGTATTCTCAGTAACTTAATCCGATTTAACAATTTTGTAACAGAAGAAAGCTATAATGTCTAACATTTAAGAGAAATCTTTGGGATTACTTGCCACTTAATTATTCAAATTGCCATCCTTGTTAATTAAACAATCTCATGCTGTAGCTTTCACAATAGCACACAAATTTCAGACAATCTGAGGTGTTTCACAAGCATAATCATTTATTCTAATTACGCGCTTGGTGTCGATTATTCAGTGAATTATTTGTTTTATTTTTTATCAAGGAGGATAAAGGGGAACAGGTTGAAAGTAATGATAGATTTAAAAGTAATGTTTTGGCTTCCCCTGTTTCCAGCTCACCAGCCACCACTGATACACCCACAAAAAACATTCTGTACTTCACAGAATACTGGCAAACATGATGCACTGATAAACCCAATGCTGCTATTCTTGCCTGTACCTGGTGAACTAACACTTTATTATCACTGATACAGTTGGAGACCATGTACTCAGGCTCTTCATAAATACATAATACAATACCCCTGATGGCTGGTGAGCTCCATTAACTCACAAGGAGTCATAGAATAAAATGCACTGTAAATGAAATTTGATCAGATTCATTAATGCACATCAACAGCACTTATCGCTGTAGGCAGGAATGCTGCAAAGCTGTGGATATTTGCTCATTGCATGTGTATGTGTGTATATGTATATTTGTGTGTGTGCGTGTGGGTGTGTGTGTGTGTGTGTGTATGTGTGTGTGAGTTTGTGTGTTTGTGTGTGTGTGTGTGTGTGCATGTGTGTATGTTTACCTGTGTGTCTATCGGTCTGTCTGTCTGTCTGTCTGTCACAGGAGCGTTTCCAGGTGAAGAACCCTCCTTCTGCCTACCTGCTGAAACTCAAGAGCTACCTGGACCAAGGCGGGGTCACACGCAAGGTGAATGTCCTTCACCATAACCTCTGTGTCAGTGTGCTCTACAAAGATTTATACAAAAGCTGTAAGGATTGATTACAGACAATCTAGACAAAACTATGAATAACAGTGGAATCTGTGAACCTCTAACTTTTCCCTGACTTGCAAGGAAGAATCTGATTGCAACCCTCAAAGGATGAGGCAGTTTTGAACTTGAGGTTAATTAGACTTAGCTGTCATGTCTGGCTTTGGACCATCTCTCTCATAAATTGGTCTCTCGGGTGTTATACAGACCAACTAACGTTACAGTTTGTGAAAAACCAACAGACCATGTCCACAGTGTGTCCATGACAGATGTACTGAAACTTTTGGCATCACTCTGACTATCTCTATAACCAAGTGATATCATTTCCACTTATTCTCTCTTTCCTCGTAATATGGAAAAGTCTGATATTTTATACAGTCACAATTATGAGTAACTTTAAGTTCATCAACTTTCTATTTACTGTTAATAAAACTGCTTCCATCTGAACATAGAATAGAACAATTAAAGCCATTAAAATTTATTAGTAACACCATTTCAGTCGTTCTGTGAAAAATTATTAATTTCTCATGATTCAGCTATTCTTTGGAGGTCCTTAGGATGCTGTCAATAAGATTCTCTGAAAAATAAAGAAGTATCTCATAAATGAAACCCTTGGAAAATCTTTGACTGGCCAGACCCTTCTCACACTATGCATTGTCTTTGAGTTCAAGTGTAAAATCTTATATTTTCTGCTTCCACACAAGTATTCACAATGTTTAGAGGGAGCAATCAAAAGATTCAGGGCCTTAGCAACCCTAACTGTTTACCTTTGGTGAGGTGCCATACTGACCAAAAATATTTTTTCTTTCTATTTTGCCCATGAGCACTTGCATGCTTGTGTGAGGTACAGTGGCGCGAAGCAATCCTGATCTAGATCAGTGATCTAATTTGCTACTCCTGCCTATTTCTGTATTGACCGCCATATTGGGAGAATTTAATGGTGGCTGATGCAGAAAATTCCCCTGTAGACAGAGTGGTTACTGTCCATCTAGTAAACAGTTGAGACCAGAGCATGGTCTTTACAAGTCTAATTTATAACTAAGCAGTATCTTTAACTTAAACACTCTCTTGTGTTTAATTATTTAAAAGAACAGCCCTAAGTGTTTCTGAGGGCTATATTTAATAGTTCCTTTTTGCTGTGTCAGTTTAAGAGGCGTGTCCAGGAGTCAACCCAGGTCTTGAGAGAGCTTGAGATCTCCCTGAGGACCAATCACATTGGGTGAGGACTGCACTGCTGCCCTCCTGCTTTCCCATCATCCTCTTGTACTCTTAATACCCTCCTGTGATCCTTAGTAACCATTACTTCCATCACTGTCTGTACAATCTTTGGTGAGGACAGTATTCTTGGAAAGAGAAATGAATTAATCATTATGGCAGCATATTTCAATGTGTTCAGCTTTAGCACTTTACCCCTAAAGGTGTCATCCATTACTGGTTACACAAATTGATAGGACAAATATGTCAATGACATCATACTATGAGTAAATGACACGTACAATGTAACATCTACCTTACTATTCTCTATAATACAACCTTCACATATATGACTTATACATGATGAACATCGAAGGAACAACTCTAATATAAATTTCAATGCATTTGCTATGCCATTTTTTGTTTAGTCCATAGAAAAGCAAAAATCACACAGCCTTGACCTAACCCCATTCAAGAAAGATGTGTTATAGATGTTGAACCTCTTCTGTACATGAATTCATCAGACACTCATACTGTAGCTCTTAATGTTAATGTTATTGTCAATGTTTTAGCTGTTAATGTTGGCCCAGTCAAGGCAGTTATAAAAGGTCTAAACTCTTCTCTCTGTTTCCTCAGTTGGGCCCAGGAATTCCTCAATAATCAGAACAAAGGTCTGGACGTGCTGGTAGACTACCTGTCCTTCGCCCAGTGTGCTGTCACGTGAGTGCCAACCTTGGCCAAGAAGATAGTAAAATCTACATCTACATCTTTCTCCTTCCATTAAAAAGCATAACACAACACTTCCAGCTTTGCTGCTATGACACTGGTCCTCACTGATTGTTTGGCTTAGATGAGTCAATGAAAGCCTTGAAATAAGGAAGCCCAGGAGATGGAGAAGGAGAGGGAGATGTGCCTTAGTCACAGTGAGAGCATGTTGAATGTCCCTGTTCCAGAACTTTACTTGCTTGTGTGTATGAATGCGTAGGTATGACATGGAGAGCATGGATAATGGGGGATTACCAGCAGACAGGGGAAAATCCCTGGACAAATCGGTGGAAGACCTGTCCAAGAGTGCCAGTAACTCACCTACCCATGGTGCCTCAAAGGCTGCCCGTGCCCTGACGGTCCGGTGAGTGCGGTGCCTGGTTTGCTGCGCTTCTCTGCGTTTGCAGGGGTGCTGATGTCAGGCAGTGAGGGTATCTACCCCTTCCCCTCAATTAGTCCTTCTGTGATCATGCTGCTGCCAAGGAACAATGTAGAGATATGGGCATGGCAGTGGACCCCACCCACTTCTTCTTAGACCATTCCCTCTCAAAATGAGTCTGATCTTGAGATTGTCTATCTCTTTGATTGACCTCAGGCTACTGTTGGATCAATGCAAGAGGGCAGCAGACTGATTAGTGCAGAGATTAGCAGACCTGTTTGCATTGGCCTTGTGTTTTAAATGAGTCGTTCGTGACCAGCAGTGCACAACAATTGAAAATACATTGCATCAGAGTGGATGCTGGGAGAGGGAGTGTGAGAGTTCATGCATTCTGTTTGAAGCATGACCAACCAACCAGAGAGCAAGGGCTAAGCCAGGCTGGGATAAAAAAGGCACCTCCTCACACAAAGTGAAAACAACTTTGAAATTAGTTTTGTGTCATTTCAGGAACTTTCCAAATGACCTAATTTATGAGATTTCTGTCATTAGAAGATTCTCATAGGATTGAGTGTAGGTTACCAGGCATTGCTCCAGGCACACAGCGTATAGTGACCTAATGTGCTTTTTTGGATGCAGCAGAGACTTCTGTGCATATGTGGGTGTGTATGCACATGTGAGATGTAATTCATGGTGCAGCAACATGAGGGGCAATCCAAGTTGTCACACAGCTACCTTTCTCTATTGTACGTGGGCGTGCCGCATTCCTGCGTCACCTGGAGCCATTGCTGAAATGTCTGAACCATGTCACTACTTCAGATATGTCTTTTGTCCTCAGAGCAACACATAGACATGGTTTTGAGGAATGTCAACATGAAGGCCAGCTTGCATACATTCCCGCTGCACAGATCTTATCCAGAGAGATGTCTCTTGCATTGCTTTCTAAAACACTGCTAATCAAAAAGGCTCTAACATTCTCTTTAAATATTTATGATTCATGTAATCTATATGCACATTGTGGGACAATGGAAACTGTTGGAAAATGTTATCTTTTGTTCAGTGAACATACTTGTCCCTCTCTAGCTCTGTGTGTCTCTTTGTTTCTCTCCTTGCCTTGCCGTTTTTCCTCTCTCTACATCTTTCCTTCAAAAGTACAAATCCTGTTCGAATTTAAAATGTTTTATTGACATGTTAAATTTTACAGCCAACAATCCCATAACCGTAGTGCATTACTAACAATATAGTCTCGCTCGTCTCTCCACCTCTCCCTCCCTCTGCCCTGGCAGGTTCAACTCCCTGCACAGCAGGAAAGCTCTCCGGAACTCACGCATCGTCAGTCAGAAGGACGATGTGCACGTCTGCATCATGTGCCTGCGTGCCATCATGAACTACCAGGTACAGCGTCACGCCGCACCACAGTGCTGCACCATGGGCTCCGCAGAGGCCATCACAATGTTCTGGCAATGTTGCCACAAGGTTATAGAAACATTGCTAAGTGACAATTATTAGTGTAAAGACTTCAGCTTTTTCTGGTCCATGTAAAAATCACTCTAATGTCCTCTCAGAACTGGGGAAAGTGCTTCTGTTGGGAACATAATTAGCTGGAGTGCTTGAGTACTAGAATGGTGCATGATAGGGCAATCCGACTGGTTAGAGAGTACATTGTGTGGTGTCAGTGTGTATGTGGAACAGGAGGTGCTGTTTGACAGCTCACTCTCTCTCTCTCCTCAGTCTGGGTTCAACTTGGTGATGACCCACCCACGTTGTGTGAATGAGATCACCCTCAGCCTAAACAACAAGAACCCCAGGTGAGCGAATCCATCTATATCTGTCTGTGTCTCAGTCTGTCTTTATCAGCCACATCACCTTGGCTTGTCTCAGCTGGATACTTCTCAGGCTATTTCTGTTCATGCATGACAGGTGGGCCTGCTCTGTGGCAGGTCACCATGGTTTCTCTGCTGCAGTGACTTTTCTTTGTGACAGATCCTGTTGGATTTATTCTGGGGGCTGGTATGTAACTGTGTATGTGAATATGTATGCGTGTATGGAGGTTTTAATGGATTAATATTTGTGTGCGTGTGTGTGTATGCGTGCATGTTATATCCACAGGACCAAAGCACTTGTTCTGGAGCTGTTAGCTGCGGTTTGCCTGGTGAGGGGAGGCCATGACATCATCCTCGCTGCTTTTGACAACTTCAAAGAGGTCAGGAGCTTTTTAAACACCCCACTGATCTGGTCAGTCCTCTTGACCCATCTCTCTGTGGTCTCTCACTGTCTCAATACACTGTCTCCTTCCATTAAACCACACTGCCTCTCTACTTCGAGCTTTTTGAGCCAAAGCTTCACCCTCACTTCCAATGCCCCAGTTTCAGCTCTTACAAAAAGTTTCTTTCCAGTCAACTACATTAACCGCAATCTGATTTTTCTCTTCTGTCACTCACACTCTGCTCCTGCTGTGTCAGAGAGTTGAGAGCAAAATGTGTTTGGAATGGGCTGGTTCGCATGGTTCTAGCTGCCTGCAGTTCTAGATATAGGAGATGCTGTTTTCCACAGCATCCTCCCACCTCCCACCCTCAGCAGTTGCCCAGGCAGTTGTCCCTTGGCAAACACGACAGGGGCACCCCAAAAAAAAACACAACACTTGCTGGACTTGACACTTGACCCGTCCCTGGGACTTCTCCCTCTAGAATGGAGCAACTGTTCCTGGTCCTGGGGCTTCAGCCAACCAGGCATTTTAGTGTGGCACATTATTAAAAGAACAAGCACACTAATGGTAGCTCATGCTTGGCCCAGTGCCCTTGCCATCATCAGGGCTATTCTTAGGCATTTTAGTGTTACACATGAAAGACTGACACATTTATTTGGTTTATATTTGCAACTGACTACTTGAAAATGTGAAACAGGATCCACCAGATGCTTACAGAAAGCAGCTTCCATTTGTTCTTACATATCTTAGTCTGGTGGCAGGGCTGCCTCAATGAGGTTCAATTACTTTGAGTCGGTGCATTTTTAAAGGCCTGTAACCTGATACACAAAGATATGTGCCACTTAAGCAATGCACACAATGTTGTCAAATATTTAGGGTTAAGATGAGGTCTTACCAGATTCCTGCCACTACATATAAAGAATACTAACATCTGCCAATAAGTAATATAGTAAACAGACATTATTAACCTCTACCCTACTTTCCATCGCATTCTTACGCTAGAGCACAAACCCAGCCAACAGAGAAACATCCCCCGGCATTGCTGCAACATTTTAAAACGTGATGATGACGTACATCTCCACTACCACACACGTGCGCAAACGTCAAAGGAATGCTGTCAGAATGCTATGCTGGCCAGGGGGAATGCAGCAGAGCACCAGACGACTTGCTGTGTGGAGCTCCTGGAATGTGGACAACCAGAGCACAGAACACAGGCCAAGTGGCCGAGTGTCAAACGCCTGGCCGAGTGTCAAAGCCAGGGATGTGCATTGCAGGGGCAATATGGGTGAGAGACGGAGTGCCAGTGTTTGTGGGTGGAGGGAATGGCACAGGCCCCACCTACAAGGACTAGGTGCCAGCATAGTTCGGTGTCGTATACAGCAAGCAGAGCGTGGGCATTGTTTGGGCAGCCAGCAGGCAAGCCGGAGCACTGCATTATTCAGAGTAGGTGTGTGGGTGAAGGGGATGCAGTTTTAACTGTTGAACAGTTTGTGTGTGTGCCCTGCACATCACAATCTGCTTCAATAGATGGATTTGTATTTTGTGACAGTGCAGCTGTAGTATTCACCTGCGCTTGTGTTATTTGAGCCGCTCATAATTTCTCAGGATAAGGACGTGGACTCAGCAAATACACCCTAATGAACAAAACATGAGAGAGAGAGAGAGAGAGAGAGCTTTCCCTCCCTCTTCTCTTCCACCTCAGCAATATTCCTGCGATTGCACTCGGCAAACTCGGCAGAGAGGCACTAATGAAATGCAGAGCCCATCCCAGCCTGTCAGCCAGCACAGTGCGGAGGTAGTCTCAGCCCCGCGGACTCTCCCTCCCTCCCAACACCACGTGCCTCGCTGGCACTCATCCGTCCCCCCTCTCTGCCAATAGCCTGCCCTGTAATGTGATTGTGTGTAGACAGACAAATACCAATTTATGGTATAACGTGATTGATTATGCATCCGCGCCTGCCAAACATGGAAATAAAAAAAAATAGAATGTGACCACAATTTAACTCCCTGGGCCTCTTTGGTTTCAACTTGCTGTTATAACAGGTCCCAAATAGCAATTCAGGTTACTATTAGTGTCCCTGAGATGCTACTGAACAATGGAATTTTGTGTAAGAGCCTTTCATTTGGATAAGAGTTAGTCAATAAGGCTGTGGGATGCATTTCACACTGCCTCAGGATCCCATCTCTCAGTGTAGTGTACGCCAGCGCCACTTTGGTTCAGCAGACTGAATCAGTAGGCAATGCTGCCCTCCTGTGGACATGTCTGTCAAGGCAGGACTGTGCACTGTCATGTAAGTGGAGGTGTTTCTGTCTCTTTCTCTTCAGGTGTGTGGGGAAAAGAACCGCTTCGAGAAGCTCATGGAATATTTCACCAATGAAGACAGCAACATAGACTTCATGGTGAGCTTTAAAAAAAATGTACAGGGGATTTCACCCTCCTTGAGACCAGATCAAAAAGGACTGAGAAGCATGTAAAACCAATGACATTTTTTGGGCAATGGGTGGCAGGGATAGCACCAATAAACGTAGCTATGATGCCTGATACTATGACAGCATCTCCATAATGTTTCACTGTAATTACTGGATGATAAAGTTTTTTATGCTGATGAAACTGTTATTAACTGTGTATTTTGACAGTATGGTGTGTAATATGGTAATTATCTGATATCGCTGTGCACCCATGTTTCTCCCCCCCCCCCCCCCCAACAGGTGGCATGCATGCAGTTCATCAACATTGTGGTCCACTCTGTAGAAAACATGAACTTCCGAGTGCACCTGCAGTATGAGTTCACCCACCACGGGCTGGATGAGTATCTGGAGGTGAGCTGTCTGAGCATTTGAAACATAACAACCAAGCTCCAACCCTGACCTTTGGCCCCTCATACATGAGACCTAAACCTGACATTTTTATTTGATGTCTACAATCCATTATAGATTTCTGCATATCACCTTAGATTGTGAATTTTGTAATCAAACTGCAAATCTCTGAATATCTGTTCTCATCTAGTAGAATTCACAATCCACACTGCCACACCAATAGTATACACAAAACTATTTTGCCACTCACAATAGTGGATAGAACTAGAAGCATAACAGGCAGATGGGCTGAGCTTGTACTGATTAAATCAGAGCAAGTCAATTTTCCTCTTTGGCTTATCTCAATCTAATAACACTGTCTCTGTCATGTATGAGTGTGGTCGTGACTGGAAAATCAGCTCAACAAATAAAAGTCACCCACTCACTGACTCCCTGTCTCTTCTAAAGTAAGTGTTGTCACAATGTTTTACCACTAGAGGTGCCACATATCAAAATGCCAGCATAATATGAATCCTGCAGTTACCACATTTTTCTACTGAAAGAACTCTAGGGCAATAAAGCCAGCACATCACTCGCTGGCGACAAGAGCAGGTTTTACTCATAAAGCCATATTGTCTGCAGACCTTCCTCTGTGTGCCACTCTGTCTGTATGTGTGTGTTGTCTGACAGAAGCTGAGGCTTGCAGGCTGGTGCCTGAGTGTAGGTGAGACAGACCACCGCCGTGTGCATCACCACTGATTCTGTGTGTGTTTCTCTGTCTTTGGCAGAGGCTGAAGTTCACAGAGAGTGACAAGCTGCTGGTGCAGATCCAGGCTTACCTGGACAACGTGTTTGACGTAGGGGCGCTGCTGGAGGATGCAGAGACCAAGAACGCCCTTCTAGAGCATATGGAGGAGCTACAGGAGCATAATGCACAGGTGTGCACACACACACATGCAAACACACCTTTGCACACTCATATACACATTTATATACACAGATACACACATATACACGTAGACAAATACACAGACAGAACTCTGAACATAATTCTGCACATATAATATCTAAATAGACACAGCTTTCTTTCCGAAGGAGTCCGAAACTACATTAGCACAGCAATTTGAGGAAACGGATAATAAACTGCTCTCCGTGTGTGTGTGTGTGTGTGTGTGTATTCCAGCTAAGTGCCAGGCTGCAGGAGAGTGAGAGCGAAGCCATGGAGAAGATTGCAGAGCTGGAGAAGCAGCTCATTCAGGCCACCAAGGAAGCAGAGGTGCTCAAGGTATAGCCCCAATAGGAGAAAGGATTGGCACATTTACATTATGCATTTTATCTTTACCCTGGAGCTGTTTGTGGAAAAATCCTGATCATAACACAGAGGATACCTGGTGCATGCCTCAGTTCTTTTGTATAAGGCATACAAACACCAAAATATGTTAAATCCTTCTCAAGTTCTGCTGGTGTAGATTTCTGTGTTCTGGTACTCCTTGACACATCAACACTTTACACCCTGAAGAGTATTCCCAATCTGTTGAATCGTGGTTAGGGGAGTTTATTCAAAATTGATATTTCTCAGCTCACTATGCTTTCTTTCTTCTTAATGATTTACCAGTTGATTTTGGCATGCCTAATGTTTTGGGTATGTCTCTGATTAATTTATTCAGTTTATTTATTAAATTTATTTCTCAGCCTCATTTCTCAGCTTTACTGGCACTGACACTTCTTTGGTCCTTAATGTTGTCAGACACCAGCAAGTCAAATGCAACGCCTTGAATCAATACTAGACATTGACAGCTCTCTTGTGTGTGCTCTAACCTTGCAATCAAACACACCTGCCTTATAAAAGACAGTTGTGAGATCAATAGTGCAAATTCTTGTGGTATTCTACAATGTGGAGACTACGTTCAAAACTTGCTGTATTTTCTGAAGTTCACCTGACATAGAATATACTCTCAAATTAAAGCTGCAGTCTGCACTGTAACCCTGTAAAACAAAAATGTGTCACTTTTTTTACATGTTCACTGTACGTGTCCCTAATTACTTGAATTGAATCACTTAAAAGTGATAATCTGTTACATATGTATTTTTAGGCCATACACATTTTGACCATTACAAAAAACATTCCATCAATTTTTATTTATTATTAAGAGGTATTGATGTGTATATTCCAGTTTAATAAAAGCTGGAAGAAGGTTTGGAACTTTACGCCAAACATGTCTGTGCGACCGACAGGAGAGCCTGCGAGAGTCATGTGCTCAGGTGAGCACCCTGCAGCAGAGAGAGAGAGAGCGGGAGCTGGACAGGGACAGGGAGAGGGACAGGGAGAGGGACAGAGAGCGTGCTTCTCAAGCCTCCTCAGAGCTGGAGCTCAAGGTCCAGGAGCTGCAAGACCGGGGGCTGATTCGCTTGGAGCGTTCCGCATCTGGAGTCCTGGATATCCAGGTGGTGCCTATTACTGTGATAGAGCCCATCCCCATACCTGCCACTCATACAGGTAAGCCTGACCCCACATCTGCCAGTCGCACCCATCTGCCTGTCTGCACTTCATATGTGTGCATGTGTTGTTTCATTTATGCTGCATTAGATGTGATTGCCCCCAATAAAAAAGTTTAATTTAATACATTGATAGACCACGACAGAAGGTAAAGACCAGTATTATACCAGCAGACCAGTTTCTTCAGAAGCCTGTGATATGGGTGATTAAAGCACTTATAATGCAAACTAGCACTGTATACTGACATCTTTTGAGTATGTATATGTGTCCAATAAAATCAGATCCAATGTAAATAATTAAGTTTCCCAATTTTTTGGTTTCTCAGCAGGTTCAGGTGACATGACAACCGTTGATGCCCCTTCAGCTCTTCCTCTTCCCTCAGTCCCGCCTCCTCCCCCAGCCCCTCCCCTCCCTGCAGCAACAGAGGAGCCCTGTGAACAAACCCAAGCTCCACCTCCCCCTCCCCCTCCCCCTCCACCTCCACCCCCTCCCCTGCCTTCCTCCCTTGCCCCACCTCCTCCCCCACCCCCACCCGGAGGTGGCCCTCCCCCACCTCCTCCACCACCTGGGAGTGGACCTCCACCCCCTCCAGGTGAATTACCTGCTGGTGCTCCAGGTGAGCTGACACACTCAGCCAATGTTGAGATCTACTTTAACCTACTGATGTGTTCAATGCAAGCTCAGTACATGTTCTTTATCTTCCCTTGCAGGCATTAAAGGCAAAAAGCCTATCAAGACAAAATACCGCATGCCTCAGTTCAACTGGCAGGCCCTCAAGCCCAACCAAGTTACCGGAACCGTCTTCAATGAGCTGGATGATGAACAAGTGTTAGAGGTAAGGCCACCAGGTCACCATGTACTATATTATCTGTGAGAAAGTCTCTGTGTTCTGAGGTATCTACCACTTTCACTGTCTTCCCTTGTCTGAGACCAAATCCTGTGTCAGATCGCCAGTTCTCACTTTTGCTTTGTCCTGACAGGAGCTGAACATGGATGCCTTTGAGGAGATGTTTAAGACTAAGGCTCAAGGGCCTCCGGTAAACCTGGGCACCCTGAAGGTGAAGGTGACCCAGAAGACCCCCAGCAAAGTCTCCCTGATTGAGCCCAACAGAGCCAAGAATCTGGCCATCACCCTGCGCAAGGGCGGCATGACCGCCTCTGAAATCTGCACCGCCATAGAGATGTATGCACTGCTCGCCTCTCTTCCCCGCGAATGCCTGAGCCTTACTTTATTCGGCTCAGGACACCTTGAATATTCATTGCATGAAGCTTTGCTCCTCTGCCATTCCCTCCCTCTCCCTTTCTCCCTCAAGAGATTCAGAAACAACCGTTTTCCTATCCTTTTGAATAAATGTGCCTAAAAAAACAATCACATCTGAACTATAATGAATGTGATAAGAGACAAAACCCACCTACAGGATCCGCCTCCCTCTCTCATCTTCCCTAAATACAATGTTCTCATGTTCTCGTGTTGTTTCTTGTTTTATGACTCTTAACTATTTTACAAAATCTATTTTTACTTTTTTGTTTATTTACTATTATAATTTTAATGCACGATCAGAGCAATATGAATAATAACACTATTTCAGGTACAGGAAAATGGATGAGCCAAGACGTACTGAATAGCATCTTCTCACCTAATGCTGTTATGTTCTGCTGATGTTCTCTTGCACCCCCTCCACCCCCTCTGACCCATCTCCTTCCGTACCCTCAGGTACAACCAGCAGGCCCTGAGCCTGGACTTCCTGGAGCTGTTGGAGCGCTTCATCCCGACGGACTACGAGCTGAAGCTAATCCAGAATTACGAGCGGGAGGGGCGACCGCTGGACGAGCTGTCGGAGGAGGACTGCTTCATGATGCGCTTCAGCAAGATCCCACGCCTCTCGCAGAGGATCAGCACCCTCACCTTCATGGGCAACTTCCCGGACAGCGTTCAGCTGCTACAGCCGGTCCGTCTCTCACTCTCCTTGCGCTCTCACTTCCTCCCTCGCCACAGGTCACAAAGACCAGCCAGTGCAGCTCTGGCACTCGAAGCACATTGCCTTCTGAGATGACCAAGCATCGTGCGAGAAACTAATGCTCTTTGTGTCGCCCTCCAGCAACTGAACGCCATCATCGCAGCGTCAATGTCCATCAAGTCCTCCACCAAGCTGAAAAAGATCTTGGAGGTAGGGAGAGGGTTCAGTTGACCTCATGCCAAAAGCTGAGCTGCGTTGCGTTTGAGCCAGAGAGTGAGGTGTGCACTCCCTCTCCCCACCAGATCATCCTGGCTTTTGGGAACTACATGAACAGCAGTAAGAGGGGGGCTGCCTACGGTTTCCGCCTGCAGAGTCTGGACCTGGTGAGGAGGCTGCAGAAACAAGCTGCTGATCGCGTCAATTTTACGTCAAAGTTACGCTGCCAGTGAAGAATGAGTCCTACACTACAAAGCTAAGGATAGACCAGCTGTAGAGTTGTGGTCTTTGCTCTTGGTTGTCTTGTTCAAAAAAAATTCACCTAATGTGTTTCCTCAATCAAGTGTCTCAAAGGGCCGACAAAAGGAAACACCTATTCTACTTTATGTACTGAAAACTGTCACTCATGTAGTGAACCTATCTATCTTCCTCTCCCGGGCCATCTAGCTGCTGGACACTAAATCCACGGACCGAAAGCAGACATTGCTGCACTTCATTGTCAGCATCATCCAGGAGAAGTATCCTGAGCTGCAGTCCTTCCACTCTGAGCTGCACTTTGTGGACAAGGCTGCCCTGGGTAAACTGAAACACACTTACACACACACACACACACACACACATCTCACTTCCATTGCATTTGCCTGGATTAGTCTTAGCAAGTTATCAATTCTCACTTCCATTCTACGCTAAGTTAATATCTGAATCAGATCTATACCTCTCCACTAACAGTCAGCACTGAAGCAGATCTTACTAGTGTGGATCCTTTGAAATGTCCTGGAAATTCAGACAGACATAAGTAATGTGGCTGCATTTAGCTATAGCATTTGTTGTTTTGAATGAGTTGATCAGTGTCGATCTTTGTGTGTGTGTGTGTGTCAGTTTCTTTAGACAGCATCCTGCAGGACGTTCGCTCCCTGGAGAGGGGCATGGAGGTGACCCGGAAGGAGTTCATGGTGCAGGATGACAACCCTGTGCTGAAGGACTTCCTGAAGAACAACAGCCATCTGTTGGATACACTGGTGACCGATGGCAAAACTGCCCAGGTCAGTACATACACTGTCCTCCTCACACTTTCTCTAACTATGTCACCTCCAGTAACCAGGTATTTACCCTCAGATTGGGGGCATAACCCCACAGCTTGTCCCCCAGCAATATCTGAGTAATGCACTGAACTAATAATCAGAACTTGCTGGCTACAGTTTATAAATGGTTGAATGAAGTGAAGAATTTTGGTTGGAAGACATGTTAGTGCACTACGACCACGACCAATAAAGCGTCTATTTGTTTTCTGTAATATGACTATGTAATAATCTGTTTTTTGTTGGCTTCACTGTACTGTGTGGACTTGGTGTAGACACTATACTCTTGATGAATGTAGACACCATACTCTTGACTGGTATAAACACTTGGGTCTGACTGGTGTAGATGCTAGAGTCTGATTGGTGTAGAAAATAGAGTCTCCTTGCTCTGTCTGTCCTCTGCAGGAGGCATACAAGTCAGTGGTGGAATATTTTGGGGAGAATCCAAAGACCACACCACCCTCCATGTTTTTCCCTGTGTTTGTGCGATTCATCAAGGCCTACAAGGTGAGGGGCAGTGCTGCTCAGTCGAGTGTGTGTGTGTGTGTGTGTGTGTGTGTGGGTGTGTGTGTGTGTGTGTGTCTGAGGAGTGCGTAGTGCACTGATAATGTGAACCACTGCCCATGTGGGTCCAAGGTTATTATGCTCATATGTACTTCCCTTTCATCCCTGCAGCAAGCGGAACAAGACAATGAGCAAAGGAAGAAGCAGGAGGCCATGATCAGTGAGGAAGTCGGAGAGGCGCCTGCCACCCCTGCCAAGACTGAGTCCACAGGACACAAGGTCTGTGGGACACTGATTGTATCGCTGAGACTGAGGCCAGAGACTACAGGCTCAAATGCTTACTCTAAACACATCAGCACAAAGGCAGCAAATAGCTGCCCAGTAATTCAGTTGTAGAAATACAGAGGATTGAATACACCATGCAACACTTCATATATTGCCATTATTCTTTTCATGACATTAAGCAAAATTCTGGCTGTCCTACCACAATAATGGTACAGTAATTTACCACCCCAAAAAATACGTTGTATTACAATAACAAGGAAGATACTGGAATTTTAACATCTCTGACTGACCTTTGACCCATGGCAGTTGCCTATGATGCCCAAGCTGCCCCAGATGGATTTGATAGCAGAGCTGAAGAAGAGGCAAGTGAAGCCCTTGGTCAGAGAAGGCAAAGATGGGGCCATAGAGGACATCATCACAGGTGAGCAGCTGAGTCATCATTGACCTCTGGGGGTAACTCTGGTCATATGTCAACCACTCTATAGTTTTTGTAAATTGGGTTCTTGACCAGTTCTGGTATTAAAGCAAATGCTTATATCTCAGTGCAGCTTGCCCTATGATAACTTTTTAAGATCTTCGTAATGAACTTGTCATATCTCTGTTCACTATTATAATGTCTCAACTGTTACACTTGGTTGACTATGTAAGTGTATCTGTTGCGTCAATAATTTATTTTTGTGCTCTTTCCATCTTTTCCTTTGTCTTCTCTATCCCTAACCAAACCACTTCATTTTTTATCAATAACCATCCAATTTGCACGCATTTGTCCGACCATGCCATTGTGCTCCTACGCTCCTATCCCTCTACTCCCTCATTACCCATGATTCACCTGTGACAACATCACACACAATATCTGTCTGCCCCCTTTTCCCAACTTTTTTCAACATCTTTCCCTCCTTTCCCTCTTTTTCTTTCTCTTTCATTCACACAACTCTTCTCCTGATGTCTCTCGCATCCATTCTCCATCCACTTCAACCATTCCCCCAACCATTTCTCCCGTCACTATGTTCACCTCTTAACCTTCCCACTTTCCCTCCCTACCTCCACCTCCCCACCTCCCCTCTGTCCCCGGCCGGCGGCAGCTTTAAAGGCAGTGCCCTTCACGGCACGCTCTGGCAAGCGCTCTTCTCGTCTGCTCTGTGACTCCGGCTACAGCGATGAGAGCCCTCCGTAGTCCCAGCTGTCTCTCTCTCTCCCTCTCTCTGTAGGTATCACTGTAATGGCCTACAGGCTGGGAGAGCAGTGTCATGTAACTAGGGGAGTTTCATGTAGGGGAAGAGGTGGGGTAAACACAGAGAAAGGAGAGCAGGGGTGTGCAAGGCCCCTTCTGTGTGTGTGTGTGTGTGTGTGTGTGTTGGGGGGGGGGGGGGGGGTTGGGGGATGAAAGAGGAGCAAGAGAAGCATTAAGAAGTGACACACAATGAGTGATCCTGAGTGTAAGGGATGGACAGACAGCATAGGTAGTTTTGTTGTGGTGTTGCAGGGTGTTGCAGGGTCACTCACTTGAGCATTCTCGTCTGCAGCATTCTCAGTTATCTCCCTCCCACTTGGTTTCTGTTTTGCCCCAAAGCATACTGGGTCGCTGTGTGTCTCAGGATTGTTAGTAGTCAGCTTGTCCATCCTCCTTCCCCAGACCTGAGGAATCAGCCTTACAGACGGACAGACCTGGGCCGGCGAAGCAGCAAGAAGAAACCAGGACAGCAGCTGCAGGTGTCTTCTGACATCTCGCTGTGACACACCTGAGCTCACTTGTCCACATGCCACTGACAGATTCACACACATACACACACATGCACACACACACACACACACTAGCATGCACAGTAGTACCAGCCAAAATAGAACCCTCTCTTCCCTTCACAGAATGTATACAAGCCCCTCTGACCCCACACAGAACAACTGGAGGTCAGCTCTAAGAACTGAATTTGCTTGTGTGAACGGTGCTTTAAAAAACTTCAACTTTTTTTTAACCATTGTCCAATGCCAGAGGTCAGACAAACTGTGTGACTGTTAAACACAAGCCTCTACCTGGGGAGGCTGCACTGATACTCCATTGCACTCTTTAATAAGGCTGCTACTTTAATCCTGCTGTAAACCAATACCTGTGCAGATCACAGATAGGGTTATAACCTTCAGAAAGGGCTTTGACATGGCAGATTAGATTCATTGGGGTGTTATGTGAGCCATACTACTCACTTACACACCTCACCTTTGCAGCTATGATGATGTTCTATTACACTGAAAACAGATGCTTGAGACTGGATCTGACCAAAGCTGGACATAGCATCAGATAAATGCAAGGTCAGCCTGTGTCTGTGTATCTGCCTCTCTCACAGCCCCCTCACTTCAGCTCCTAGTGTGGGAGGACTCAAGATTCCCTAGATGTTCTGAGAGACAACAGCCATTTTTTTTACAATATATAAGAATGTGAGTTCTGGTTTTTGAACTCTAGCAACTAGCGATTACAGAAGTCTGTAATCATCTCATTCACTCAATCAACATTGGCTGATGTATATGTTAAAAAATATTATACCAGTAATCACTCATGATCATATACATACAGATGATGCATATAGTAAAAGAAGCCCTTAGGACTGTCTGAACCAGTTTCTCATGGTTGTCTGTTCTATAAATGGCATGCAATCAGCTGTGACATGAACCTCAAATGAAATTGCAATCTACTGTAAATGAGCAATACTCTGTAGTCCCTCGCCTATATGCTGTAGAAGAACTTTGCTCAGGTGCAAGCCTAGAAGACAATTTGTATTATACTGAAAATAATTTTTTAAATATGTATGTGTAACAATTTCCCAACCTTTTTAAAGCCTTACTTTGGATGGGATTTGTTACTTATGTTTTGAACTAATGTGGATTTTTATACCGTGATGTAATTTTGTCAGGCGTTTATGGATTTGGAAATGGATGGACTGAAAATGTGGAATCCATTAAAGTGCTTCCATTCAACCTTCTCTTTTTCTTCTTGTTAAAATCAAGATCTTGAATTTGTTAAAATTCAGGCCTTGCCATTTGTCAGATTTTCTTTGTTTGGGTGCATAATATCGTGTGTCATCATAATGTCTCATCACCATCCCAAAAAAAGGGGGAACCTTTTGAGTTGCAGAATTTCTAAGATGTACTGACTCATGCCTATAAACATGACACACAAATGTCCATTTTAACATTTCTGTAGACATTTATTGTTCTGCAGTTCACCAAAGAACTTCATTCATGTCTTGGCTATGTGATAACATGAAGCACAGTTGCAAAGTATGTACAGCTGTGACATTTGAATGACTGACCATTATGCATTCAGTGATAACAATCATAATGTACGATTTGTGCATGGACAGAACAGAATTATTGGAACCTTTAGTAAAGCCACGTAATACATCCATTTACTTCCCAGTTACATAAGGGATATGTTATATATTTTATGCCATTTTGTAATAATTCTCCTTTCCCCATTTTAAGTTAGTGCTTGAGCAGCCAATACACAGTAAGGACTGTCTTTTTATAATGTACTACACTTACCTCAGCATGTACATCGTCACCACTGAGCTCAACACAGCCACACATCCACACAGGAGTCTGCTCATGGAGCCCCTAGAGCTGGACTCCCGGATGAAATTGTGGAGCCTGAAGCTGGTGCTACATAGGAGATCTTGTCGGAAGAACATCAGATGTACAGATTGTATGTGGCATGTGACACTGCATTTGAAATGATCACATTTCCAAAAGACCAGAAACAAACAGCTGTGTACATTTCAATATATTTTATTAAGCTCTTTACAGTCAGCTTTGATGTGAAAAATGGCATATTATGAAATACTGTTTCCCTTGTGAGGTCTGAATGAATATTTTGCGACATGATGAGGTGATACCTTAGAATGTAACGAGATGCAGCAGTGTGATTGGAGGAGCTGTGTGTCAGTGCATACAGCTGTGAAAAATGAAGGTTGGACCGAGGGTGGAATGCTCTTCCCTTAATTGTGTTCACAATTAAGAACTCACAACTGTACAAGAGAGCTGCACTTTATTAGTCACACAAACACAGCAATTATGTACAAAAGTTTTCCAATTTTTCTCACAAAAGAAGCACAGTTCTCACAGAATATCATGGCATCCACACTGATAGGTTAGTTCTTTAGTAATCATAGATGTATTTGTATTCTTCATTGCTCGTAATTCACACTACTCTACAAATGGAAGCATCACTCAAAAAAAAAGTCAGTTGGTGTATGGTAAAGGTCTCAAACATTCTCAGTCTCATCTTTTTTGAATCTACCACTCTTTTCTCATTATTACAGACCACAGTATAACGTGTCATGCCTGAGCCACAAACACATGGTATTATTAGAAATTATTTTTCTCTACAGTACCCCATCTTTTTGAAGTCACATTAATTAAAAAACATACTGTAGACAACATTTTTGACTGCACCGTGCAATTGCTTGGAATATACATGCATTATCTGTGACTTTTTCCTCTCGTTTTGCTTTTTTAAAAAAATCTGGACATAAAACTGGATCCTCTCTCTAGTATGATTCAGTCTATTTACAAGATTATTTCTGTTTTGATGCCATGAGCTTAAACATCCACACATTCATGTAGAAACCTCCAAATGAAACATAGACATAATGAAAATACATGTATACATACATATATGTATATATATTATATATAGATTTTTTTTTTTTGTTTCATTAAAAAATAAAATTTTCAAATAATAACACCGCCAGAGACAGCTGTTTCCATTAGATGCCCCCAAACAGGGACTGAGTAGTAGAGGGGTATAAGATGTGCTCTCAGTCACGCCCCTGTGTGCTCAGTGTCGGTCGGGGCTGGGGCGTGCTTATTGTTAGAGGGGAACTGCCTTCCACCCACAGACCCTCCCTGCCCCTCCATATAAGGTGCATCAGACTATAACATTAAAATACCTCTCCTGTACACTCTAGGAAACTGGCTTTGGTGACCAGTGGATGAGAGAGAACAGTGGCTAACGCTGATCACCTCATTGAGGACCCAAACTGCACCCAGCTCATTGGTACAGAGGACAACACTGGCCAAAGTGCTCGAGTTTCACTTACTGTATTCTAAGTCATAACAAAAATTTCTGCCAATACTCCACACAAACAGCTTATGAGGGCACACTGTAGCCAAAGCTTTGGATCATTCTAACTGCTATAGACCATTAAAAGAAGTATCAATTTTGCACTAAAACAGCAGGAGAGATAAATCCGGGGTGTGACAAAGAAGAGAGAAACAGCAGCAGAAAGAAAAGCTACCGATTAAAATTAAACATTGTTTCCCAGGATCCTCAGTGCTGAGTGTACATTGTGCAGACTGGGCATGGCAGTGGAGTTTCTGTAGCAATCATCCACTGAAAGAGTCTGAGCTCAAGTGCATATGACATGCCAATTCTCAGACACATTCCTTTCACAGCATTCTCACAACATATGCGATGTCACACAGATTGCCATGGCATCACAGAAACATTGTGAGACTGTTATGAGCTAGCTGTGGAGATGTCAGGAGGCAGACGGTCAGCCCTCTTTCTGTAATCAGTCAGGGACCATTACTTCTCTGACATTCTCACCTCTGAAACATCTTGCTAAATGCCCTAAATTACAACAATCTGCATGGGCGAGAAAAAAAGCCAGAACTCTTGACTTACTGTCAGTCTTTTTAAAAGTTGTGTGGGTGCAGTAGTCCTGCCTCTCTAGGTACATTACACATAAAGCATTGATTTAGGCTGGAGAGAGACCCCGGGAATCTGAGAACTGCTGCACACACTGTCTGTTTGGTCTGCACCTCAGAAACCACACCACCTCAACTCAATTTGTTTTAAAACAAAAATATAACACTGGGAGGCTACAGAACAAACTCCTGAAGACTGACAGCATACAGCTTGCTGACAATGATTCCACAAAGTTGGTGGAACAAAGCATCTGAAACAAATGAAACTGCTCAAACCAAATCCAGACTTTAAAAAAATAGCAGAGAATCAAATGTGAGTTAATCTTTATCATATATGTACATACATATTTCCAACTAAATATAAAAAAATGTTATTAGACTCACTAAAAAGGTCTCTTGTGAGTAAAATTATTAGCTAATGTGGTATACCTTTTCCAGAATAAAAAAGTCTGTACAAAAAGCATTACTTATATAAAAACAAATAGATGAAGATTTCATTTTACATTTTATAATAGTTAATCTATATAGCACACTTTTCTTCACACTATATATTAACTTCATACACAAACACCTCACTAAAGATAAATGAATATATTTGTGTTATATATATATATATATATATATATATATATATATATATATATATATATATATAATTTATTTTGTTGTATCATCTCTTTGTATTAAATTTCTATGTTTGGTTGGAGAGGGAACACATAGCTTTGACCAAAGGCTCAGTTATTCTGCTCCCTCTCCAGTTTTCTGCATCTACAGTACTTAAAACTGCTCTCTTTGTCAGCTCTCTGGTTCTGCCACCCAACAAAGCACTGACACGTCACACAAAAACTGACTCCCCAATATTGCCGCACAGCATAAAATGTCCATTCTGACAGGGCACTGAATTAAGTGTTTGGAGGTGTGGATTTGTGTGTGGTGCTGCATAAATAACTGGATTAAGTTCATTGGGCTGCACTTAAGGAACCCGAGGCAATGTTCTACCGACTTCAGCCACTGTCCAATCAACATGAGATTAACTCGATGTGATGAGAGCCCTGCACAAAATAGGGATGCTCTACTCAGCACAGAGTAGAGGCCACGAGCTGACAGGAGGTGCACAGTAGAAACACTTGACACAGTTTTTAACACATGGGATATCAAGTGTGTTTCCATCTTGTTAACATGGTGACTCAGTGGCCCATCCCTGCTTACTGAAGTTTGGGAATTACATTGCTGTGGACTTTCCCACTGCTTGTGAGTCCAACCCTTACTCATTCCCCAACTCCATCCACCCTCCGTGTCTTCATTCTCCTGCAAAGGTACCTCACACAAGCCAGTTTCCAGTCACCCAGGATGACTGGGAACCTACGGTAATGGGAACCTGAGATGCAGTGAGGCCATTCCAATCACGTGCCTCCCTCCAGGGTGGCCAATTGTATTGAGTCTGCCCATTATTCCTCCATCCTCTCAAGAACCATCTTCACAAATGATCTGCAGAAATACCTAAAAGCCAGTCCATTTTCCCACATCAACACAGGTTCCAGCCTGACACCTGACATTCTCAAGAGTTGCTATAATGGGATAATGTCGCAGCAACGTTCCATTGGTGTGGTGAGAATGATATACGTGAGCCAGGCAAGCACTCAGTGCAGCAGCTTCTACAAACTTCAGACAATTCAAGAGGAGTTGACTTCATACACTCTGCTGATGAGTCACAGAAGCACAGTCAAGGACCTGGAGACACATATGTGGCTGGTCTGTCGTCAGCAACCACCAGTTTGACGTGGACAGCATCGCCATAAAAGGACAACACATACATAGCCTTTAAAAGGCTTTCATGCAGATGAAATCACAACTGGAAATAGAACTGTATAGTTCTCAGGGCAGAATGTGTCATTCTCCATCATGAAAGTGAAAACAATGATCCACCTCTTTAAAATTTTTTTGTTTGCTTCATGGTAAGCTATGCCATTCTTCACAATTATTCTGAAGTCATTCAACACCTACTGTGCTCTACAAAATGACTCTTAACAGCATCAGACTGCGACAGATTTGGCGTGTAAATTGTTTCTAAACACTTCCTGCATGACAAATCTTTTCAAGCAGGTCTCAGTTGACACTGCCCCTTATATTAGCTTTTGTGTTTTCTTTCACGCTGCAATTAATCAATTCCACAAGCTTTTGTGACGCGCGACTGCAAATGAACAACACCAGTCAATCTCAGCACAAGGGAAGAACAAAACATGAAGACAAAATTGAAAATGACATGTTGCCTGTGCCTTGATGTGGCTAGAGTGATGTTTTCCATTATTGTCACAAACTTCCATGGCCTGGAGTAAACACCAAGCTGACTGGACAAGTAGTGGCACACATCTTTTGTCCCTCACAACAGAACACATTAAAAACAGGGGTCCATCATTCTCTTCCACAACCAGTCTAACAAGGGGTGGCATGTTTGAGGAATTGAAGTACTCACAGAGAGCTCTCTCTGTAGCACCGGATCATCCTGCCATAGACACACAGTCCCTCACTGTCTCAGCACAGCAGCCAGAAGCTAACATTCCTGCGCTGCTTACCGTTATCATGCAACATGGGAACACATGTACCTATACCTATACCTGTACCCCCCTCCCCCCCCCCCTCTCTCTCTCTCTCTCTCTCTCTCTCTCTTTCTTTCTCTGTCCAAGATCCAAATGTCTTTCACCACCACCTTCTTGGAGTTAGGAAAAGTTAGTAAAATTACAGATCTGTCCATTAGCACCTGCCGGTGATGCACACAGATTAACTGCCTTTGACTTGAGCTGAAGAATGTTCATTTCAAGGTCATTCAAGGTGACTGGAATTCTTCCATGAATGGGGGGCAGAACACAGTCAAGTGGATCAATATATCCTTGGTAGGTGCGGAACACAATTATCAGATGAGGTCCCAGTACAGTCTGAACTTGGGCCTGACTGTCTGAGACCTAGTCCTATAAAACACTGATTTCTAATAGTTCCACTCTTATCCCATATGTCGACATTTACATTACATGACATTACATTACATTTATCCATTTGGCAGACACTTACAAGTGAGGCCCTCTGCATTACGACAGTTTTCAAACAATGGCTGAAACATCCTCAGCTAATTGCTACAATATAACTGTGCACCTTTAAACACATTGTAACCTTTTCTTTCTCTGATGTTTCTTTCTCTAATATTTCAAAAAATGTAACAAATAATCCAACCATCCCTTCCAACCCACAATCAATCTCCTGACTTCTGGCTATACATTGTCCGCACACCTTCTTTGTGCCTTGAGTGAAAGCAAGCAATTCTGCACTTAACTACTGAGAAGCAAAATTCTGATACAAATGTTGACTAGCATCAGTTTTTCCCCAGCTTATGAAGTATACCAACAAGTGACTCTATAGGTTAATTGTTTATGATTTTGGTGTAAAATGTACACCCACTTAAGACTACTGAATTTGATTATTGCAACCTTTTTTACCTTTACAATACATTTCACACATCACAATAAACTCTTGAAGAGATCTAAACTAAGCTTTGTTATATGAAATTTTGTCAATGTTGAATGAGCTGGGTAGTTTTGACACAGGTTTTTATGTTGGACTGGTACTCCATGCCCATCCTGGAAAAGACAGCTGGCAGTGACAATCAGACCCATTCTAACATACTGCCGATAATGGGGGAACCAGTGGCACAGACAAAGGAAACAGCTACCAACTGGTTCACAGAACACAGTCAACAAACTATAATATATTGTAATAAGGGGAGTAACTAAAAATGGCTGCTGTAAGATTTTCTTAGGGAATGTCTTGAATATGAGAATGTGACTCTTGGCAGGCTAAAAATGCTTCTTGATTAACCCCCCCATATGAGTCAATAACAGACTGACACTAGGGAACCCAAAAGGTAAAAAATAAACAAGAAAAAGAAACATATCAGGGGCAGCAACCCAGTGGTTTGCTGACATACCCATCTCAGTGCAGAGCAGGGAGGGTGAGTCCTGGGTGCTTTTGTTTTCTTTTTTGGGCTCATTGTGAAGTTTGAATTGAACTTCCTGATTCCCACATCATCTTCTCTGCTCATTGGGTGCCTCCAGGGGAGACAGGCTTGGGCAGGGCCTTACTTCCATGTTCCTTGAAGCTGTTGAGGCTGGAGAATTGGAGGCTGCGGCTGGCAGGCTTAAGGCCCAGTGAGGAGAGAGTTAGCGAGGTCAGCTGTGCGGGTGAGGACGGTGAAGAGGAAGTGGTGGGGGAGACTGGCGAGGAGGCGGTCGTGGTGGGGGTGTGCCCACCGGGCAGGGACAGGGGGGTGGAGGAAGCGCAGTGCTCCTTAACCAGCCGCTGGCGCAAGGTGGTGGAGAGTAGAGCCTCTGGAGCGAGGCTAGAGGATGACAGGCTGGAGAGCAGAGTCTTAGCTGAGCTGGAAGAGGCTGGCAGGGACGAGGATAGGGGCCCCTCCTGTAAGTACTTCTTCAGGCCCGGGGCGAAGATGGTGGTGGAGGTGGGCAGTGTGGAGGAGAGAGAGCGGCCTGAGAAGGTGATGTTCCGCGCCTCTGAGAGACTACTGCTGCTGCTGCTGCTGCTGCTGCTGCTGCTGCTGCTGCCCAGAGCCTACAGGCACAGTCCCCAGGGCAGGAGAGGAGGAGGTGGAGGAGGAGGAAGAAGAAGAAGAAAAAGAAGAAGTAGAAGAAGGGGCAGGAGTATGGGGTGGGTTTCAGAGAAGAGAAACAAAAAAAAAATACAGTCTTACAGTCGGAGAGGCCGATGAGGCCTGGTGGGGCTTGGCTGTCCTCCCTAGCCCCACACGCACAGACAGAGTGGCAGGTGTTGTACAGTGAGCTCTGGGGCAGGTGGGCTGCTGGGGAAAGGGGCTTGGTAGACAGGTGGGCGGAGCTCCAGGGCCAGCAAAGCAAAAGGGGGAAGGTGAATTCTGAAGTTAAGGTGAAGCAGGAGGAGGAGAAGGAGGAGGAGGAGAAAGAGCCAGGCGATCAGGGCGCTTACTGTTGCCCCTTTACACGATGAGGGATACACATTGTCAGAGTGTCACCGGGTGGCCGGGACACACAGACAGACAGGTTGTGGAGGAACAGGCAGGCAGGCGGGCAGGCAGGCAGGTGAAGTGGGTGAGGGGTGAGGGGGAGAGGAGTGAAGACAAGAGAAAAACAAAACAAAACAAAAACAAACCAAAAAAAAAAACAAAAAAGAACAAACACAGGAATTAATTATTTAGGTCAGATTCCACATGCATGATTCTAGCCATGTGTACCTTACACTTTACTGAGGTCAAAAAGCACCTTTAACATTAATTCCACAACACTTATGACTCTACATGCAACAGTACTGCATGGAAGAACAGTACTGTTGCCAATTCCCCTGGCATTTTCACAGAACGTCAGGTTGTTCAAATGCTTATGTGGAAATGAACATTACAAGCCTTTGTTTGTAATGCTGCAGTGGGTCCACAGAAGGGCGCTGTGTTGACAGATTGCTGTCACTGCCGCAATCCCTACATTGAGATCACGGCTGTGTGGTTGACACTCAGCAGGGAGCGGGCAGAAAATGAGAGGTACAAATGTAAGTTTAATGGTCCTGAGTTAAACTACATCCACAGTGTTGCTGAAGGGCAGTGCTGATGTCTCTTCTTGGCACCAGTCCACCGTATCTGCTGACGCTGCTCTGATGCATTCTAGTCATGCAGTTGAGGGCTGCTCCTAGCCACTCACTGAGGGAAGACAGCAGGGAAGCACGGAAGAATTTGAGCAGGGAGATGGAGATGTTTCACTGAAGGATACACAAAACCTTGTTAAGATTGTCAGGTTCTGATGATAACTTTACCCATCCATGTCTATATTTCACTCACTGTGGTGAAAAAGTTCCACATCTCTGAAAGTGGAACAGAGATGCCTAATGCTAAAAGATTTGACAGTGACTCAAAACAAATGTGTCAATGTGAATGTGAATTTTTGCACCCTGCATCATCCATCTCATTGTTTCATTCCCTGGTCAATCACTTTGTTTGCATTTGTCTGTCTTCGTTAGGAGGAGGGCAACCATGTGACACAGGGAAAGAGAGACAGACACATACTCTATGGGAGTGTATTTGTGCGGGAGCGGAGCTCCCTGACTCACAGCTTCTGCATTGGGGGACAAACCTTGCTGCCCCCTGCAGGTAGCATTTAGCAATAGCAGGGGGCAGGACACCGGAGAAGAGAGAAAAAGGAGCTCAGTTTTGTAAACACTCCATACGGCCTCACTCTCACATAGACCAAACTGACACCACGCACACTCTGCACTGAGCTCTGTAAAACAGACACCAAGAGTGACACTCACAAAGAGGCATCCCTCCGCACTCCCAGTCTCACACATTTCAACACAAATAAAAGAATTCTGCAGGAGCTTTCTTTTTGGCAGTATAAAATAAACAGTCTGGGAAAAAAACTAAACATAAATCTCTGTAGCACATTTTGTCACACTGCTTTGTCAGGCAAGTAATTTATTTCCACAGAAACTGCTCCTGGCGCAAACAAACACACAAAAATACACATTCATACAAACACACACCCCTGCATGCAGTCTTGTGTACTCTGCAGACAAGACATATTTCAGTTCCATTCACAGGCAATGGTGTGTTCCCGCTACATAACGTATGTTTGGCTATGTGATGAGCTAAATAAACAAGACGTAGCATTTGGTCAAAATTAATAATGTAAGAAATTCAATTATGGATGAAAAGAAGCTTTTTATACCAAATACATATCCACACACACACACAGACATACACACACAGTGTTTAGCTGAGGTATATTTTTCTCTCTTTCTCTAGTGTCTTTCTGGATTTGAAGTTTCCAGGAGAAATCACTCTCTTGGATCTAGCTGTCAGTCTGCGCTGGGGTCAGGGGCACTGTCTCTTCACATAGTGTGTTAGAGACCTTTGTTCACCAGTGCAACACAGACTTCACAGTCAGGGCTGTAATATCAGCAGGCATCATACGGGGGACGAAACAGACAGTGTCATCAGTTCAACATAGGATCTATACACATTCTATCAACACATAGGAAAACAGCCCTTATAAAATACCATGCTCATCACATACATGTGCTTGTGTGAGACTGTACATAAAGGATTCAAGTTTTTATAAGGGTGTTGGCCAGCATGCTGGTTTAATAAGATGCACAGAAAAAGACAGACAACTCAGATCAAATGTGTGTCAGCTCTTCCTCCCAAGGCAGGGTGCAGCGGAGTTGTGTCTTTATAAAATACCATCTTACCATCAACGAAATGTCACTAACACTCAGCATAAACAAAGGGGAGCTGCAATTGCACTGGTACTCTGAGTACCCAGTCCTGCTGGCCTCGCTAATATTCTTCCCATCAGCCAGTGCTCTCTGACTTCCACTGTGATACAGATCAGTGTGTGTGACAAGGGTTTAGCTCAGAGCACCTCCCTGCTCCTGGACAGTGCTTATCTAATCTGCAGTGGTGATATGGAATGTTCCGATGACCCTACCTGACCTCGAGCAGCATCTCTATGATACCATCGCTTTGTGGCCTCTAAGAACAGCGCTAGCCTTCTAAGATTGTGGAGGTGTGTTATCGGCCTCCCTCTGGACCTGTCAGGACTGTCCCCTGTCCTGTACCTGTAAACCTGCTAACGATGAAATTATAAGCTCTATGTCACACAGCTCCGGCTGTCGGGCAGAGGTGAGGGGGGAGGATCGTATCTCATGACAGCTGTGATTCTCAACACCTATGTTTCAATAATAGTTTCCATTCAGCGTTCGTCTGATGAGAATTAAGACGACAAACAGAGTGAAATCAGAAGTAAATGCATGAATGAATCTTAATTGAAAGAGATAATTGCTGCATCTGTGCTTCTAAATTAAGGAAGGAGAGCAGAATAATGAAAGCCTGATTTTGATTAAGTTCTGTATCCCCCCCCCCCCCCCCCCCCCACCCGTACAGTTCTCTTGTAAATACTGTTTCTTCAGCAGGAGTTCAAGCTAAAACAGAAATTGAAGCAAGGACATGATCGACACTGCTCTGGTTCAGTGGAGACCGTTATTAGAGCTCTTAAGTGATTGGAGAGTTTGGTATGTCTTCTTGCGTTGCTCGGGTGCTAACTGGGTGTCATGGCTGTACTTGCCCCTCTCTGCTTCTGTTCTATGTTATTGTGCAGTGTGCTCATTCAAGGACAGTCGGCTGCCTGATTTATAACCCAAGACCCTGGACTCAACACACTCTGAAATGTGATCGAGATCTTTTTATGGTGCACACCATAATGAGTGACTCTCTCATATCACATGATAACACACAAAATCAAATCAGGGCCAAATCCTGCATCCACACTCACTCAAGGGTTTCATGCTCTGAAGAGGGCTTTCTCTTTTTAATCTGAAATTAAAATAGCATATTGGAGGGCCCCATAAAAATCATCAAGGGTGTTTTTTGCAGGGGGGGGGGGGTGTTCTATACCTGCATGCTGTCTATTTTTCCTCACCCTATATGAATAGAGTCTGTGTGTGAGCTACGGTAAGCCCAGCCCAGAGGAGGTGTGTGCTGTTTTGTGGATTTGGTGATAGCATTCTGGGTTCAGTGCAGGTTCCTCCTCCAGAGAGGCACTACTTATGCTTGACGAGACACTCTAGAGCCTGGCCTGACTATTTATTCTACTCTATTAATTCAGCAAAGACTCTACTTCCTCTCAAGGGGGAAAGAAAGCACCCCCCATAAACTCAACCAGCTAAAAACAAACGGCCCTTAGCCTTCCCCGGACGCCTGCTGGAGATGGACTTCTCTAATGGACTTCTGTAACAGGACTGATTTATAACCTATACCAGGATGATGAAACAGAAATGGAGGATTATTGTGAAAAGGATTCCTATTGTCAGATCTTCCTGATCTTCCTATGGGCCATAACAGCAAAATCATCACAATGACTGTTCCCTATGTCTGTTACTGCACACTCCTGCCTGATAGTCTTTATCAGCACTCCCAAACACAGCTTTTCAAAATCATTTCCTCTCTCTATGTTGAATGAAACAGCATTAAATCAAACAAAAACCTAACGAATTAGGACTCCTTTGTGGTAGCAAACTGCTACCAATTATGAAGCGAGGATATCACCACTAGTGAGGGCAGATAGAAAGAAGGACTGGGAGTGAAACAATGATGGCACATGAAGGGGTCAAAGGTCATGGCTTTGACACATGGACATTTCTATTTCTAAGGGGAAGGAAGGAAGAGAAGACTATTTTGCTTGAACTGTTGTTCCAGTAGAGCAAACACCCACAGTGGAGAGGGCTGGGTGTTATTCAGGACAAAAGACAATTAATAATGTGTCTGCCTGGTCCTACTATTGGACCAGGGTTGCCACTGTACATCTATCTGAAAAATCAACAGTGCTCTACTGCAGAGGAACATAACCGCATATTCTGCTTTCATTCATACAGTATCTGATAGGATAAGGAACAAATCCAGACTCTTCCACTTCCAAAAAAAAGTCAATAAATCAATAGCTTAAGTCAGTGACACAAAACCAGGAGCGTTCCAACCCTATGCAATCCTGGTCCTCTCAAACTGTAGTTGAGTATCCAGGTAGAAGGAGAACTCCATGACCAAGGTTGGGAATACTATTTCTGCCATATTGGTATGAACCAAGTGTTCTAAACTTTCCAGGGTATTTAGATGTGTTTAAATATCTGGCTCCAAAACCTTGTTTTCTTAAGGTGAACCACAACAGCACTTTAGTACAGTCAACTCCAGAATGTGGATTTCCTTAACCTTGCAGCACTTGAGTTCAGCCATTTTATGCTGACCCTCATAAAATACTTTGCTTCTACATCTGAGTCACCTTATCTCTCAGTAGGCTAACTAGATACATAAAAATTTCAGTTGTTGTGTACCATGGAGAAAGTGCCCATCTTAAGCCTGCAAATTTAAAATGACCTCATCTGATCAGCTCTGTTAGACAGCAGAAACAGAATAAGTATCTTACAAAAAACTTGTTGGAGGCATACATTCAGTAATTTCTCACTAGATATTGAACAAGCCTGCAGCTGTACACAGTAACTCGCTAGCTAATGAATGTTTTTATATGTGGATGGATAGTGACTTTATTTACAGTGTAATTCATTTCGCTACCTACATTGATTATACTTGATCATTTTTGCTATTACCATTAGCCTTTGCTACCTCAATGCACCATTTGAGCAACACTCAGATCAGCATAGGAAACCCAACAGCTTCTGTGTCTGTATTTTGAATTTGCTTTTTAACATAGGCGTGTACTTAAAGGGAAAATGAATAATGAAGGCCTTTTTGGAATGAACTCACTACCTGCACATACACTATGCTAAAAAGTTAATTGCAGCTATGTTGGCAAATGAAAACAAGATGTATTACAATTCTCTACACAGTGACTGCTCTGTGATTATTTTAGCCAGCATGCTGAGAAATGAGGGCTTGTCTCTCTTATTAAATTTTAAGGAAAAAATAGTCTTGCTGCCTAATTGCTTGGAACAGCTGAGGAGTTTTATTTTTGCAAAGAAAGAAATGTGTGAAATGTAAGGTCCTTATTCTGGGGGAGGGGCTTCTGAGCAAGAATAACAGATTTCATTTGTTCTCACTGAGCTTCTACAGGAGGCCCTTCTGCAAAGTGGCAGAGAGATACACACACACCACAGGGGCGAGGGGAAACTTCAGCTCGAATAGTCAAACATCAGTCTAACATAACTAGGCACTGATTACATTCTGCTCAGCGCCAAAGCTAACGAAGCAGGTTGGCCTCCCATGAACAAGAGATTCCTCCAACAATTATCCGCCTCTGCCTCCCACCCAGTTGCCCTGTGTCCCGCGCTGATTTACAGTATATGCCCACCCTGCTGTCTAATAAGGCCAAATGACTGCTGTTGCTAAGTTTCCAAGATTTATGGTGTGTACCTCCTGTCAGGCCATGCCCCAGGACAAAGGAGACTTCAGGAAAGCAGAAAAGGGAAAAGCGCAGCATTGCTTTGCTGGTTGCTGTTGAGACGGGGGCTTTGAAACGAGGACAATGCTGTCTCTGCCTGTCTGCTATCTCCCACTGATGGATTGCAGTTGATAGGCCGGGGCTCTCAGAGTCACACGTAACACTGAGAGCTGCGGTGAGAGGAGATGGGTGCCGCCGGTCACTTCACCGACGCTTACGCGCCATGACAAACAGGGAAGGACCAGAGCACAAGGGAATAAGCTTCGAGTGGACACACAGAACAAAACTGTGTCAGCATTTCCAAACTTTCATGGGGCAAATGTAGGCAATTTTTAGTTCAGTGGTTAACGGTGGTCAAACATCAGAATGCCATCCTGTCATAATATAATGCCAGCAAATCCCTGAAGGTGGTGATATTGAGAACATAGTGTCTCCAGAGCATGGTTTTCAGGTTCATAAAATGAAAAAAAAAACAAGAGTCCAGATATTGGGCCAAGGTAATGTACAGGGATTATGGTTAGGAAATTAGTCAGGCAATTCACATCATAACAGGGAATTCTCATTGCAGACTCAGGTTTATGCTTGTCATACATAAATGTATTATAAATGAACTAACATCATAATGAAGTGTAATCTTGTGAGTATATACAACATATGACAAGTATGTGGTAAAATAATCTTGAATTATTCATTGTGTCACCATGAAACTCTACTGAAGAGACATATGACATCACCTCACTCCAGACCATCACTTGTCATGAGCATATTTCTTGTGCATATGCCTGGTGTTAAGAAAAGGAAAATGCTCCATTACAACGATTACAAGCCTGAGTAAAAACCAATGCCTCATTTCCCCATCTTATTTTAGGTATCACTAACCTCTCCTGATCATAGTGCATTAACCCTGTGACTGATGGACTGAAATGAGTGGTGCAGGTTGGGTAACCTAGGGTTTACACTAGGGGGCAGCGTTGTGCATGGCAGGCAGTGGCACTGAGATGGTATTAGGTTCAGAGATTGTCATGAGACCAGAGGAGAAGCAGATGATTATGTAGGGGGTGGAGGTGGGGGTGGGGGGGGGGTTTAAAATGGGGCTTGGGGTGGAGTGTGCACAGAGAGGGAGGAGGACCACAGTTTACAAGGCACATGTAGATCCTGAAGGGGTAAATGCGATTTTCGGGGGTGTGTGCTGGTGGGGGTGTTTGCTGGAGAGGGCCGGGGAAGGTTAGACTGCATTTTGCCATTAGGATCCTAAGGATAGCTGGACTGGAAGAAATTGGAAAAAAGACAGATGAGGCCTCCAGGTGATTTCATCCATCCTTCCTCCCAATTCTCGCGAGTGACCATCCAATCCGGTTGCGTCTCAAGGCCTGCACAGTTTTCCAGAAGCCATTGGGTTCCTGCGACAGCCTCCTCCCAGCAGCTAAGGAGCAAGTGACATGTGACCTCCATGTGACACTTAATCACCAGGCCCTCCACGCAGAGAGAGACCTGCAGGTCCTGGAGCGCTTGCACAGAAGAGAGAGAAGAAAAAGCACAGCCATCCCTTCCGGACAGGGAGTGAGATTCTCCAGCTCATTTTCTCTGTCCCACTTCATGAAAAAAACAGTTACCCATGCAGTCTTTAGTGCTGAGCCATCTTACAGAGACAATAGAGGCACAATGCAATTGTCAGGCAAAAGAAACAAAGGCAAAAAAGTGAACTATTCAGTTAGTCAGTGCTTGATCAATGGCAGGCATCAGTCTGGTTGCAGTCCAGCTGGTTGGGGACAGTGTGCTCAGCACTCTCCTTGGGTGGGGACTCTAAAGTGACACCACGCAGGGCCTCGGTCCCAGCTCACTGACCAATGAAGCTCACTGTGCCTGCTTGCTGTGGTGGAAAATTGGCTACTGGCTCTTTGATTACACAGCTCTGATCCACTCTAATCAGTCGACTTTCGATTAACCCACTAGACACCTCATAAGCTTGTTCACATGCTCCCCCAGCACAAATAAGCAGCAAAGTTCAAAAGCAAATGACACAATACGTTGCACTCTGACAGACATACAAAGGACGCACATTTTCAAAAGGGGGATCAGCTGAAAAACCAAAAACAAAGATTGCATAACTGTTTCTTTTCCCTGTATGTCTTACTCCGCCCATTGGTCTAAGCGTGCACAGCACACCCAGGACCCAAAAGATCCAACTTAATCCAGTGCTTCTGAGCTCCCTGTTTCATCCAGCACCAACAGAAGGAAACATGCACCTCCAAAGACCTGCTGGAGCTTCTGACATTTGTTTCACGCAGACAAGTTCCTGGCTCTGTGCCTCTGCCCACTTCAGTGCATTGACATGTTGAATGCTCCTCTTAAAAATCTATGTGCAGCACTGCAATGGACCATCCTCACCATAAATCTTGGAAACTGCAGCAACAGTAGTTGATTGAAAAGGCATCAATAGATTGGAGCAGCACCTTGCAGCAGAAGGAGTAGGTTCCTACATCGTTGCCATGGAGAAGGAAATGCACTGCAGGGTGCCCACACCCATACAAAGGAACCATGGCTATATACTACCCATATCTGCACCTGTCACTCAAGTTAAATGCATATTTGTATATTTGTATATATTATACAGCAAAATCAACACCTCTTCCATATAAATTCAGTTAATTCCAAAATACATTATTTTGATATTGCACATACAATATATATTTTAAATATACCTGTATTTACACTTTTGTTGTATGTGCACTTTAATGCTACTGGTGGCATATCACTTTCACAAACAAAATTTTGCAGACAATGTGTTTGCACCAAGTTCTACTGTATGGTTCCTCCATATAGGCAGACATGCCTGTCTGGTTGAAACACGCCTCCAAAACACTAACATTGGCTAATTTCGCAATGAGACCACCAAGACCACCAAAGGCGCTGTGCTGTTAAGTGGGAGCAGTAGACTTAGCTTACATGAAGACAGGGATTAAAGCACTTAGAGAACACAGAAAGCATCTGCGTCTGGGTACTGAAGTTTTTTCGTTCACAATTTGAGAGCACTGTGTAATAATCCCGTTATACTCGCCCCTCTGCCACCAGCAGCATGGAGCAGAAAAAATGCCAGACGGCACCACTGTAGAGTGCACACAAGGCAAACAGAAGAAGACTTTGTGTCTGGGAGAAGGTCGCACACAGAATTCTGCCCACACAGTGCTGGCAGGCCCATTCTGCCTGTGGGTAAAGCACGCAGCACAGCGCCTCTGTTCTGATGCAGGGAGATCAGTTTGGCTCGCAGCTCACAGGTCAAACATTTGCTGAGGAAAAAGCTCCCTCACAGAAACACTACCAATCCAGGGGAACAGTCCAGCCCTCGCTCCTACCAAATCAGTCCTAACTTTTCAGTCTTTAGTAGACCCAAACATTCCTTGTTGCTACTGGTTGTGCTTTTTCTTTTTTTTTAATCACGTTAACAGCAATTTGGAAGAGAAATGGTCTTGTTTCTGTTTGGAGTACCCTAGTGTCCTAGAACCAATAAAAGGCTGAGATGTGCTTAGTGGAGGAATTTCAGTCCATGTCTCAGTGTTATATCTGAGGACATGCAAGCATGCCCGTGGTCCTAGAGCATTCACAGCATTTATGAATTAGTTCATCAGGAGAAGATCTGCATTATGGGATGGTGAAAGGACTGGCTGGCCCAGTTGCCTGCTGAAGAGGAAAAGAGGCTGCCCATGCTATCTCTCCCGCTGCCTGTGGGCTTCACTCTGGCTTTGTGCTGAGTTTGGGCTGAATTGCCTAAGCACCAGTCTGCAGCAGCCTGGAGAAGCTGCTCCACTTGATAAGAGTCTTTGCACGGATCCTTGCATCTGAGCTGACCACTGCAGCAACCACTCCATTAACTTTGTCAGCGCTCAGTACCTCTCTCCTTCACTCTCTATACCATTATTTTATTCCATCTGTTTTTCTGTCTTCCCCTGTCCTCCTCTTTCTCTCTGCCTTTCTTGTCATGTTCTGACTGCCCCTTGTTCTTTTATTTTCTCCTTCCCTTTAAGCCCTCTTCTAATCTACCGTTTCTCTTTTTTATCTATTCCTCCCTTGTCCATTTTGTCTCTCTGAGCACTGAATGCCTTCCTTTCTTCTGTCTCTCTCCCTGCACTGTTTGGAGGGGTGCCGGGGACATGAGCTGGGGGAACAGTATAGTATACACGCTGAATTGTCAGGAGCCCTCTGATACATTAGACAGCATTGTTGTGAACAACTCTACTCCAAACTCAAGCATGTCCATTAGCTTCAGAATTGCATTTCAGCCTGAGTTTGCCCAGGACTGCATTTCTCCAGTCCTCACTGTGAGGGACAGTAGCTGAGATGGCACACAGTGGTCACCCAATACTGTCTCTGCGGTTATACAGCGGTCTTTTCCTTTTTCTATGTTTTTTTTTTTTTTTTTTGCAAAGCTGGCTCAGCGGCTTGATTAGAAAATGAGAACTCAGAAGTGCAGTAAAACACTTATTGACTGTTCCAAGAAAGTGTAGCAGTCTCAACATGGGGCACAGGACTGGGGGGAAAGGGGTGCAGAGGGTCTCACCAGGGTGTCCAAGGCCCCACATTTGGCAGTGTTCATTTTACTTGGCACAGCAGAGGGGCCCCAAAGATGACAGATCTCCCATTTAGAGACTTCCCCTATCCTTGTGAAATTCCTGCATGGCCGGACATTTTGGCTCTAGTTGTTTTTGGAGGAAATCTGAACAAAGCAAACCTCACTGTAGATTACAAGGGACAGATGATTACAGCATCTAACTAACATCAATGGCATCTTGGTGTTGATGCCCTGCTCGTGCTTGTAAATGGTGTCCACTGGCAAAGCGCCGAGTCCTTCTGGTGTTTTGGATAATAAAGAGGCACCAGGGGCAGAGCAGGGTAGGTCAGGAGGGAAGGGAGCGGGGGATTGTCAGTTGTCAGTGGCACAATAGGTAAACATCTGTGACACTAGCATGGCGGGGAGCGCAGGCTGTGAAGGGGGCCATTAGAAGTGAAATACCTGCTGCTGGCCCTGGATCTTCAGGAAGTCTTCGCGCTGCTTGCTGGTCTTGCTCTTCTCCGGGCTGCTCTGCTGCAGGTGCTTGAGGCGGGAGGCAGCAGAGGAGTGGGGGGCTTTGTTGGAGCCAGAGGAGCTGTTTCCGGTCTGTAAAAGAGCGAGAGAAGCAGGGAGTAAGCCTCTGTGCAGCCTCAGAGTCCCAAGAGCTCAGCAGCTGACCCTTCACATCATCCAGACTCATATTCCAGATCACCCTCTAAATGATCACAAAAGAAAACATTGCTGAAGTCCGGCTTTGGAAATGCACTGATCTTCATAAAACCTTTCAGGTGCAACAAAGGTTTCTCAAAGACAGCCACAGGTTTTCAGACAGGAGTAAGTACTGATTCCTCA
This sequence comes from Megalops cyprinoides, assembly GCF_013368585.1. Classification (NCBI taxonomy): domain Eukaryota; kingdom Metazoa; phylum Chordata; class Actinopteri; order Elopiformes; family Megalopidae; genus Megalops; species Megalops cyprinoides. The sequence continues at coordinate 40,681,367 of NC_050583.1, forward strand.
GGTGGTTTCTTTAATTCATCATGAGAAAAGCGGAACAGAAAATGATAATGAGCAAAATAAGGAACAGTGAGGCCTCCTAATGTATTTTTCATTAGAATTTCAGCAATTCCTAGAGTCAGAGATGAAAATTCTGATTACGTTCCTCCATAGGATTCTTGCTTATTAATTTGCTGATTTTCTAAATGAGCGAAAAAGTGATGCATTGTGCATCTGGGAAGTGTTAATGAGCAGAGTACCACACTGCAGCCAGAGATGATAGCAAAACACAAGAAATGTGAAGGCTACATTTATAGCAACATTTAGACTAAGGTATAAATACATATAAATATATGTAGTAATAATTTGATGTATATTTAGCTAACCACTGCCAACCTTAATAACTGATTATGTGACAATATAAAATCAGAAACTGCTTTAAGGCTTCAAAAGTACCCTTCAAGAGAGAATTTTAATATTATCTGTTTGGTGAAACATACATTCTCGTATATTCTCAGCACTGATTTCTGAGTGCAGAGTCTGCACTGGGGAGAAAGCACAGCTTCCAATTCCCTTTCATTTGCTGTTTAGATCCCCCTACTGTTGACCCTCTATCCTCAGCCTACCTCAGATGATAATCACACATATTATCAGAGCATGACTGCGACTGGTACCATTGTGGCAATTATATGAACTACATCTCCCAGCATGCTTTTGCTGCTCTGTTCCAGATGATAACATTTACCCAATGCATTCAGTAGCCTGGAGGGTTGGTTGTCATTAAGGAATGTTTTCATCCCATTGTTGATGCCTGAACAATACTGGAGGAGACATAGGACTCAGATACCTCACAACTCATGAAACCTTTAGCAAGACTAAAGAGACACAGCTGCAGTCCCTTTAGTCTTTAGTCTTTACTCTTTAGCTGCAGTCTGAGCTTTAAGTATTTATATGGCAAGAGAAAAAGAATAATCAGAATACGTATTGATGTGAGTGTGGCGGAAGGGCCACGAAGAGCATGCGCTTTTTTCATCTTGGCTTTTCATCTTGTATGCTTTTTGAATACCTTCATTTTTATTGGCGTTGGCTTTGATGAATTATGTTCAGCCAAGTTAAAGTTCTGTTCCATTAACAAACCCTACAATGATGTTTTGCAAATCAAACAACTTATAAATCAATAGGAATTGAGCAGTAATTAGGCAGGCTATTGATTTCAGAGTATTGGACAGGAAACATCACTGAGAGTGCAGGGGAAAAAACAATCAAGAGACTAAACGAGCCCTTTTAGGGGGAGGTCAGTGAGGGAGAAGACAGTTTATTGATGAAGAAACAAGGAATCCCTGATTTACAGACAACACGCTGGGACAGGGCGGTCATTACGGGTGATCCCAACAACCACGCCATGCACTGGGCCAGTAACCCTGCCTTCAGATAATGGAGAGATACAACTAAAACTGTTCCAGTGCTAGTACTGAGCAAAAACAAAATATCCATGTCATGGTACTACAGCATCATAGCAACATTATGACAAAGTTATGCATCAGCAGGTATTATGACTTAGTCACTCCATATCTTAAGACAGGGTTGCAGCCTCCCTCTAATTCAACAAAAGTGTAAGATTAGAAATAGCTCATTTGCCTTTGTCTGTTATGTATCTCTTTCAAGGCATGAAACATTGAGCATCTTGTTGAATTTGTTTTTTTATGGTTTCATCAAAATACATTTTAATGGGTTCTCTTTTTACAGAGCTAAAACCACAGTATTTTGAAAATCAGAAGCCTACAACAGACATCTGCAAATTGAGCCTCATGACTGGAGCTGAAAAAAGGTGTCTAAATCTCTTCTCTTCTTCCAAGAAAAGTTGCAGGAGACAAAAGAAGGAAGGACAATCCCAAGCCAAAGGAGTGTGGAGTAGATCACAGAGTGGCACACAGGTGATATCAGGAAGTGAAAGAGCACATAGGACGGGTGGACCTTGAGCATGTGTGCTGGCATAGCAGAGGGCTTAGGTGGGACTGGGGGCTTTTTCTTGGAGAGGAGGCAGGTGGTCTCCGAACTAGTGGCTCTAGGTGACAGGTCCGGATAATCTGTGGCCTGCCCTGCATCCCAGCACTCCTTCCTGGTCTCTGAGGCATCAGTCAGCTGTCCCACAAAGTCCCTGGGAAAGAGGTACCCCGCAGAGGGGTGGCTGCTAATCTCCTGAAGAGTGCTCTCCAGCTCGCGGATGGTTTCTTCCAGGCTGTCCAGCCTTCGGTAGGCGCTGCTGCGGATGTCTTCTGTCGACAACCTTGTAGGTACACCCTCTCCGGACTGGCTCTGTTGGATACCAACTGACCCATTTGGTGTTGACCTGTAGTCCCTGGAGTGTGACAGCTTTGGACTGATATCATCTTCCCAGTTAGCTGATGCAGTGGTGTCCCCCTCTACCGTGGTAGAGAGCTGCAGGGTTCTGTGTCCTGTCTGAAGGCCCTGCCTCAGTGCCTCTCTTAGTGCATCCAGCTGTGCTCTTGAGAGCTGGATCCTGTGATTATTTCTCCTGGAGGTGCTCTGTGTCCTTATTGTTCTTGGTTTGGGCACTGGCCTCACCCTAAGTATCTGAGAGTGAACTTGACCCCCAGCTTGTAGGTCTGCCTCCTCTGTCTCATCCTCCTCCAGCAGTGCCTCTAGGTGTCTGTAGGCCTCTTTGACCTGCAGGGGCTCTTTAAAGATCAGGATCAGTGGAGTGCTACTTAAATGAGGCCTATAGGGTTTACCCCCAGGTGTGTGGAGCTCAGCAGGACTCTTCAGAGTCTGGGGCTGGATGAACAAGGTCTGCACCCCTTCCCCAGCCTGACTGCTGAGCACCAGAGCCTCTCTGCTCGGCAGCACCCTCAGCTGCCTGTCTGTGAGCATCAGGGCCACGTCCTCCTTGTCTTCCTCTCTGTCCGTCTCCTCGAAGGATTCCTGAATCCTCAGCTCGTAGCGGGAGGGCTTCTGGGGTGGATGGCCTGTGATAATCTCCTCAGAGAGGCTGGACACCTTAGAAACAGCCAGGCTATATGTGAGGGTCTCTTTCTGAGCAGATATCTGGCCACTATTTATGGTTTCTCTTTTGTCAGTGGCTGTGGTCAATCTGTGGTCCATGGATGTGGCCAGATTGAAGGACTGGTGAGAGCTTTTAACATCTCTTCCTGAAACTCTGTCCTGCAGAGTTCTGCGTGCAAAATGCCCATCCTGTAGACCAGCTGTAACTGAGGTCTCTGAAGGGGATGATGGGGCAGTGCACTCAGTCAACACAATACGAGGGACGTGACTGGATGATGAACTGGGGGGTATAACATCTTGTTCCTGTGAATAACATTTGAGAAGTATGTTAAACTACTAATACTGTCAGTGAAAAACATTACTGCTACATAAAAATTCCAGAATTAATAGCAGAGAAAGCAGAAGTGGTAGTAACAGCAGTAGCAGCATTCAGAATTGTGGTTTAACTGCCATTCTTTCTCTATGGTAACTACTACTGCCATTACTCTTAATATTAACCTTTATCATTGCTGTGCCATTTGAAATAACAACAGGGAGCAGCAGCAGATTCACTGCTGGTTTCTTTGCTGTCACTATCTATAGTAAATTCAAATTCATCAAATTCACTATAGTGCAGTGCTTGATAAGATTGGAGAGTCAGATATTGTCTTTAAAAGCCTCTTTGTTTTCAGTGGAGCACAGAGAGCAGTGTGGAACCACTCCGGTCCTCATGTGGGAGGGGGACAGCAGGGTGTTGAGTGGAACTGAGAACAGCTCTACAGGGATATACAGGGAGAGAGACAGAGCAGGAGAGATGTAAAGGGAGGGAAAGGGGGAGAGAGCAGAAGAGAGAGGCAGAGGGAGAGAGACAGGGGAGAGAGCAGGAGAGAGAGGCAGAGGGAGAGAGACAGGGGAGAGAGCAGGAGAGAAAGGCAGAAGGAGAGAGAGAGGGGAAAGAGCAAGAGAGAGAGGCAGAGGGAGAGAGACAGGGGAGAGAGCAGGAGAGAGAGGCAGAGGGAGAGAGAGAGAGAGCCTGTGAGGCAGGTTGTAATAGGACTGGACAGCCCTGACAACGACCTCTCTCCAGCTCACCTCCCTGGCTGCAGTCAGCCAGCTCTCTGCAAAAGGCCAAATTATTCACTCGCGTTTGCTCTTCTTGCATTTTTCATGCAGCCTCTCCTAATTGGTTTGTTCACAACCACAGCTGCAGCCAATGGTGGCTTTGCCATTTTTAGGCCTGTCATGTTCGTTTAGGATTGTGAGAAGTTGCACCCCTCTAATATGAGACTCAGATACAGTCTGGCTGCAGTATTCTGTATGTTACACGGAGACTGATAAACAGCTTGTTTGATCAAAACAGCATTAGAACAAAGTCACAGAGAATATAAATCTATGCAACAACTGAATGCAGCACAACAAAGCTCATCACTATTTGGAAGGAATGGGATTCATACCTGTAAGGAAGGAGCAGGTGAGCTGATGCTGCGTTTGTACAGTTTTCCCAGCTCCCACTGTAGACTGTAACAGTCCAGTGAAGCTGTGGATGGCTGACATAGTAGACAGTACTGTGACGCATGGCACATCAACTTACTTTCACCACAGCCTTGGAGTGGCACACAGCAAACTCACCATGCCAAATCTTCACATCACAGCACAGAACCTCTCTGTCAGTGCTTAAGAACTTGTGGTTTCGAAGTGATAGTGTACAATGCATGTAGTCCACACACCTGGTACAAAGGGAAGGGATGGGTTCCCCATTCATAAGAACAAACTCTACTCACCTGCTGAATGTGCTGCTTCCCATTGAAATGAACATGAATGTTATTTACTGGCAGGCATTTTAATGTGTACAGATACAGTACAGAGGTTCCTAACTACCAGATCTGAAACTCCTTCTCCTTTCAGTGTCTTGCCTTCAGTGCGAATGCCTGGGTTAGTAAGAGAGGGTGCAGTTATCACTGTTATTAGAGTGGACATGGGCAGATGGTGTCAGTGGAGCAGTTAGGCAAACAGAGGGTTCTAGGCTGTTAGGTGAGGTGGGTGTGTGGGAAGGGGGGACTCAAACTGGATTAACACAGCGCTGCCTGGTGCGTTTCAGTGCTGACGACACCCCAGAGAGCTGGACAAGTGACTTTCCATAACTGCCACGACGTTCATGAGCACAGCCCGCTTCACTCGGAAATCGCTTTGTTGAGCCTGTTACTGTGCGATGGAGAAAAGGGTGGGGGGTGTCCCTTGCATACTGCCTGGGGCAAATCCAATGTCCATTCAGCCACCTCAGCAGCAGCAGTGCGGTCATATTTAGACAGTGTGCAAACACACACCACTTCAAACCAGGCATGCACACGGCAGTGAGGGTTCGGGGTACTGTGCGTCGCCGGAGGCCGGTTGCTGTGTCTCTGGGCTGAATCCCCTCGTGGTAATTCCACAGGTGAGTTAAAATGGCGCCCAATGTGCAGGAGTGGAGGTTAGTGTAGGGATGAGGAAGAGACAGGGCGAGGCAGAGAGAGAGGGCCTCGCAGGAAGTGGTCCACACAAGCCAACACAAGTTTACCTTCCTTCCAGGGGCCACTAAGGGCCACAGGTCCAGGCTGGAGGGAGGGGTGCTGGTCCTGCGAAGGGTGCTGGGCAGGGAGTGGGGAGGGGACACTTTGACTTTAACTGGGGTTCTCTGAAACACCTGGCGAAGGAGGGGAGGGGAGGGGCAGAGACAGTGTGAGAAAAGAACGCAAGCTGGGCCAGCCTCTCACCCCCTCACACAGGATAATGTAAAACACTGTGAAATGTCACAAATGCTCGGAGACAGGAGAATAGCTGAGGAAGTCCATCCATTGTTCAACTGGGACAACAAGCATAACGTGAGGGAGAGAGTACAGTCCAGGATGAATGTGAACCTTACAATGACTCGGTTCATTCAACGCTCATCTCTTCCTTTCAACAAAATTCAGAAATGAGACGTCAGGGCAAGGGAGCTTAATTTGGGCCATTAGGTATTTTCTAACTCCCAGAGGGATGGAGAAGTATCTGCTTTGAGTGAGAGAAAAATTAGCTCTGGGTTTAATGCTACATCCAACTAACAAACGGTGTTTTGACCCATCAAGTCAGGTTCTGAGCTCAGCATAGGTCCAGAATAAACAGGGTCATTGAATCCACTGATTGTTTATCTGACCTCTGAGAGGCCTCTCTGAGAGAGGGAGACTGAGGCAACACGGCATTAGTTTTATTCTGTCTGTATGCGATTTGTGCATTTACCATCTGTTCAGTGAGGCCCCGGAACATGGACAGGCACCCTCCTCGATTAAACCTAACACACAGCCAGACGGTGGGTGTGCTTGTTCTTACGCATCCTTTCTTGTCTAATTCTCTGATATGTGCTGGAATGTGCAATTAAGCACCTTAACAAAGGCACCTACAGCAGTTGTGAAAATTAGTGTAGAGGTGTAGACACTGAAGTGTAAATTATGCCTTGTGGCATAACTGTGTGTGTTTTGTGGGACAGTGTGACATGCTCGCATTTCTATTCCACTGACAATGCTGCTAAAAATCCTGAGAATGTCAAATGTTGGCTGGGATGGCCCCTCGAAAATAGACACTTTTGGGGCCCCCCATGCCCAGCTCCAGATGCCCTCATTCTGGGCTCCTACCTCCAGCTCAGCAATGATCTTCTCCTCATCATCTTCCTCTTTCACCCCTGAGGCAGCAATGACAGGGGGCGTGGAGGCAGGCCTGGGGGCCTCGGAAACAGTCCGACGCAGCTTGATGTGGGGCTTTTGTGCCTCCGTCTCCTCTGACTCTGCCTTCTGCACAGACAGGATAGTGAGACAGCGATGAAGTGAGACAGAGAGAGAGAGTACGTGCGAGTAAAGCCTGCAAAAAGTTGCAGCCCTCGAGAGCAGGCTGACGTGGGACCGTGACTGGTTGATGTCCAGAGAAGAATCGATGCTCTGAGCATGGTTCTGTGCCTGCTTTTTTTTGCGCTCTAATTATACGTTGTCTTGCTACCTTGCTCCTTTCGCTCCACCTTCCTCACCTTCACGCTCTTGCTGGTGACAATGACCTCTCCGCTACGGTTGGTAGTCAGCCCATGGGATGATGGGAAACTGCGCCGTGGTGGCGGGGGAGGGGGCGACTTGGAGGGCTTCTCCGTGCGATACCGCGGCACTGTCAGCTCATCTAGGGGGGTGGGTATTGACATTTTTCAAAGCAATCACATTTTAACAATACGTGTGCATTCTCAAACGATTTTATGTGTGTATCTAATAACTGGAAATCCCATTGTGTGTTTCAGTGGCTAACTGAGTGAATAATGGGGTCCACTGAATTAATGAAAACACGCTCCTTCTATGGCTTTTCCTCAGTCACTCTGTCAATGAGTATCAGTGTCCACTTTGTGAGCATTAGCGCTCACTGTTAGTATTAGTGTCCTGTCTATCAATCAGCATCAGTGCCCCCTCTGTGAGTATTGGTGTTCACTTTCAGTATTAGTGTCCACTCTATCTATTAGTATCAGTGCCTGCTTTGTAAGTATTAGCGTACTCTGCGTCAGTGATTATCATTGACTACTCTGTTGAGCAGAGTAGTCAATGATAATCAGGCCGGTATGTTGTCTCACCAGAGCCGCGACGAGAGCCGGCCTCCTTGCTGGACAGCTTGTGGGCAGAGTGCTGGGGCTTGCTGGGGCGGTGCTCCGGGGTGGCACTGCTGCTCTGGGAGGCAGGGAGTGCCGGGGGTTTGTTGATCTGCTTGGCAGCAAAGTCCAGGTCAGGGATGGCCTTCATAAGCTCGGCCTGGGTCTCCTCCAGCAGACGGTTGATGTCCTGGGCGCTATACTGTGTCAGGCTGGCCCGCTTCTCCTCCCAGTCTCGCTCTGCAGCCTGACCCATGCGTACACACACACACACACACACACACACACACACACAGGTCAGTGCTTCAGGATCTCTCATAGTTAATGGGATCTAACCATCCTGAAAACACTGAACCCACTGAGTACTGAATATTCACTAACAACTGAATTAACTCCTACTATGCTGACATCCTCACTCACTGACAAGGTGATCTGATGCATGCAAAAACATACACAGACAGACCTGCAGACAAATTTTAACACATACAAAAATGCAGATACAAATGCAAACAGAGTCCCACATTCCCAGGGAAACACACAATCAATGAGACATACAGGGACAGACGAAGTAGTGCACATGTAAGACAGGTGCCCAGTACCAGTCTGACCTCCACGGACACCGATTTGTCAACACCCCGGCGGCCTGACAGCTCCTCCAGGGCCCGGTTCTTGAGGGGCCCTGGGGGATGGGGGTCGTGGTGTTGGCCGGAGGGGTTGGTGTGGACGGAGCTGGTGTGGGGCATCCAGTTGGACAGACTAGTGCCACCCCCCAGGTCATTGAGATTGAGGGGTGGGCTGGTAGGAATGTCAAAGTCTGTGCTCTTGTTAAATTCATCCCCCTGTTTGGGAGAGGGGCTGGCAAAGTCTTCCTGGCCCTTCCATATACCCTCATTCACCTGTCTGCACACAGAGAAACACACATAGCAGCTTCACAGTCAACTCTAGGAGACCCAGCATATATGTAACCAGAGTCAGTAGTGAGGTCAGTGTGTTCCTTACCTGCGGAGTGAGGTCAGTGTGTCTGTGACAGTTTTGCAGCGTTTCAACAGGGCATCCAGTCTGTGTGGCTCCTCTTTGAGGAACTTCACTGCCTCCACCTCTACCCTCAGCACCACGCGCATCTTACTCTGTAGGCTCGGGAACTGGTCTACACAGACAGAGAGGGAGATCAATACACACATACACACACGCACGCATGCGCGCACACACACACACACACACACACACACACACACAGTCCGAGGTATTCTGTAGTATCTCAGTACATTTGTCATACACTGTCAATGTTGCACTGTATTTCTCAGCGTGTCTGAGAGTGAGTGGGCACTTCACCATGGCTGTGCCCCAATTCATAAAATAGCATACTGCATAATAATGGGCTGCATCATAGGTACTCTGTACTAAATCTTTTGGTACACCTCAGTGAGTATGCAAGTACACATCGTGCATCCATTGTGAGCATACAAATTTGTCAGAATTCTAAATGAATGATCCACAGTAGAGGCTAACCAACTAGGCATGGTGTTTTGCTTTCATTATAGATACTCTGGCATGTTAAGTTAGGTGACAGTATGTCAAATGATCCATATTAGCATAGCACCAACAACAAATTTGATACATATTAAATATAAATGGTTGAGTATAGGTCTGGGATAGGAAGTGTGATATACTTCCTGTAGTGAAGCCAATGCCCACTTCTTTTTCAGCGATTGTAGTATGTGATCCAGGTATCTTCAAGCATATAACACTACCCATATTCTCAGGTGTGCACATACTGGATGATTGAACATACCTGATAACCATGCAACATGCTATGCTACAGTGCAATTAGGGATACAGCCCCTATCTCAGTTTAAATCAGCGTATCTCAGAACATCAGCAAGTCTCAGCATCTCTCACTGTCTCATTGTGTCTGTTTTTGCATCTCAGTGTACCTCAGTGCGTCTCATTGCATATCTGTGTGGATGAGAACATCAGCATGTCTTGAGCATCTAACTCAAAATATCAACATATCTTATTGAATCTCAGTGAGCCTCAGTGTCTCAGTGTTTTTTTTTTCAGAATATTAACATTTCTCCCATCTTGACAACTCACTCTTGAGTTCAGTGAGCGTTTCTCCCAACTTCCTCAGCACCGAGGTCTTCTCCTCCAGCTCCTGCACCGTCACCAGCCTGTGATTTACTGACGAGTCTTTCTGGATCTCCTCCACTGATTTCTCCAAGTCACTGAGGAATACAACACCCTTACCACAAACTGCAGAACCTGATAATGGACACTTTAAAGTGTTACAGCTGTATCTACCTTCACGTTTCAGATAAAAGAGAACTGTGGCAGTACGCAGGAGGGAAGCTGTGATTATTATGACATCTCGACTAGAGCAAAGTGTGTGTCTTGCAGCACCCCTGTGAAGTCTGAACGTACTGCTACAATGTCAATGATGGGCACTGCTGTTAAAAGACTGAACTCACTGCAGCTGCTGTATGATCAGCTCCTCCTCATTGAGGTACTTCAGTCTCTCCTCCTCCACAAGGAGGCGCTGTCTCTGCAAGGGGTCCTCTTGCTTGCGCAGGGCGTCCGTCACCCTCATGTTGATCTCCGTCTCCGTGCGCTTCAGCAGTGACCGCACAGAGTCCTGGTTCTGGAGCTGCACACACACACACACACGTACGCATGCGCACACACACACACACACACACACACACACAAGCACACAAGCATTCACATATTCATTATGAAGTTCCCTGATTTATGTTAAATTTCTGTAATACCTTTGACCTTTCTTTCAGTTATAATACATTTCATCAATATTTTGTGGAATATCTTGAAGCCATTTTAAGCTTGAAACCATGAAACCATTTTACCAAAATGTACCCCAGGCTGGTGCAGGATATGTCCCTTTAACTTGAAAAACTGTAAATCTGCTGAGCCGACCACACTGCACAGTCAAGCTCAGTACTTGCATTTCTTATAATGCACATACATAAAATACTGAAAACATGCATTGAATGCTTTTCAGAACTATACATTTAATAAAATCTCAAAGGTAAGATAGTAAAATTATTATTGTCTCTGACAAAAATAACAGCTAGTATTAAATTGTTGTGAATATTACTGACAAATCATTTTTGCTGTGTTGATGTATGTAGGTCTATACATGTATGCATGAGTCTATACTTGTATGAGGTTTTTTGGGTCTATTCCATCCATTTTATGTTGGTATAGGGACAGTTTTGCCCTTAGGTGTATGCTGATTAATGTATGGAAATACAACTGTTCTGTACATGTGTAATTATGCGTTACTGTATAAATATTTCAGCCCTGTAGCTACTCTATTTTGTATTGGTGTGTGAGAACATTAATATGCAGCTTGCCTATTGCTCCTACTCTGAATAAAACTGATCAGGTGTTTTATTGGACTCTGTCCTTCTGTTGTGACTATGAACCCCGGCATTGGTAGCATGAGAGATATCTTCTTTTCTCTAAAATATTAAGGATGTATACAAAAAGAGAAAAATCTTAATGCTGTGTAGCATCACCACTATTTACTAAAAAAGCAGCCTACCCCCAGTGTGGTGCTCTGCATTATTCATTGACTGTATTTATTATTCAGTAGTGGTAGACTTTTTCATACACTGTAGTAACACAGGTTCAAAGGTGTGTACTTCAACACACATGAATTCAGATGTATGCCTCTAAACATCTATCTACATGTCATTTATCTCTCTCCTCCCTCTGTAACATACTGTAACATATTCTCATGCCTCTACATCTTGCTGTCACTCTGGTTTTTCCATCACAACACGCAGAAGTGAGGGGCAGCCTGCCCTATAAGTGTGTTAACTAGTGGCAGCACACCTCCCCTACCCTCATCCTATACCTCCTCTGTCTTAAACATTCATCACTCACCTATCCACATCATGCACACCTCCCCTATCTCAAACTTTCACACCTCCCCTATCACCATGCTGTACGTTCCCTATCCTAAACATGCATATCTCTCCTATCCCCTTCCTGAAAATGTCCTCTATCCCAAACATATACACCAACCTTATCCCCATCCTGAAAATGTCTTCTATCCCAAAAATTTACATCTTCCCTATCGCCATCGTGCAAATGTCTCCTATTCCCACTACCTGTATTCCTCACCACATCCATCAGACTTTCAGAGCCGCAAAGGCCCCTCATCCCTACTGCATGTCAGCACCGCTGTGTTTCATTAACTTCTTCGGAAGATGAAAGTGGCCCGTAATTAAAACGCCCACAGTGCTGTCACATTGGAACCAGGCGGGGTGTTTTTTGCTCAATGTGATGCTTCAGAGAAAACACCTCCTCTGCAATTTTCACCAACTGACATTTAACTGCATAGCTCTCTATAAAACCTGTCAGGTAACTGTGACACTGTACAAAAGACATTGAATATTCTTTTTTTTTTAATTCAGCTTCTGTTCATCCACCCCAAGATATCAATAAAAAAGTGCATTGTACTGATGCGAAATGTGGATAGTATTGATGGAAAGGAGGATTTTAAGCTTTCAGACATACCTTATTGTAATGATAACTCCTGCTCAATTGCAACAAAGGAATGAAAAACTCACCTTCTGTCCTTCCATGGGCTAAATTCAAAAAGACCAAAAACTAAGCTGATATCCAGGTAGTTGTTAAGATGGCAGACATGAGTTGGGGTTTGAGGTGGGCTCATTAAAGTCTGTGTATTACCTGGACTGTTCCGAGAGAGATCATTTGGTGGCATTCGCATGTGATAGTGTGGTTGCCCACCTGCATCTTGCGCAGCTGGGACAGCTGGTCCCGCAGGTCAGTGGCATTCTGCTGCAGGTCGTGTAGGTGCAGCTGCATCTGCAGCCGTGTGACTGTGGTGGCCTGTGTGGCTTCCGCAGGTGGGGGCGGCATCAGCGCTAAGGGGGCGGAGGGCGTCAGGGCTGCCAAATCAGAGGACAGGACAGGAGTCATAAACCAGCAGTGTCAACATGGGGAAATTCCTGGGGGGATAATGGACAAAACTCCCTCTCTCTGTCTTTCTCTTTCTGCCTTCCTCTCTCACACAGAGACACAGAGTTCATTCACAGGGGCTCACACACACAAAGCCATATCCAAAGACAGTTTGGGACCTAAACAGGGATAGACTCATGCCAGTTGTAACCCCCAGAGCACCAGCATCAGACTGATGCTCCTCTGGACACAAAGCCACACTGCATTCAAGTGAATAAAAAAAACTCTAATGCTCCCACACACAGGACCCCAGCAGCTGTAGTTCCCCAAGGGAAGTGGACGCAGCAGTCTATAGGAGTGAATCCACACACCTGCACCACAAGTGGACAGGGGACAGTTCCCACAAACCAAAGATCATTCCCCTGCATTTCACCAGCTACAGATGAGGCATGAACAGGCAAAGGTTCATGACAGCCGACCTGAGGAAATCTGACTCAGAGAAACACCAGCCATGGGAAAGTACACAAAGACGGGAGGAGGGGGAGACAGGGCTTACGTCACACCACGGCCAGCTTTACTGACCGATGGCATCAATTCATTCAAACCATACTCTGTGTGACAGGGGACGTCAAGCACAATGGAAGGAACACAACACCCACGCACTGTTCCTCCAGCTTTCCACAGTGTTTCTCCTCTGCATAAAATTGCCCTTAATGAATCTGCAAGGTTCACAGACGGCTTGCTGAACCATGAGCGAGAAGAATAGCCTTGTTTTTCCAACAAAAACAAGGGCTGGTGAAACCCAGTCCAGCGCCGGGAGGAGTGCCTAGCGTAACTCACTGATTCTTGGACACAAAGGTATCCCACAAATCACCAAACTGAATCAGCACTCTGCTCCATCCATGCCTCTGGAACATTAGGAACACCCCCCTCCCCAGGCAGACACATGGGAGGGCTGAGGGAGACACACAGATACACACTCACACTAACAAACACACACACACACAGACATCAGACAGCGGGAAAGACACCTCTACTTCGACACACTGGGGCAAGAGCAGAGAGGAGCAAGATACCTTTCCTTTTTTTTAGCCGTCCAGCTGAAACAAAGAAGGAATGAACCCATTAAAAAAGAAACAAGCAAGAAGATAAACTTTGTTGGTTATTTACAGGTAGCTCAAAGTCGCCGTCTCAGGACGAGGATCCTCTGCTCTGCCACCTTCCAAAGCTGCTTTTCAAGAAGCAGGACTTAAGGAATCTCTCGGGTCTCCCCAGCGACCAGCCCTTTGTCTAGACCCTGCTTAGAAGGGTGCTGTGTTCTCCGGCCAGCTTGAGGCAAAGTCGGTGGTGGTTCTTGGATTTATAGACCGAGTGCGGGAGAGAAGCGGAGGTGCCAGTCAGAGGAGGTGCAGCCGTGTCACAGAATGGGGAGAGAGAGGATACAGGGGGCAGAGTGGGGGAGAGAATGAAGTGAGAGAGGCAAGTGGATGGAAAGAGGTGGGCAAGGGGGCGGTGAGCACTCTGCAGAGAGCGTAATGGTGTTCTGTATCTGAAGTCAGTCAGACTCACAACCTCACTGTTTACGCTGGGAATACCAGCACCAGGGGCAGAAACCTCCAGAACAGACGGCCCATTAAAGAGCAGAGATGCAGCCACGAATGGTCAGATTAAACAAACGCCTCATCGGATCACAAACAGTCGTTGAAAATAACCATTTCCTTAACAGTCAATAAACTCTGTGCATATAGCAATGCTGTCATCTTATATTTACCACCTGGCTGAAGTAAGTATAAAACCTGATCATCTTTATGTGATTATTTATTTACTATTATTGTACATTTTTATAATTTGATTGAATAACAATGATTCAGACAAATTGCCTTATGAATAGGATACCACTAAATGCCTGTGTTTCATTGTCAGGTTACAAAAACAGGTGGTGAATTTAAGAGGATAGGACTGCTTGGTGAGTCACCCGGTGGGAGGAAAAGAGGCAATGGGTACTCACTTCCTGTGCCCGAGCAGTCGCTGGTGGGCTCAGTCTTCTCGCTGGAAGAGAAAGGGGAGGCCCGTGAGAATCCCACCCCCGGCTCGGAGCGCCCCACCATCATGCAGAGCCGCAGCAGGCAGCATCTGAGGATCAATTGCCACAGGCCAGGGCCTCGCTTCAGTCTGCTGTCTGTCTCTCTATCACACACACACACACACACACACACACACACAATTGCCACAGGCCAGGGCCTCGCTTCAGTCTGCTGTCTGTCTCTCTATCACACACACACACACACACAATTGCCACAGGCCAGGGCCTCGCTTCAGTCTGCTGTCTGTCTCTCTATCACACACACACACACACACACACACACACACACACACACAATTGCCACAGGCCAGGGCCTCGCTTCAGTCTGCTGTCTGTCTCTCTGTCTCACACCCACACAACTGCAACAGGCCTCACATCAGTCTGCTCTCTCTCTCTCCATCTCTCTCTCTTTCTCTCTCTTTCTCTCTACCTTTCTTTCTCTCTCTCTCACACACACACACACACACACACACACATTCCCTTTCATGCTACATCAGATGAGGCTGATGGGTTCCAAAGAAACTCAGAAACAGACCTGTGTTTCTCCTCTAGTGGTGTGAAAATTCTCCCTCTGTGTCTGTCTGTATTACAGTGAGTCATACCTCTACATTAGTGGGACTCTTTCAAATGATGATGACGTACTCTATGTGACATTTAGAGTTTTTCAGTGCAATCATGGTGCTCCTTTGGATCCATTTGGAAATTAGATTTCAGTGTTGGCTAAACAAACAAAGCAGCTCCTACTTGTGTTAATTGAATGTGCTATGGAGTAAATCTGTAATTGCAGTGCAGCAGAGTGCTGTTGTCTACATCTCGCTGTGGTGGCATGAGCGTGGGCGTAGGGCTGCCGAGCTTTCTTACGTGCTGTCGCTGTCCGGCGCTCTGGTCAGCACGCTCTGCACCAGGCCTGTGAGACTGGCAATCTGTTTCTCCATTGCCTCCATCCGCTCCCTGGCCAGCACAGTCAATATGCACGCACGTTAGTTTATTCTCCCCTGCGCATGCAAGCACAGACGCACGCGAACCCGCACACCCTCTCTGATTTGCCTCGCATGCTCTCACAGATGGATGGGGGAAAAAAAAATCACCAAAGTCTATAATCTCTCACTTTCAGTGAACACAGCTGTCTTCCTTGTCTGCAGCTTCTGAGGCTCAGTTTTTACTTCCCAGTTATTATAGATCTGTTTGTTAAAATATGCTAGTGCTGTCAGAAAGAACGTGCCTTTTCAAAGATATTTAAAATGTGCACTTGCAGACTGTCCCGAACACAGCCAACAATATTGCCTCACAGCACTACAGTAGCAAGAGCAAGAAGCAAGAATTCTTGCAAACACACTTGCACAAACAAGCATGCACACATGTGTAAGCACAAACAGTACAAACACACACACGCATGCCATTCAAACACAAGCTCTGTGGTCTCCATGGTGTTCTCACCGGGTCTCTGTCTCATTGCCCGGTAACGGGGAGCTGTACCCCGGCGTCCCTCGGCTTCCCTCCCCACCTGGGACCACCGCCCCACAGAGGGGGTCTGAGCCGGAGCCCGATCGAGACTTGGGGCTCTCCACAAACACGGAGGAGGCCGAGTCCTTGCGAAAGGTCTGGCGCACGGGGGACCCACGGCTGGGGGTGCCAGAGTAGGAGTCCCGGTCCCGCAGCTGCATGTCAGGGACCTTCTGCGGGGACGAGGGGGGCATGCGGAAGCCCACACCCAGCGTGGAGGCATAGGCGTCCGAATACAGTGGGCCCCCCGGCTTGTAGAGGGCCTCCTCCAGCTCCCCCTGCAGGGCGGCGGCCGAGTAGGTGCTGAGGGAGCGCACAGAGCCGCGGCGGTACAGCCCTCCGGGCACAGGGAAGGTGAAGGGGTCACCAATGGCAGCCAGGGACTGCGTGGAGGCGATGCTGAGCCGGCCCTCGTGCACCAGGTTGTAGGGGTCGGCGTATAGGCCCTCGTTCTTCAGAAGAACCATGTTCTTGGCCGAGACTTCCTCATCCGGCTTGACATCGCGACGCTCCAGGATGGCACTAGGGGAGGGGGAGAGGGCAGCCTGGGCGTGGCTGGCAGCGGGGTGGTGGGGGTGGGGGTGGGGGTGGGAGTGCGGGTGCTGCTGCGGGTGGGCAGGTCCGGAAAAAGAGGGGGGACGCCCTCCACTGTAGGACAGGCGGGAGCGGGAGGGGGAGCCCGAGGGGGGTGAGGCGGATGCGGGCACGCTATTGAGGCGCCGTGTGGGGGATGATTCTCGGGATGTGTACATCATTTCCCTCTGCAACGACACATGGGGCAAAGGAGATCCAATTAACATATAGACTGGATCCACAGCGCAGGTCCCAAGGTTCAGCAACACTGTGGCAGCCGCAACATGAATATTAACTGCCCAGCAGCTGCAACAACTATAAAAAATGATTGCAGTAGGATGGTACAAAAGCCAGAATTATATCAGCCCACTGTCATCGTTTTCTCTCTTTTCATGAGCTCTGCTATGGGAAAGAGCGGGGCTCTGTGCGCAGAGAGGGCTTCATCACACAACAGTAGCAATCTGCTACTCACAGCTGAATTAAACTTATTTGCATGACATTACCCTGCTTCGCAGAGTGATGCAAAGATTCCCATTTCTGCAAATGTATTCTATTTGGAAACAAGCTCCCTCGGCAGGTAATGTTTGATTACACACAGCACCTTTGAGCCAGAAACCCCACAATGCTCTGCTCTTTATCCCTTTCTTTTCTCCATCAGCTTAGCACAGATTTTTCCTGTTTAAGATTTACCCTTCATCTCCGTCAGCCTTTTCCACTCCCTCCTTCCCCTCCCCGCGGCTTGTCATTCCCAACAGTGCATCCTCTGACCTCTCTTCTGTCTGTCCACCTGCTTCTCTTCCCCCCGGTTTGTTAATGCAAGTCGGTGGTGTCCCCCTGCTGCACAGCCCTGCTCATGGTTTACCATCTCAGATTAGACAATCAGAGAGCTCATTACCACCCTGCCAACCAGTCAGCCTTCCTTCCATCCAGCCCCACCTATGTACCCCCTCTCCTGTAACAGACTCTCGATTGGTAATCCTCAGACTCTGAAAAACCATAGAATATGCTCTGTCAAGCGGTGGCTACTGAGAGATGGAGCAGTTGCCCTCAGATGTACCAAAACAAAACAACAGTCAATCATGTGCCCATGTGGGAGTGCAGTCTGAAACTTCAGTCTAGGGGAGAGGGTGTGATTAACATGAGCAGGATGGGGCACAGGCTTTTTGCGGTGTTGAAGAGGTTTTGTTATAACACTGTAACCATTTTGTTGTTATTTGCAAGTGGTCCTTTGACCATCATGAACACAACAGTTTAAGTGAGTTGACTGGACAGATGGAAATGGCCCAGCAATACAGTGAATCAAACTGTGTTGCTCATTCAGAGAGAATTACTGAAATCAGTACATTACAAAATGAAGAATCATAGTCGTTCATATAAACAGTGTGTGATCAACGTCAATTTCAGCACTGCAGTCACCACAACGTCCCACTGGGAAGTCTAAACTGTGACAAACAGCACAACCAAAAGCAACGACTCCAGCAGGACCACCTAGAACTGGCTATAGTAGGCACTATGGAAATTGAAACCAGGAGAGTAGTCAATAAAACGTTATTAATGTCAGCATGAGTGCACCAGTGCAAACACCAAAAAACTTCATGCCCTTTCATCAGATTGATATTTAAAGTAAAATTTACAGAGGATTGACCTGTCAATCAAATGCAGTATATCTCCTACCTGTAGAAAACGGTCATTGAAGATTTCAATCCCCTGAACATACACATATACACACACACACACACTCTGGCATCCTCCTCATCAGTCTTTCACACCCTATTTCCTGTCCTTCAGCCACACCTTCCCCGCCTCACCCTCAGGTCCCCATTGGCCAGGTGAGCTGCGGGGTAGGAGGCATAGATGGGCTCCTTGCGGTAGATCTTGATGATGCTGCGGTCCTGGATGTCCCGCACGTCCTCCAGCTCGTAGAAGACGTTGCGCGCCTCGTCCTTGATGAGGATGGCCGTGTTGGGGGACTTGAGCATGCCCATGGTGAGCTTCTGCGGGAACATGTGCACGATGAGCGCGTGCAGCGTGTCCAGGCTGCTCAGCTCGTGCGTGATGTGCACCCGCCGCGTCTCGTCCCCGAACTGCAGGAAGAGCACGCCTGGAGAGGGGAGTGAGGGAGCACACTTACAGACAGGCTCACACACATGCACACAGGCACTGAGAACC
The DNA here is from genome assembly GCF_013368585.1 of Megalops cyprinoides. Taxonomy (NCBI): domain Eukaryota; kingdom Metazoa; phylum Chordata; class Actinopteri; order Elopiformes; family Megalopidae; genus Megalops; species Megalops cyprinoides. The sequence continues at coordinate 40,700,248 of NC_050583.1, forward strand.
CAATCCGCGGCCTGTTGCTGTCAGTCTAGGTTTACAGTCTATTCTTGTTACCCAGACTTTTCCAGAGCTTTCATACTGCCTTCCATACAGCAAAACAAGAAAGGTTCAGCCCATACTCAGTCCGCAAGGAAATGGTAAATATCTGCATCTTCTCCACACATACGGAGCAGATACAGTAGTTATGAGTATAGTGAGACATTGCTGAGACTTCCAGTTTTTGTGATCAGTTGAATCTGTACTGAAGGATAGTCCTCTTGCCTATGGTTGTGACCAGTATAGGTCAGTATAGGCTCTGACCTGGTGAGCGCAGCTTGGTCTGGCTAGCCGAGCGTGACAGGGGCAAGCTCTGACGGAAGCGGTTCATGCGGTTGAAGCCGAGTGGGATGTCGGCCTCGGACATGGTCTCCAGGGACTCGGCTGAGGCAAAGGACAGCTTGGTGGCCTGGTCGGCCAGGCCAGACTGCGTGGACTGGGAGTGTCGTGGGCTCCGGCTCTGAGGGGAAGAGGGTTGATACAAGGGGTGGTTATCAAAAGGTTATCGAAACAGAACGTGCATATTTACTGAGTCACACATGGTCACACTACAAGGAGAAGCTTACAGACAATAAACATACTGTACAGACTGACTGAAAAAGAGAGTGAGGTATACAGATAAGAGATTTACACAGTGAGAGAGAGACAAAGAGAGAGAGAGAGAGAGAGAGAGAGAGAGAGAGAGAGAGGACAGTTCAGACATTCCCCTGTTACAGAATGCAGTAGTTCTGCAGCAACACAGCATCAGCAAATACACAGAGAATGACATCACTTCACTGGTGTGGGTGAGACTGCAGTTTGGGGTCTGAGGGGCTGCACCTGTTTGTTTTAACCAAGAGAATATGAGAGAGAAAGAGGGAGACAGAGACAGAGCGGGAGAGAGAGACAGACAGAGAGAGAGAGAGCAGTGCAGAGCACAGCAATTAGAGGAGGAGGGGGCTGCTGGGTTTTAATCACCCCAGTGTGGGCAGCCCAGGAACAAGGGGGGGAGAGGGAGGAGAGCGGCGCCAATGCAAGGGGCTGTCACAACGGGACGGTTCTGCCTGCCTGGTTCCAGGCGTCTGCACAACAGCGCTGGCTGGAGCTGCTGGGCTGTGTTTAATGAACTGGCCCAAAGATCCCCACAGTCAGGAATTTTCCGGCTCTGAGACCACGGTAATGAGCTCCCAGAGTGCACCCTGATGACTGCTCAGAATCGGATGCGCCGCTGTCAACATTAGCCCTTTTCCAAACTACTGTTCCACAACTGCAGCCCGCCGCCAGTCTTTGTTTTCTCGCTGTTTGCTTGTATTCAGAGGGGAAACTCTTCATAACTGTCTGCGTCTCACATAAGTTAAACGCAAATTCATATTCAAACATTTGCAATGTAAACTCCTGTCACTACGAAGTCTGCCTCCTAGCACCATTTCCCTAAGCACTGTCATAAACTTTCACAAAGACAAATTTTGTTATACACATCAATACACATGCGCACACCGCACACACACACTCTCTCTCTCTCTCTCTCACACACACACACACAAACACACACTTGCCACAGGCCAGGACCTCACTTCAGTCCATCATCACTTCCTCTCTCTCACAAACACACGAACACGTACACGCACACACACACCATCATTCATGGTGCATTTATTCTCCCTTAAACGAACACCACATGTTGTGGTGATTACAACATTTACCTTTCCAACAGAAAACAAAAAAATACATCACCAGTGCTGATATGAGTAACACCAATCCTCTTGAGAGGAATAAAATATTTTTGATACATTCACACAAAGTTAAACATTCTGGACTTTACTTCCATGTTTGCTCACAACATATGACAACAACCAGAAGTTTCAGCACACAGAAGTTACTTGATCTTTGGCAATGATATTCACAGCAGATGAACCCAACACCCAATGTTTTAAAATAAAGATGAGGCACTAGTTTCGGAATCTTGCTTTCTGCAATGTAATTCTGATGGTAACCTTTTTACACCTAGCTCTAAAATGTCACCACAGGTGTAGTAAATGATTACCGTGATTGCCAAACAGTATAAGGAAATGTTGAATATTAACCCCATCTTCACAGAAAATCATTGACTGTGTATCTTTTATGAATGGGTTTACTGAAATTCTTTTCATCTACATAACTATTTTAACTTGTAAGCTGAAATAAGAGATTAATCAGTTTCTACGAAATATATGCCTATGTATCAAAACTTCAGATCACCACAGCTGAGGACACCTGGATTGGTTTGAGAAGCCTGCAGGAATATTTTAGTTTTTTTCATGAGCAGAGCATGCAGTCCCATGCAGACCAATACCCATTACGTCACAGTGTATATAGGAGCCTGACGGATTACTGTCCAAGTGCTTTCTAATACAGGTCATTTATCTGTTGCATCTCTAATATTACAGCACGTACATATTCAGCACTAAAGGGGGGGTGAAAACATGACAGCGCTGTGTTTGCTCCCACAGCTTTGTTTGTTAAGTTTCTCCCTGAGGAGAAGACTCTGTGGCAGCAGTGTGATGGGAAGCAGAGGACATCATGGATTATCCTGCATCGATCCAGTCAGGAGGCAGAACAATTTCACAACATTCTCCTGAGAGCAGGGAAAAGGAGAGAGAGACCAGGACTTGGATGGTGAGAGCTCCCAAAATTGCCCATGTGAACATCTGCCCACCTGTCATCACTGTTTTCGCGGTTGGACGAGGGGCAGGTAGCACCCCTGATTTGTGAGTGTATATGCAAGGCAAGTCTGCATTGGCCAGCCAATACCCCCCCCCCCCCCCCCCCCCCCCACACACACACACACAGCACTGGGTTACTTCTGGACTCTGTGCTCCCTGCTGCGCACTGATGATGTATCAACGGGAGAAAAGTTTGGGCGGGGAGGTGGTTGGAAAGTTTGTAGTTTGTGAGATGGTGAGATCACTGGAGCTTCTCCCACCGCCATCACTTGTCATCTCCCCCTCTGCATTCCTGACCAGGTGTTCGCCAAGCGCTCCTCATCCGTATCCTTGTGGCAAGGGAGAAAGAGCGAACAAGAGATAGACAGAGAGAGAGAAAGAAAGGGAGAGAGAGAGAGCGCCGCAGCACATCGATTTTTGTACCTTTTCTTTTTTAATTGCCTCTCGCTTCTGCAGACCAACCGGGGGAGGTGGAGCAGGGGGATCTCCAGCTACTGGAGGGGAGGGGATTTGCTGAGAGGTGTGAGGTTACTCAGCATAGGCTGTGTACACCCTGTTCATCACTTAGCCCCGACGGCCTTTCATGAGGCTCCACAGTCTGATTTTAGCCCTGATATTCAGTGCAAAGTAGGGGTGCAATGATTTCAGCACCCCTACGCGGTCCCCCTCAGCCATGTGTATCTGTACAGTGATTTCGCTGGCACGTCTTTCAGGGCCTTTCCAATATCTCTGACTGACAGCGCTCCTGATGGGCTCTCCCTCTGTGTTTGTTACCCCTGGGGGTTTATGCCTGTCCCAGTTCCACTGCCTTCACTGCAGTACTCGCTGCTTTCTCTCAGCATTCAGGAGGGGCTGGAAAAGAGGGCAGAACTGCCCACAACATGCCTCTCTCCCGCCGTAATGGCTTTTCCACATCCCGTAAGGGGGACAGCTCAATTTCACCTGCTGTCACAGCCAGTTGCACATCCACCTTTTGGTAAAATAATGCCTACATATGGTCCAACAACCTACGTTTTCAACAAAGCTCATTCAAAGCAGTGCTTTAATTTTTTAATTACATTATTTCCTTTTTCTACATTACTTTCATTATTTCTTGAATTTGAGTGCAATTTAAGAACATGAGTTTCAGCTGAGCGCAAAGTCTACGACATAGAGTTCGAAAATGAACGCAGCCACATTCACAAAAAAACAGGGCGCCTTAACGCGCTAATCCCAACGCACACAGACACAAGGCGCTGCAGCAGAGGGAAACGATGAACACCTCTGGCGGAGGAGCTCACACAGCAAGCCACCACTTCGAGGGCACACCGGCAGAAGCGTCCACATCGATCAATATCTCACATCTTTCATATTCAATGACGGGCTACTCCGGACCAGTCTCTGACAGGATGAACTGCAGCACGCAGAGGATCCAGTCCCCCCGTGCCCCTCTTACCTCTAGCACCAGCATCTCCTCGCGCTGCGGACAGTCTTGCTGGCCTGCTCTCTGTGGGTCCGGCTTGTTTTCCCCCCCCTTGTGTTGCTGCCTGCCCACCTCTGCCTGCTGCGTGTGAGGTGCGCTGATGCGCTGAGAGGTCGCTGTGTGTTAAATGATGCTGTCCAGTCCAAACTGTCCAGTCTCTACAGTTTGTCAGGGGGCAGCGTTGCGTGCCTCCTTGCTCGACCGTTGCGCCTGGCTGAGCGCAGGTTCGCTCTGCCCTGCTCCACTGTGGTGTGGAGGTGGACGGGAGAGTGATCGAGGGAACAGCTGGGCGCATCTGTACCCCCCTGCACCAGGCCCCTCGGAATCCCCACTGTCCTCACCCTGATTTCACGGGTGTTACATCCCCGCAGTCCTGGCATACCGTTCCAGTGAACACTAATCGGGTAAAGTTCCCCTGCTCTCATTACCAGACCAGGAGATGCCCTAAACAGCAATACAGAGGAGCCATGTATGAAATGCAGTTAATACATTACAAAGACGATTGTACATCATTTGACAAAGTAACCCAATCCAATTAATTAAATGTCGTTTTGGCATGACATTACTTTGTGCATAAGAAACCCAAAAACTCACATCCGCTATGCAAAAGGCATCTCTATGTCATTACAGGAGATGTGCATGCTTGCCTTCTTATCTTAGCTGCGCCAGTGCACATGTAATCTTCAGACATGCTGCACATTCAATTCAAAGTGAAACTGTACTATGCAGGTGAACAAAGCTATTGGTAGGAAAAAAGATAAGGTTGAAAATGTCTCAGGAGAATGTAATGAGGAGAGCAGAGTCTATTGTGTATGTACAAAAGGATGCTGAATACAGCACCCTGCAACACAAGCTCCATGCTTACACCACGGAGTTGGTGTAAGTTTCTGAGGGCGTGGTGCCAGAGTAATTTGCTGATTCGCTGCTGGGTCAAAGATTTAATCCTTGATAAGGAGTCATGCAGAGTATTTAAACCCACAGACCAGAGAAATTGATGACATCATTTCACAAAGTGGCATTCATCTGTGATTGTCTGAGTAGGCATTTGAGATTTGTAGTGTACACAAATCCGTCCTGCGGGGCATCTGTTCGTGGCATGTTTTGTGAATGCTAAACAAGCAGTGGCAGCCACAATCAGACCCGCCTGATCAGTAGCCGAGGTCTGCATGTCTGGGTCTGGGAAACCTTTCCTTGTAACCTGTTTACAGAAGACTCCTGAGAAGGCTAAACATTTCTGAAGAAAATCTATTTCAGTATGTTCTTTATATTGCACTTAAATTGCTGATCATAAAATATGTGCCTTAAATACACATACTAAAAAGTAAATAAAACACATTAAAACACAATAAAACACACGCTTGAATTTTAGATCATACATTAGGTAAGATACTGACATCCTCACAGAGGTTAAAGAGGATTGGAGTATTCTAGGAAAGCTCCCTCTCCCCATCTTCTATATACAGTGCACACTACACCACATTTTCTACCAACTATAAGCAAGAGCGGATCTGAAACAGTGATAAGTATCTCAGGATATAGGCCACAACACTCCCAGAACTGAGAGTTTCAGCATTAAGCACTCTAAGCCCTTTAAAGGTAAAAAAAAAAAAAAACATTTCAGCTATTTTATGACTCAGACTGGGGATCCCGATTTTCCACTCAGCTCCTTGTCAACAGAAAAACAGCAGAGGACAACAACAGCACCTGTTTCAAGTAGTTATTGTCAGCTGACTGAGCTGGACATAGCTGCAAGCTGCCAGAGATCCCCTCCCACAATGCACCACTGCTGGATGTAGGTTAGAGAGGAGGGGGCACTGTGATGCCAATGCCCCTTTAGGTTCACTTGTACCCAACTAATGCATGACCTTCTCTCTGTGCTGCCAGTAACAGGTGAAACCCAAGCCATATGGAAAAAGAGACAGCAGACTCAATTACATCAGACAGTGAAGGAGGGAGATTGAGAGGATCAGCAACACAGTGAAAAGCTGGATATTGGCATAAGCTTGCGTGAAATACAAAAGGAAGGAGGGAATTATGGGCCACAGTTCTCCGTTCCTTCCCTTGAATGAGAGCAATGGCAGTGCTTGTGGTACAGTGTGTGAGCTGTGAGACCTGCCTATGAAGAGGCTTAAGTAGATGCAAGGCTTCAATTATATGTGTGGCAGCTGTAGAGCACGTGGAGGAAGATTTGCTTTATATCAGTATGAGGGGGTGGGGGTAGAGGAAACCTATATTACATCAAAGGACGGACTGTGAGACACTGTCAGAAAGAAGAATAAAGGAGCCGTGCTGCAAGGATTTATGTTACATCAGAGTCTGAGAGACAGAGAGAGACCAAGATAACCAATCCTCTTTAAACCAGAAGAGAATAAAGAACTGGGAGCCACAATAATGTCTGTAATAATATTTGCATCACTGCAGAGGCCACTTCATACAGCAACATAGGGATGTGTGTTCTGATCATATGTATCATTGTATAACATGCGAATACATAATAAAATTAATAATTTTCCATAATGGCTTCATGTTCTGATATACTCATGTGCTGTGCTATAATTCACAGCATAAGACACTCTGACTGCCGTTTTATGGGGATGGGGGAGCAGAAGTGATAAATCACATGACGGTGTCAGTCAATCAGTGCAGGGAAGTTAAATTCCACAGGTCAACTGGAAAGGTATATGAGCAAATAAGTAACCCTCGCTTTTAAACTGTAACAGGACTAGAGTGAGAAACGAAGGATATTATAAAGGAACAGACCCACACCATCTGCAGGGAAAATTTCCAAACATAGCTCTCATGGTTGCAGCTTGTTATATACAGGCTGTGGGACAGTAATACCTTAGCTGGAAAAGCCGGCTGAGGAACAGCTTACCCAAAAGAACTGCAATATCATCTCTCTCAATATTCTCTCCCTCATTCTCATTCTCACAACTACCTGTTTCTCACTCAGTCAGTCACACCTTTCTGATTAAATGCTACCGTTACACCTCTCGCCTGTCTCGACTGTAGCTCTTCGTTCTTTCATCTCTGCCTTCTCAGGTCAACACCTCTCTCAGTCTCAGAAGACTTCCCAAGAGAGCTTCCAAAGCGTGACATCTCTGCCACTTGCTTGACTCTGCTATTACCAACTCTAGACAATGAAAAGACATAAATATTCTTTTTTGTTACCTCTACTACAGTTGCCACAGTGCCTATTTCCGGAATGGCACATCAGTATGCACCACTCCCCCGAAGGAGCACATGCAACTGAGGATCAAGCTTTTTGGAAAAAATGGGCTTTTCAATTGCTTGCTGCCGGTATCCTCCCTCTTATATCTCTCTTCGTCCCCCACTTACACACCCAGCATGGGTCCCTTGCCAACCTGGCCCACTATCTTTAACACAGAGAATTATTAATGCATGGAATAAATTGCCCAGCCATACTGTCGCAGATAATGTGCTGATGTGATGGAATCAGTCAGTGTGTCAGAAAATGGTGTGTTCCTCGCAAGGGTAGGGAAGTGGGGGGTGGGGGCAAACTGAAATGGTCTGTGGTTCATGTTATGAATTTCCCTTTCATGTGCTGATGATGAAGGAAGGACAGTAAAAGAACCTTGTGAGTAGCTCTGCTCTTCTACCTGAATTGTTCTCTCTCTCGCTCTCTCTCTCTCTCTCTCACATACTCTCTCTCTCCTTCTCCATCTTGCTCTCTCTCTCACTCTCTCTCTCTCTCTCTCTCATACTCTCTCTCCTTCTCCGTCTTGCTCTCTCTCTCACTCTCTCTAACACTGTCTCTCTTGCCTCTAGCCTCTGAGCTAGTAGGAGCTGGCACTGGCTCTACTGGTCTACTGAATTTGCTCCAGGGTACACCACATACACAGGCTCATAGAGACCAAAGGAGATGATAGGATCTGGCCCCTGATTCAGGACACCCTTTGTTCAGCTATTCTATTAGTCCTTGAGCAGGAGCCTTCTAAGTCTGCGCTTTCTCCCAAATATCACCCCACTGTTGCCTTTTCCCTCTGAACACACTGTGTTCATTTTTAATTGGTACTTGCAGGCAACATTGTGCAAATTTGCTTGACTTCCAAGGGTGCCCTGGAGAATGAATTACATGTATAATTCTACTACAGCCATATACCGCTTCAAACACACCACCAAGGCCCTTACACTCATATTTATCTTTTTTTATGCCAACCGACTTTTTTCAACAAACTTGAGTGCTGTCCCTGCTGTGTGCATTGAGCCATGACTCCTGAGCTATGTCCTTCACAGCCAGTCTATGTGTGCATTAGCTCTGTTCCACTGTGTGCTTTGATACTGATTCTGTCAAATAAAGACCCTGACAAGGGACCAAAGAGAGGTGCAGAGAAGAATAATGAATCTGGAAAAATTTTCTGTTGGGGGAGAAGAGGACATGAAAACTATACGATTTAAGACCTGGGTTAAGAGTTGTTCCTCTTTTCCATCACTGAACCAGGCTCATTATATCCTTTTTCCACTGAAAGGAATAAGGAATCCGACAGTATCACTGATTACTGCAAACACCAAGAGGTAGACAGAAGTAAGTCTATTTCTTTCTAGACATCCTCAGCTTTGGCCTGTTGACTCTGCCTGGACAGATGTCAGCATTTAGTGTCACATCATGAGCTTCAGCTCTGGTTGCAACGCAATGGAGAAGCAGACGTGCTGTTGGTATTGAAACAGTTTTGGCTTCAGCTCACGCTAGCCTGGTTCTAGCACTGAAACAGAAAAGTGGAATTAGGGGCCCGTGCATTCTCAGACCTGGCACTGTGACATCTCCATGTCTAGGGGGTGTACAGACTCGCAGCAGAACAACGAGGGGCTCAACATTTGCTGTGAACCACACAGCCCTCTGAGGCACAGGGAATAAAGACAGCGCAAAGTGCTATAGGAAAACCTATCCATTTTCAGCATGAGACCTGCTGCTGAGCTCCACCTATGAGTGTGCACACCTTTTACACACAGCACATTGCTTCATAAGATGCATGTGGCAGCTCCCATTAACTCAGTATTTCCAGCCCCTGATGGCTTTATCAGAAAGCATTATCTCTGCAGCAGAGACCTGCAGCCAGGCTGAATTCTGAAGCGTGGCACACAGCACAGTAAATCTCCCCCTGCCTCTATGGATCATGTCAGTCAGTCTGATTAATATTTATGGAAATGGAAAGGGAGAAGTAGGTAAGTGAATGCAACAGGCTCTCAAAAATCAACTTCAAAATCAAGCGTGCAGACAGGGAACAAATATTTTTTGAAAGAGGAAAAAAGGGGAAAAAAGATTTGCTGACACTAACTAGACCAGCAGTGCTTCCCGCAGTTCTGAATCTGGGCCAGAAGACATTCTGACAAAACCAAAGGAAGCTTTAAAACCAGTGTTCTAAAGGTAAAATATTTGATTTTTTTGGTGGGAGGATATCATCCCCATGATACAGGAAAGGTGCTAGTCAAAAATTGGATATTGATATTTCAACATCCTTTTTAGCTTATAAAAGCTGAAGCTCATAACTTCCAGAACCAGAGTTTTGCAGTCATTCCCAGGGAACTAACTGGTCAGTACCTCCCCTGACTGTATTTCATATTTGGAGTGAGGAAAATCATTGACATACGGTAACCACCAGGAGAATCTCCATCAACATGTAACATCTCACAACTTTCCCCACAACATTATTGCAATGTTTGCTACAACGCGTCAACAGTTCATTTCAGCCAGGACATGATCATCTGCACTAGCTTCATTTATTAGTCGCATACCATGATAAAAGCAGAGCAAACAGAAGCAGCAGGTCATTCACCGGTTCACTCAGCTCTGAGTGGGTAACAAGCAACACATCTCTGAGTTGTTATGGGTTGTCCATTCTTATTTATCTCACTCAAGCATGCGGCTGTCATCAGATATACAGTATATAAGACTAGATGAAGGAGACAGGCCGGGTACACATCTGGTAAGGGAGAGTACACTTACATCTGTAGTAGACTTGAGAGCAGAGCTGATTGACAGAAACTAACCTAACTGTTCTCCAACAGCAACTTCTCCAGCACTCTCCTGCTGGGTGCAGTAGTGTACCAACTGAGTACTACAGGTGAGGTTAGACCCTAGTGCAAAACTAAAAAGCAATGCCCCACCACAGTGATGAAAAGGAGATTAAATCTTTCTGAGAAGGTGTAAGAAAGTTGTCCTCATTCACCTGTGGCAATTAAAGGTAGCATCACAAAGAGTGGGATGTTCCCTGGTAAACTCTCAGTCTGGTTCTGGTCTTCTAACATGACCCCTTGTTTAACCCTCCATCATCACCTCAGCTGAGCACTGGGGCTACTGGGTGCTGCTGTGCATCACCTAGATTGGTGCTAAAGACTAGTGACAGTTGTAAGTATATTCTTCCAAATCACAGTGAAAAAGCACAGTTACATCCTTGAGGCACAATACAAGGGCAATACATTATTATTGATGGTGGTATTGTTAACCATAATGTCAATGACAGCATAATGAAATCAACCTGCTTGTAAATTCTTGCCAATGGCAAGACCAGCGATATCAATACTTTTGTGCTTTCAGACAGCAGCAGAATTTCATTACTGCGCCAATGACTCAGGTGTTCTGGGAAAAAGGCCAGGAAAAGCCGCAAAGGGATCCATTTTACTTTGTTCAGAAGAACCACAGGTTGCCCAGCACACTCCGGCCTCAGTGACCAGTCAATGACGAGGCCGCACATGGTCCAAACACACTATCAGACGCACTGTCACGGAAACACTGACACACTGAGTCAGACACACATAAAGACACCAACCATTGCAGCACTGACCTTAAAGCTCCAGTAGTTGGGTTGTTGCTGGGGAGAAAGGGAGAGAGAGACATAGGTTTAGACTTTCATATCTCTTATGTCTGGCAGCTGTCTTCATTGACAACCCTGAGTATGAGAAAGAGTGTGATGAGGGAATGGGGGAGCAGGATGAGACAAAGACAGTGAAAGAGAGAGAAACCTTTGGTGCAGTAGTCCACTAGTCCACTCCATGCTCTGACATATAGTAGCCCCACCTGACAAACTTTAGCAAACCATTATGGTGTGACCACCAATGTTGTGAAGGGAGGGGGGCATGGCCCTCATACACATACATGACAATGGCATATCTGGGAGTCTTCAGTCCAGCTATGCAAAACATGTTGTGAAAAGTAAGAAATGTCCCATTCATCACAGAGAATTTAAAAAAAGCATTAAGGGCTAATTATGGTAATTGTTATAAGGATAATGAGAGACATCATACTTTATTGCTGTTTTTAATTGCTTCTCATGAAGGGGGGGGGGCTGTTTACAACATTCACAGTGGTTAGATCTTAACCAAATATACGATGCCCCACCCCTACGTATTTCCAACACAATAGGCCCACTGTGATTTATGACAAGATTCAATGAAAAGATGGAAACTGAATTAAACAGTTTGGTTTCACCCTCTGCACCATCGCAGACAGCCCCACTCAAGCATTCCTGGCAGAAACATATGCTGCAACACATCGGAGAAATATAGGCCCTGAAACAAAGTGGTTTGGAGGAAGAACCTGCACTGTAATAAAGATGGCTGTCAGTCTGTCTTCTGCATACCCACACAGCCAAAAGAGACAGGCCTGCAATGTTTGTTGTTTCCCTCCCAGTATCCATAACTGGAATCCATCGCATCTCCTTCCCTCCTCTAACTGAACTGGTCTGGATGCAGTTTAATCAGCAATGCAATGAGGGGCAGAGGTTAGGCCACTGCAGCAGTCTGGAAATTTACTGTGTTGTTAGAAATACAATAACTGTGACCATTACGGTGCAATGCTCTAGTAATGAGTTGCACTGTTCTATGCCAAGTGATTGTCTGTGTTTGCAGCAAGGCACAAGAATTCACATACACATGAGAAATGGAGACTCACTGAAGGTTTTAGCCATTATGTAAACTCACATTTAATACAGAGTGTAATTCAATTTCATACTCGACCCCCTTTTTTATGTTTGCATTAAATGCACTACAATAAATGTAGAAAGTGCAAAACATCTGAGCACAGCAGTTTCTTTTAATGGTTTTGAGCTTGTTACTTGTCATAAAATGTGTATTCAGCTCATTTGACAGTGTCTTGTGCAACTTGAAGAACCACTGAAACCTTGACATCATTTACAATCTTGAAGTTTAATGTTTGTCCCTCAAATTTTGCTTATCAGAAAAAACTGCTTAATCTTTCCACATTTTAATATTTGGAGCTTAGTTCTGGCTTTCATGTGACATGTTCTGAAAGTAATAATAATTAAATATAATTTAAATGTTTTTTCTCATTATTACAAATTGAATTCCATTGCTCTGCCACATTGCTCTGGGATCTACCTCACAGTATGGGCATGCATAAGGGGAGCAGAGGTGAAATGTCTGGTAACACAGTTTTTTACTATGGTAATAAAAATAAAGATTCCCCTTTTACTTTTGGTTGGAGGTATGAGGGAGGGAAAGAATGGGTCCATAGGAGGCATGACCTGACATCTCTCCTCCATTGTAGGCCTTCAAGGCTCTGTACCCTCAATGCTCAAGTGTGGAACTCAACGGGCCTCACTTGACACAGTAACAAGTAAAAGCCACATGGAGCAATAGCGTTGACATTCTTACAAACAATACTTACAGACCCACATTGGTCAATGGTGTCTGCTAAAATATTTCATTAGCTGCTCTGAGACTTAATGACAACCCTGAGGACTTGTGAGAGCGACACAAAAAATAAAAAAAAAAACATGCCAACGGTATTGCACCAGCCAAATTCCTCGCCACGCCAGCCACACAAACTCAAAGGCCTTCCCTGGCATCCACTCACACGCAAACCCCACACACCAGTGTATACTCTGTGGCCCACATTCCTCTGCTGTTCCCAAAAAGCTGAAAAGTGTTCACTGCAATCATTGGCTTTCTTCTCACAATCATCGAAGAGAAATCTACTCCCCTCTCCGCCCTCCAACTAAACACATCCTCCAAAACACAAGGATTAGCGGTCACCCTGGGTTGCTCCGCAGTAGGAGTTCAGCATCAAACAATGTGGGGGAATCTGCCATTCAAGCATTGCTTAATACTTCAATAAGTGGGTGGTTAACCCAGCTGATTGGAGTTCCTGCACCAGGGGAGTGAAGCTCACTTCCTGGAAAGATGCATCTATGCCGGTTTTTGCTCCAAGCTTTGTTCTTAAGTGCTTAACTAGCTCAATCATTTACTTTAATTTTCTTTTTAGTTGTTTCTCATTTTGCTCTTTTGCAAGTGATGAATCACAGATGAAGATTCGTTTTGTGTTCTGTAATCAGGGAAATCTCATTCGTAGCTGTCAATGTAATAAGGCTAATTAACTAATATGATCAATCAAGCTTCGGGGCTGGTTGGAGCAACCAGCATGTTAAGGGTCCTGCAAGAATTTATTTTGACTGAGTCAGTCTTCCTATGATTAAGACCAGAAGCCCCCAGGATCCTCAAGGGCCAGGGTACCCATCACCGTACTAGGCACTCCAATAAATCCATGGGCAGAAGGCACTTCTTTAGAAAGGCACATAAATCAAAATTCAGCTCTTCACCCTCCAGTGAAGAGACACAATCAAGGCTGCAATAACATCATCTCCTCCACTATCAGGCGGCACTGAAGCCTTGCTTCAGTGGGAACCCTGTGGCATGGAGAGGATTATTGACAGAGCAGAGACCAAGGAGTGTATGAATCTGTGAGCGTCTCTGAGGTAGCACGGAACAGATGTCGCAGGCAGACGAGGCAGACAGCGACAGGTATAGGGAGACGCGGCGAGAGTACAAATCACAGAGGATCCTCCTGTATCCTGTGGATACCCTGGAACCGCAGTGACACAGAATATATATCCCATGTGTGGTTGCTAAGAGTCACAGACCCATCCTGGTAAACCCAGCACCAGAGTTCTGCGCAGCTATAACCTGGACCCGGACAAGGAATTTGAGACGGAGAGAAGAGAAAGGACAAGGAAACAGAGAAGGACCCCGTGGGCTCGGCTGACCCAGATACAGAGCTCCCAGCGTCCTGCAGGCTGGGCTGAGTGAGCATCTACCTGATCCTGTGTCAGTCAGCCCAGCACAGCCACGCCAAGAGCCGTGCGCATTTTTCCTCCCAGCAGCCCCGCATCCTCGGCCGCTCGCTGCCAGTGATAATTGCTTGTTTGCTTAGATAGAGGCAGAGTAAACACATTTGGTTCCGTTGCTACAGTTGCTTTTGGGGTTTAATTGTGGCTGCAATGCTAATTACGGCACACAATCAGACTGTGTTGTGTTTAGCCGGTGCTGTTTCTCTGTTTATAAAGAATACCAAAGCAGGAGGAGCATTAGTCGTGCGTGACAGCAATGGGAATTTAGTCAAGACAGCTATGTTTGCACTCAATCCACTTTCTCCATAATATACTAATCTAAATTATTCATGCTTGCTGTAAATATGCTAGATTTCACATTTGAAATAACATTTAAATATTATATTTATTGTTTTCTGTATAACCCGATTCACATCCATTGCATAAAAGTAAGAGCTATTTATCATTCTGAAAACGTCTTGTGCTTACATGTATGTGTGTATATGTGCTGTGTGTGTGTGTTTGTGTGTGCGAGTGCATGCCTCTGAGTGTACGTGAGAGAGAGAGGGAGAGAGAGACATTGGTAAACTGTTCCGTTTACTGTGAGGGCTTCACTCACTGGGGAAAGATGCCATCATCTTTCATCTCCTTCTCCTTCCCTTCCCCACACACCAGCCTCTGCTGGCTAATACCCAGTCACTCTCTCTCTCTCTCTCTCCTTACAAATATGAGTGGATGCAGACTCCTGCATCTGCCCCCTGACCCTCCATAACCCATGCCTCCTGCTGCACACGTTAACCCCCCCCCCCCCCCCCCAGCCCCCACCACAGGTGTTGCAGCACACTCACAGTCACACAGACTCCCCGCATCTCACGCCAGCGTCCCTCTGCCCTCTGCATGCAGCCCTCTCAGTGCAGACAGACAGCAAGCGTACCCCAAGTCCCTGCAAAGCTGTTTCACATTTCCCCAAAGCGCCACAGTCCACCCAGCCATCAAGGCCCCCCACAGTACTGCAGGTACGCTCAGGATACGCTGTGCCCTGCGCTTCAGCGTGAAGCTCCAGCCCCTCGGCTGCCGCTTCAGCATGAACCCCGGGCGCCGCGAGGGTAGGGAGGGGGCCGCCTGTCCTGCATGCCAAACAGGGCTCCGGTCCACACCCCTCACCACACGCACGGAGCTGCACACCACTGCAGCCCCAACTGCAGTCGCACCTGGCTGGCACCTGCCCGGCGTCTGTGCGCCGTTACCACAACAAGCGCAGCCGCAGCCACGGCACACAGCAGAGGCATGCGAGAGCCAGGCTTGTCCCTGCATTGGCTCACCTGCGCGCCAGCTGCGCCTGGCCTCCCCCGACGGCTCCTCTGCTTCAAACAACCCGGCCGTCAGTCAGGTGCAGCCATTCATCAAGTCGCTCTGTCAGTCTCTCTCTCTCTCTCTCTCTCTTTCTTTCAGTCTAACACATACAGCTTCAAATATTTCTATAATTCATTAGCACCCTGACTTATTAATGCCTTCATCGATTAATGAAATGGATCATGCTGTTGTTAATTAATTAGCTGGCAGGCTGGCTGGCTTGTCTGCTCCTCCACCCCTCCCCCCACCACCTCTCCCCCTCTTCCTCTTCATTCCCTCACAGCGGATCGTCACACAGAAATTCCTGCTGTCGGTCGCCGTCCCTGTCGATTCGGCTTCACTGTGTGTCTGTCTCTTCTCCTTCTGCCTTCCTTTCCGTTTCTCCCTCTTCCTCCTTCTATCCCTCCCTCTTTCCAGCCCAACGTTTGCTATGTGATATCACTGATTTCCTTATAAGGGAAGGGTTGCTATGGCAACCATGGACTCCACCTGTCTCTTGCCCGCCCTCTCTCCCTCTCTCTCCCTCTCTCTCCCTCACTCTTCCTGCTCTCAACTATTGTGCACCAATGGTGGCTTCACCACTGTACACAGACAGAGAAAAAAGTGGGAGGGAGAGCAGGAGAGAGAGACAGGGAGGGAGGGAGGGAAAAGCGACTGAAAAAACGAGGAGGGAGAGTGCTGGGTAAGGACACAGCGAGGAGTGTGCATGGCCGAATCCATGCGGGGGAATGAGAGGATGAGAAGAGGAATTGATGGAGGGGAGTAGTCAAAGCAATCCGTTGCCCAGCAGCAGAGAGCACAGTTCTTCAAAAGGGGTCCAAAAGGGGATAATAGCTAACACTGCATCTATTACCCTCACCAACAAATTTCACTTGCATTCAAAACATATTTTTCACCTTAAAATATACCGTACTACTGTAGCTCTTACAATTGTGGAAAGCATTATGTAATAAATTAAATGCAATTAAAACTGCCAGTATACTATATTATTTTACATGCATTAGTGAATAACTATTTCTTTCAGACAGATGGTCTTAAAATAGTTTTAAAAATGACAGGAAAATATACTTTTCGTTTAGGTATGTATCCTGTTGAAATAAAAGTATCTTTCTTGCTTCCTACATTACCCGTGCAGTCTGCGATGGGTCACAGATGGGCAGGGAACGTTTTACTGGGGTTGGTGAGAGGTCAAAGATCGCTTGCAGAGAGCAATGCCCTTTAATGTGGGAGGTCTGCAGCTCAGCTCTCTCAGTGAGCATCATCAGGATAGTGCAGATAGAGGGATAGAGGTAGCATCAGATGAACTCCATTTAATAAACAATGGTATGATAATGATATTTGTGAAGCTCTTCTATGACTAAGCCAACCCATCTCAGCATACAATGAGACATTCACATCTGAGGTGTGGAAAGGAAATCGGGGGGGTAAGGTGTATTTACCTGTTCGCGGGCGCGATCCGGAGTGCCCCTCATGCTGCCGTGGGACGGGGAGGGGGAGGGTGGGTGCTGGGGTGGGTACTTGCTCTTGAGGTGGTCCATGAAGGCGTCGCGCTTGCGCTCCATGTCGGCCTTCTGCAGGCTGGTGAGGGCCTCCAGGCTCTGGGCGGCGATGACCGTGTGCCTGCGCTCAGAGGTGTGCACCAGGCCCACGTTGGAGAAGCGCCGCGTGCCGTTCCCCAACGTGCGGTACTCCCGCGGGTACTCGGCGTCGTCGGTTGAGATCATGTGACCTCCACTGCGCTCGGGATCTGAAGGGGTGGGCACGGGGGCAGGGTCAGGGATGTGGGCGGGGAGGGTCATGGGCAGGGATGGTCATGGAGGTTTGTTGGGGCGGGGGGGGGGGGGCAGGAATTTTGTTCATCCACACATAAACACACACACATTATTCAAAAAAGCACACACACAGGAGACAGAGAGAGAGAGAGAGAGAGAGAGAGAGAGCAAATTGGGCCTGAATGTTAGGCTCACAGCCACCAAAGTAGAAATGTAGCTCAATATTGTGTTCTTAAGTCTCTGACATTTCAACTTCTTTGATTTCTCTAAGGAGATAAAAATGGGAGAAATCTATCTGCATTTTGCTGGATATTTGAATGCTTGACTTACTCCTACATTGAAGCAAGTTATATATTTTTGAAAAGTGCTTTCAAATAATTGCAATGAACTTCAGCAAATGAGTTGGGTGGAGGATGGCATGGTGCCTTAGAAAATAAAAAGAAATACCCCCCACACACATACACACTCTTTGCTGCTCTCTGTTCTCCTCACGTTCTGCCATTAGAGTCGACTATCCCTCCCATTGGAGTGCTTGTATTACCCCAACCTTCCACAGATCCCTTCATGTTCTCCCCTTTCAAAAAATGCACAGCTACAGAGCCTTTTTCTTATCGCATACCCTAATCATTCTGTGCGACGTAAAACAACTGTTCTTGTGGGGAAAAAAAGAGAAGCACAGAGAGGGCGAGCAATGACACTGACAGTGGAGATCAATGGGCTTTGAGCGTGAGAACAAAACACAGTCTGCTGTTTGAGTTACCTTGCTTTGGAAAACAGGCCCGGGTTTCTGCTTGAAGAAAAACATGCCCACAGTTAATCTTCTGCATAGGCAGTTATCACAGTGATGGGTAATTCAGGCCAGTTTAATCCAGAAAAACCTGGTTGGCAGGACTGTTTTTGTGCCAGGAAGAAAACAAAATCTACTAAAATGAATTCTTCTTTCCCCCATATTCCTCAGCTTGTAGAGGGATACTTTCTTGGAGAATATAATTGTATTTTGTGGTCCAAATTTGGCTGAGTGTGTATCGACACTGCATGTTAAAGGCCTTTGAACATTGACTTTAAAAGAAGCATGAGACACATCAGATTTGGGTCCACTGCAGCAGTGTTTCTCTGGTCCTGGGGACACATTGTGTATTGCTTGTTTTGCTCCATACTGAGCTTTTATTTTTAAAATGAGCTATTAATAAGGGTTTTACATTGATTGACTGGTATCTACTGTAAAGGCCGTTGAGGAAGAAATGAATAACTGGAAAGGTGTTTGGACTACTACACACATACAGAAAAATATTTCTTCAATTATTCCTATTAACTTTACCCATAACTATAGTTCAAGATTAATCAGTTGTGCTGTGATCTTTGTTGGGTTCAATTACTTGAACAAAATGAGCAACTAATTAAGCTTTAATGAAATAGTTTGAAAAGTTATCAACAGAAATATGTTGAATAAACCCCCCTTGCTTGTAGCTTTTTAGTACAGAATGCACTTCCATCAATACATTCCTTTCATACAGAAATAACAGACTAACTGTCATGATATGTCCATTCAAATCAGTGTTTAACAGTTCATTCAAGTCTAATTATTTAAAGCAAACAACAAAACAAAGTTGGAACAAAAACCTTACAAACATCTTATCAGGGGGGTCTTGTGACAAAAATGCTGTACAATAGCTTTATATCTCACACATCCCTTATCAGGTATCGAGAGGTAGCCAGACTAACGGTGTGATTGGCTGATTCAAACAGCAGCGGTGATGGGTGATTCGGCCTGTGTGGCAGTGTGAGACAGTAACATGAGCCCTGACCCAGCCATGTGTGTGGAGACAGAGACAGGCCGGGTTGGGTCAGTGCCCAGCGCCCCGTGTGTGTAGACCCCCCCGGGGGTGATGACACAGTGTCAGGGTGTATGGTGTACTAACAGCTCCACATTCAGCTGAGCAGGGGTCAGTAGTTACAATCATCAGCACCCCTGCCCCCCCCGTGCTCCTGCCAAAGAAGACGCCAAAACCTTGTGTCATCTGACAAGTGCCACAACAGGGAAATGATCCGCTCATGCCAGGAGCCAGGTGGTGCCTTGGTGAGCGTGTCATGTCTGGGCATGGGTGGGGGGGTTGAGGGGTCGGTGGGGGCAGGGGGAAGGGACTCCAGTGAAGGAGGCGGGGGGGGACCCTCCATGCCATGACCTGTCAGAAGAGGCACGACCCCAGCCTTCCCCCCACAGAGTGCCCATCTGGCTCCTCGCAGTCTCGTGGCGGATCCAACCAGAACCCAGAGAGTCCTCCTCCCCATCAGGAGCCTCATGCGCTATAGCGTATCTGTGTTCACCCTGTGCTGCCAGACCCAAAGCCTCACATACACTCCTCACAACCCCATAAGCTTCACATAAGCATTGATCTCAGTAATCCTCCCAGTGAAACTGGGTATGTAAATGACATAGATGACTATAAATAGCCAGTTAATATAGGTAACACTGGCCAGCTCACAGGGCCAGAGGGCAAAGTACACTGTGAGGACACAATCTATCAGCTCTCAACTGGTAGAAAGCATCTTGATGTATGGTGTCATGCATCGCCAACTGTCATCGTATTTCTGTCATGACAAACTTTTATTGACACACTGTCTTTACAGATATTACTGAGAGGAAACTGCACAGGAAATAATTATTTTGTGTTCTCTATCATGTAAAATGCATTACAGAGCATGTAAGGCTAAATTGAACATGACCTGTGCAATTACATTAATACTGAGAGCTTTCATGATGAAAAGAGCTCTTTGAACCTCTGCGGATAATGTTTGGCATACAGTCTGTTGGTGATCTAGTTTCACTTCCCTTCAAAAAGACACACTGTCTGAGCACTACACGAATCCTTACAAGGCCATAATCTGCTTTCTTATCACAGAATGCTTGCCCACAACTAACAACAAACTCCTTCAGTGTTAAATAATGGCAACTCAGTTAAGTAAAAAAACATAGGAGTTGGGTTTCAAATTTGGCATTAGCAAGGGGGGCACGGCTGATTTCATCTCCAGTCGTCGACATCCTCACAATGAGCTCGGCTTTGTGTAAAATACACTGATGTCTGGACATAGGAAAAGTGTGTGGGCAGAGAACGAAAACTCAAACTGTCATCTGTCACATGTCCTCCCGCTCACATAGACCGCAGCCCTGAGACATGGCCCCGTCCGACCCGCCCGTGACACCTTCGGTCATTTCAGGGGACATGAGGCAAGCATTCCAATGCATTATACAATGAAAACAGTGTTCGTCGCACATGTCAAAACAATTCCAGCATCTGAGTCGTCACAATGAAACTGCTCATGCAAACACTCTATGAAGCGGTGAGGTTGTGCAGAGTGGGGCGGAGTCACAGGGGCATGAGGGGATGTGAATGGCACGCCTATGGAGCCTCCAGTGAGAATCACAGGCAGAGTACCGATCAGCAGAGAGCCAATGACAGCCAAGCCCTTGGCAGCCACACAAGACAACAATCTAAAGGATTTTACCTTCCCAGCTCCAGGCAGATGGACGGACTGACAGACAGCAGCAGGCAAATAAGGTGCAACAGCAAGCAGGCAGACAGACATTCAGCACCATGGGACACATCTGACACAGTCTAAAGACAACAGAATCCAACTCATCTAGACAGCAGAGGGGAAGTGGTCACGCCAAAATGTTTTAACCTTTTGAGCCAGCTCACAGTTCTGTGTAAGTCACAATTACAGATTTTTAGGTTTAATCACAATGGGTAATTTGCCTGTTTCTGTACTTCAGGCCTTTTCAATGTCTTTTAAGACTTACAACAGTCGCATCTAAATCTGGAAGAAGGGGATCAAAGCCGTCAAACTGAGATCGTGTCTGAGAATCAGCAAGAGGATCAGTAAAGAGGCAGACACACACTCACTTCTCCACCCTGAGTTTTACACCCAGACCAAAAGGAACTTCTGTGAGGCAAAATCCATTTCTCAGCCCTATCTTCAGAACATCAGTACATGAAATACACAAGGCCGTCCTGGACAAGTGATTTATGATGAGCCAGCCTGGTCTGTTACTGCCCTGAGGCACTGGCACTGCATAGCACCACTGAACCCCCATTTCCATCAACTACTACAACCCCAGCAAAGTGTCCTTCAAAAAACTCAGACATTTCCAATAGTGTTGAGGCCGAGGCTGCTCGGCTGTGCTGCGATAACAAATGCACAGGGCAGACGCCGAGACAAGGTAGGTATATGGGGCAGTTTATTCTCAGTAAACAGGGGGCCAGTGGTCTCCTGGGCACATGCTAATGTCTACCACAACTCTTACTGCAGGAACGCACTGTTCCAAAGCATCAGGCAGCATCAGCTGCAAAGCAGTCATTTGTCATTTCACAGCTTTTCATGCAATGTAAAAAAAAATCTAATCATTGCCTTTGCACATTTAGCTAAAAACTGACCTTCCTGTATGCCATATACAACACAGCAAGCTTTGTATTCTGAAAACCATTTGAAGAAGAAAGGAATTTGTTCAAATCAGGTTCCCAAACTGCAGCTACAGATTACCACAGCCTCTCAGATTAACTAGCACCTAAACCTAAACACAAATCTACCTGAGCTCAGAGACCTGGTTACACTGGTCACATGGCCGAAATAGAAAGTGGCATGGAGAGAAGAGGTTGAGAGATCTGGCCTGAGATGACTGTGATAAAACAACCACGCAAACCTGGTGACTCTCCCATGAATCACCTATCCCAGGGGCAGTCTACTGTCACGGGGAACAGTGCTCTCCCCATGGGTAACAAGCCAACTGCACTTCTGCTGATTCTCACTTGTCCAACCACGGCACAGCCAATACATGTCAGTACCTCCCCACCACTTAATCGCTATTATCCACCAGGGGGCTATAAACACACTAAGGAACAACACTCACTCTAGCTGCTCCATTAAACCCCGGGAAACTCACTCCTTAGCTTCTTAGCTTTGCATCTTTATGAAAAAAGACAAAGAGGAAGCAGAGGAAATGTGGCATTAAAAGTGTGTCCGGGCCTGATCTGCTGTGCCATGTATCACACAGTGTATCACAATGTGAGAGATGGGCGAGAAGTGACAAGAGGATCAAGAACAACTTTCGTTCATTCATTGGTAGGAATTTCATTCAAAGAGAGCAATTGAGGAATCAGCAGAGGTCCCTAAGGTGATCACACTCCCTGCTTCTTTAATTAAAGAGAAATACACAGCCCCACACCCCCTCTAGTACCTCCATTTCCCCAAGCTACATTCTGGTACATCTCAGCTAGGGGATGCTGTATTAGAATTCAAATTAAAATCATGGCAGCCCATAATTAGCACCTTACTTCATGGGAACTGTCAAACAGCCTTGTTAATTCATGGGAGTTTGCACCAGGAGTGCTAAGAGGTATCCCTAGATTCCTTGTTTGCTAGATCACATTGTGAGCTGCTACTGGTTTCAGTAACGTGCTGGTGGGCCTGCAGAACCTCACAACAGGACGCTGTCATGCCTCATGTAGCATCCTGCCGCTTTTAATGCCATTGTGTTAACAACGACTGACAGTCTGCTATGGGAACAAAGAGAGAAAGCAAGCCCATTTCTCGGCTGGCTTTCCCATACAATTAAGAGCAATCGGTGCTTCCCCAGTCATTTGGCATTTGGTTCTCATTGGTACTGCGGTTGATTAGCCAGTGCAGCAACCCCACCTCCAAACACTCCACACACACAGAGCCCACAGACAACAGCAGCCACCTGTTGCAGATCACATGACACTAAATCGGCTTGTGCAGCATGTTTCATGCAGCAGGTGAAAAGTGCACCAAAATGACTGTCTCACATTACAGGTAAAGAGACAGTGTGAGTCAAGAGGGTGCAAAGGAAGGCATCGTTTTTTTCTGTGAGGGAGAGAATCGTTGCACCCCTGGGTTCTGTTTACTGTTGTCACAGCAGCGTTGCACATGAGAATTTCACCATCAGCATGCTTTAGCGCGGGCAGAAAAGCTGCAGCGCGCTAGAATGCATACGAGGACATCGTCTACATTTGCCACCTCTTTAACAGCCTCTGCTGGAGCTGTGCAGTGAGAGACACACCAGAACGGTGCCCTTAAAGCCACCCCTCCCCCCTAAGCCCACACCCCTGCAGCAATCTGAGCACAGGGCTCCGTACCTCTGATCTCCACAGGGGGCAGCGCAGCGCCCGCCGCACATGCCGCCTCTCTGCAGCTCTCGCATTTGATTGACATTCACAGGCTGAGCAGGAAAATAAGGTGCCCGCAGCCAAGGTGAATGAGGCAGATCGTCCCGCTCCACACACGCACAGCTGCAGGCGCAAGATGCCATGCACAGCTGCAATGCGGGGAGTGCGGTAAAGCTACCCTGTTCGACGAGAGCGTTTGATGTGTGTGTGTGTGTGCGCGTGCATGTGTGCGCATATGTGAATGGGATGTCGTTCTGCAGACACAGTCCCTCGGCACACTCAAGTGTGAATGTATGCTATATGAGCTCCCCTTGGCAGATGTGTGTCACTGTGTCTGGTTTGTGGCTGTATGTACCTGTCTGTTTTTGGTTTTCCTTGCCTCTTTATCACAATTACTCACTGCCTCTGTGAGTGAGTTCAGGAGAGATATCCTGAGAGAGAGAGAGAGAAAGAGAGAGAGAGAGAGAGATGGGGGGGTAACGTCTATGAAACATATCAGATAAAAAAAAAATAAGCCTCTCCAAACGATAGATTCTGTGACAAAAAGTACCTCTTCTTTATTATTGTTAAAAAAATCCATCAAATACTAATAGTATTAATATTTAATATTTATTAATAGTAGTAATAGTATGCACAAATAAAGTGATTTGTTTTATTACATGCTATCTCAGCAGACAGTCTGATCTGAAGTGACTTAAATTACTTACATCTGTGTATGCTATCCATTTATACAAATTTTACTGATACAATTCAAATTAAACACCTTTCTCAAGGGTAGAAAGCCCTTCCCCACCTGGAAATCAGACCTACAACCTTCGGGGTTTCAGGCTCCTAAATACCTGTACCAAAGTGTTGCTATAATCAACATAGAAGCCACACTTATTTTGTGCAATGATTTGATTGTTTTTTCAACCAAATAATCAATTGGTTCAAGGTATCTTTACCAATTAAGTGTATTTGTGCATATCACATACAGATTATAAAAATCTGTGAGAGATTTGCATATTTCCTTCAAGTACATTTGCCATCTGTGTTATAATTTGCACATGCATTAATAGTGTTGCCAGTTTCAAAGTTAATTTAGTATTTATAGTAGTTTCTAGAGGAACATAAAATGCTCTACAAATTTGCACACAAGAATGCTTATGGTTACTTGTGCAGAATCAATATGAAATATTCTGTGTGAGCACTTGATATAAGATCGAATATTTAGAAGAATGAGAAATTTAGAAAGGTCAATGTATTTAGAATAATCCACAGAAAATAATTTTGTCATCTGCCCAATAATGTTTTAAAATTATGTAACAGATTGTTTGCAAAATTGCATTTAATTTAAAGTATTAACATTGAAACTCAGAGTCCAAAGTCACTGCTTAGTCAGGTCAACATGACATTGAAGTATGGTGATCAGTAAACTGTGACAATGTAAGAGATATTCAACAGAAAATATTCTGGAAATTGGAAGGCAGCCTACAACATCATGGCAAAGAAAGGCACTTAATGTTTTAGAAGGAGTTGTTCTCCAGTTGCAATTCTATCTATATTTCTTAGTTGTGGTATTCATTTAACATTCCTTAATGCATCGGGAAATTCCATGAGTCTATTTCTTTCATTTGACGTAAAATATACATATTTCTGTCATTTTGTAAATGCCTTTTTCAGCGCTGCAAGTGACCCTGTAAATCTGATCTAAGATTCTTTTTTTTTTCAAAACACATGAAAATCTGATTATTGAATATTTGCAAATATATTTGCAAATTCGACTGATATCAAGAAACATTGTACAGCCTATTTGAATAACTGTGATACAATTTTAACTTCTCAAGCAATTTAAAAACAATTTTAAAATGTTTGACTGTGATGAAAAAGAGAGATAGGTCGAGGAGGTGCTCAGAGGTTTGGCTAAATACTTTACTGGCTGCTAAGAATGAAACTCTGGAGTTCTGAACCCCAGTAACAGAAGGCACAGGAATAGCAAAGAATTTAAAACATTGATGCTTCTGATTTAAATAGCAGCTCCTTTCTTCTTTTGAGAAATGTTACTTTCAGCTTGAGAGAACTTCTCTCTCGGTTTTGAACATGTCAGCCAGCATAGGCATTTTACGTAATAATGTCTGCTGCCTACCTTT
Source organism: Megalops cyprinoides (assembly GCF_013368585.1). Classification (NCBI taxonomy): domain Eukaryota; kingdom Metazoa; phylum Chordata; class Actinopteri; order Elopiformes; family Megalopidae; genus Megalops; species Megalops cyprinoides. The sequence goes on from NC_050583.1 coordinate 40,725,942, forward strand.
TTATTGCTGCCTTTTTAAATGCAATTTTCAGTTTCACAAAATCATCATTCCAATATGTCTCTGCCATTCTCCAGTAATCTGTCATGATGCTGGTCCAGTAACAAACAGTTTTTACGCATAAATAATAAATTATTTTTAGAGGTCTGAATTCTATTTTGTGATTTGGAATCTTCTTGACACTGGATGCTAAACTGTTGATCTGTTGAAATTGTGCCATATGATTACCTGCTCTTGTGTTTTAAAGCATTTGAACACATTTGAAATGTTGAAAACTAAAATGAGCAAACAAATACACACACACACACACGTTCAATATGGTTATGAATGCTATCATCAGCTGTGTTTTCCGACTGATATTCCTTGTGTGGAATAAGTAATGGAGGTGGTGTTTACTGAGCAGTGGAAGTCATAGTAAATATTCAGGGCAGAATGTGGGTGGAGGAGCCGGCAGTGCATTGTGATGGACACCACACTCCTCCTCAGGTCTCTGTTATCATAGCGAGCAAGGGCCTATTTATATGGAGCGGAAGGACCATGCAGACTGTAGGGAGCATGCTTGTCAGGCAGAGTGCAACACTTGGTAATCAGGGCACGAGGACCTTCGTTGAAAGTGTATAGTGGAATGAATAATCTTTCCTTAAAAGGCACCCGGGGTGAATCCATGAGTAAATAAGACCAAGGGACTTAACAAGTCAAATCTGCCCTTTCCAAAAAAAAAAAAAATCCAGCAAATTCATGTGCATTGTCCAAGTATTTTTCCTGAAGGTTCATTTTCAAATGCTTACAATTTTTTTTTATCTCCCAAAAAGATCAAAAATTAATACCAAGCTTCAATTAAACTTACATTTTAAAATGATGACTGTAAGGTAAATGATGATTTGCACTGAACAGCCTACTAGATGAATAAGTAGGACTGAAAGTGATTTACTAGCTCCACAGACACACCCGCTCTGGTGGGCCTGCTCATCGAAGCACAGTTAGAGTTTGCCGCGCTTAGAGGAGAATTCTCCAGGGGCGTGCAATCAGGAAGTAATTAAAGCCAGGGTGGGAGGGGCTGGCCATATAAAGTGCAGAAATGGCGTTCTAATGAATTGACTGGACACCTGCCAGCAGCTCCAGCTCTTTGGCACTAGTGACAGCTCCATGTAAATGGAAACTGCCTGAGCTGTAATAACTGCTGCTTTCTCTTTTTTTCCACCTCCTGCTTCTTGTTCATGTCCCTAAAGGCCATAATGGACAGCGTCACCTTGCTGGTGGTGGTGTTACCCATGGCAACCCTTGTTTTTTAAGCACCCCACGATGAGGAGTGTGCCACCACGCTGCCATTTACCTGGTCTGATGGATGGGAGTCCAATCGATCTCTCCAATTTAGCCCCATCAGTTTTTCACGGCCGGTCCCCCTGGGGGCCGCGCGGCACTGGAGTTATTACCTCTTAATTACATAGCACCGCTACTGCAGAGCTCGTCCCTGCCAACCACGGGCGGGGGCCCCAGCACACACGCATGAGGAACAGCATGCAGCTGTGGGAGAGGCTAAATCCCAGAAATCTTCAAAGGGAGGAAAGGCGCTCCTCTGCGGGGCCATGGCTGAAGAGGATAAAGCGCCTTAACAAGGACATAAGAGGGGGTTAGCACAGGCCTAATGGAAGGCCTTTAAAACCTCTGAAAGAAAATGAGCATCGGAAAAGGGCGATTACTATTTTTTGGAGGCTGAGAGCAGGCAGCTGCAGGAGGGATGGGGTGGCAATGGCGGGGAGCTGGGGGCCTGGGGGCCTGGGGGGGGGATACAGGCTGATGGAGCTGCTCCGGTCTGCGTCTGCATTCTGCTATCTCTCTGATTCCAGCCACCTGTTCCACTCCCTGAGATGTATGGCCTACTGTGGCAGACCTGAGCTCTCTGTGACCCTCCTCATCATTCAGCTCCCCCCTCGTGCTCTGCCATGTCTTGCTCTTCTTGTTTAGGAAATCCATTCCAATCACTTTGACATCCCCCCCAAGAACAGTTAAATATGAATGTGAACATTTTCATTCTCCGCCATGGCAGAAAGATAGCTCCTACATTAGTCATTCTCAGTCTTGGCTGAGTCACAGTATTGTGTGTGTGTGTGTGTGTGTGTGTGTGTGTGTGTATATATACACACACACACATACATACATACACATAGGCATATGCCTAATATTCCAGCTTTCATCAATTAGGGAGAGAAACACACACACACACGGGTACCAGCAAGGCCCTCAGAATAGGGCTTTCACCAGTGCTGTCTTTATGGATTAAACAACCCCCCCCCCCCTCACCAGGTGAACAACAGCCACCGTTAGAATCAACAACTACAGAGCCGCTTCTTTCCTTTTCCCTGTAAAACTGGCTGCTAATTAGAGTTGTGCACCTGCCAGCGTTCAGCAGAGCACGCAGCCACCATTCTCCTAATGAGACACAATGTCTATGTGGACCTCTGCCAAACTGCAAACTGCATTCTGCATCACAGACACACACACAGACACCACACACACACACACACACACATACACACACACACACACACACACACACACACACACACACATACATACACACACACAGAAACTCTTAGACTTTCTCGGTTCTGTGGAACTTTGGTTCTGCACCATTACTCTCTCCCTCCCTCCCTCCCTCTTCCTCCTTCTTCCCAGTTCACTCACAGCGGCAGTAAGACTCACTGGTGTGTGTGCCAAGGAGGCACACGGGTAGGCATTAAAAGGGAAAACAAAACAAAGCCTGGATTTTTCAAGGGATAAATATCAATTTATTCTGGCAAAACAAAAAAGGCATTCTTTGACAAGCCGCTGTTAATTGTATCCGTTAACGAAATCATTAACGGTGCAGAACAAACAATTTAATTTGATGACAGGCAATGTGGCCTGGCTCGATAAGAAGGAGGTCTTGGAAGGGGTGGTCCCTGAAAAAGCAGACAGTCAAAAAGAAAAAGGTTCTCCCTGAGCAGGCAGGGACAAAAGCAATCAGAAACAACCCAGCAGGTCAGCTTTACCCTTGTGCAGACACTGCGGCTCAGCTGATAGATGGAGTTGGCGGACGGAATTCAATCAGAAATGGTGAAGTAAATGCAGCTACACCTCTGTCAGGTAGCAATCACGACTTCTGCCTTTCACTGCTTTGACTGTATCTCACAGAGCAGATCTCAACCTTCAGGCTGGAGGCATGAGTTTCCTTGGAGTGTTACAAATGATCACACCACCAGAAACAGTCATCTGCTGCCATATTGGCCAGGTAGGACCAGGGCTACTGGTGATTTAACAGCAGCCTTGGGCTATGACATTTGCCATGTGTTGACCAAGCTGGGATGTGACAATAAACTATTTCTCGAGGTTTAGCCTTGCTTATCTTAACACACACTGCATGCTCTGCCTTGTCATAGCCCAAACATTGGATCCATTACTGCTTCAGATATGCAAGAGAGAAAGGTAACCGAGAGGACAGGGGGACCTCTGACAGTGCTGACAGAGTTTATATTAAAAATTCAACACTAAAGGATATTAACTCATAAGCTGTGAGCTTAAAAAGCTCTTCATCTGTATGATTCATGATGCAATGCGTGATTGCATATTCATGACAGCGGGGCATTTAGAAATGAGGGCTGGTGTGAGGGGTGAAGAGAGGAGGGGTGATTATTCATCTTATCGTAATTAGCAGGGTGGTTTACATTGTCATGTCTGGAGAGGCAGAGGGCCCCGAGACGTCTGGTGCCGGCACAGCACAGATTAAAAAAGGTGAGCGAGTGTCTGTTGCTTTCTGTTTATGTCATTCCCTCGTTATTTAAAAGCCGGAATAATCACAGAGATTACTGCGCTTGAAAAGGGCGTGTGAGACGGGACCAGCATCTGCCGTGCTGCTCCGTCCTCCGAGCCGCGGTGATGCTAATGGGAAGTGTGGTCAGGGGTGCAGCTCCGCACCATCTGCAGGCCCCGTCACAGAGACTTCACTACAGCCAAGTTAATGCTTATGTTTATTACGTAAAATTAAGGACAGGGTAGGTAAAATGAGCCCTGGCTGGACTGGACAGCGGCTGTCATCTTCAAATCTAAAGCCACGCTGTTGGATTCATCAGTCAACCATGCCAGATATAACAATCATATAAATAAAACAAACACAAGTAAAAGTCAGTATGGATACCAAGGGATGAGACTGATCTGCAGTGCTGTTGACTTAAAGCATTATTTCCAGAAAACAAAAATGAAAACGTGTGAGTGGCTCCCTACATTGAGTCGGGGCTCTTACAGCATCACGTGTGTAACAGCACATGGAACTGGGTGGGTAGCAAATCAGAGATTGAATTCAATAATTTTTTTTTTTTTTTAATCTTTCTGCAAAACAGAAGAAGCGTGACAAGTTGAGTGACTCAATAACCAAATATCACAATCCAACTTCAGAGACATTCAAAATCGGACTCTTGGGGTTTTGTGATTCACGTAAAAGCCTAACAATCAAAAATGCAATTAAAAAATAATCTGACTGATATGCTACTTGTTGCTTAGCTTTAAATGTATGCAAATTGCAACTAATGGTTGCTTTGTTTTCTGAAAGCAAATTAAGAATTATGCTTTCAAATAGATCTTATTATTTAATTAACTCAAAGTTAAACTTCTTAATTTTGATATGAAGCATTTTTATATAATTAGGGAGTATTGTAAGAGCTGGTGCTGCCTATCATTTTCCTAACAGTGTTCCTTTATTATTTGAGAGACTAAGGTTAAATCTAACCTTATCTTTGAATCACGGCTATAAGTTGCCATTCCTGATTTATTTTCTTATGTACGAAATGTTAACAAAACCGAACCTTAACAAAAAAAGTTGTGCACAAATGTGGCATTTATTTAAATTCACTGCTCAAGTTACTGAGCTAATGACAGAGCATGATGCACATTTCATAGAGATTTCATAGAGGCCTAACAATGTTGCTTCTCCATCCCCAGCACAGGGAAGTGTGTGTATAATGAAAGCCTTTTGGTAACAGCGAAACATTGAAGACTCTTGTGTTGCTGCAGTTTAGATTCTGGCTTACATTCCTCCTCCCCAGTGCTTGCGGGATTTACTTTAAAAGTACATATTGCAAATCCAGCAGTCATACATTGATTAAAAAACTGTGATACTGTGAGGCCACAAGCTGGCGTAATCACACCATGCATCGCTGCTGTGGGCCATCATAAGCAGGAACATCAGTCTTGAGGGGGAGATAGAGAGACAGCATGCTGGTAGAATGCCAGCAGTCAGGAGCTCTCCATCAAGGCACAGCACTGGGGAACTTTTGATTGTGCCCGTCCCCCCCCCCTCCTCCTAAATTCGCCACCTTGAACCAGTTTCTCATCCCTGTCGCAACAGTGGGAAAGATTGAAAGAAAGGGAGAGATAAATTGAGAGTCACCGGCAATGCCGCAGGTTCAAAGATGTCCTGGGCCACTGTAAGCCACTTGGCTGACCCTGCTTCAGAGGGCGAAGCTGTTCTGAATGCACAGGCTCACAGTGATTATCACTTCAAACTGCAGGACAGCTGCTGGCTCTGCGCAGGGTGGGGTGGAGGAGGAGGGAACAGCTCAGAGGGACACTCTCTCCAAGTGAAAGGGAAAGGTGACAGAAGGACTTCCTGTTCCACCCTGCTAGAAAGAGTCATTGTGTTTCAAGGAACAGCAAACCTTGAGAGTGAACCCCCGCTATAAGGAACCGGTGAGGAAAACGTGAGAAGGAGCGAGATGCTTTGATCCACTTTGACAAGATGATGCCTGTTACTAAACGTGTCCCATGTCATTCCAATCAGCTTTTAAGCCTGTTTTCATCACCATGCTCTTGCTGCAGACATGTGTCACAACACCTGAAGCTGTGAGGAACACCCGACTCCTCTCACTCTGATCTCTTTGAAGCAAAGTTAACAATTTAGCAAAATAGAAATCCCCCTCATTATAAAATTGGAACAGTGTTTGCACAAAGTCCTTAATTAAAATTCCTCCTCTAGAAGTTAATGAAATAAAAAGCGAACTACCGATTTGTGCAGCTGAAGGAGAGCGAGCACAATGTCGAGCAGTCTCCCTGGAAACAGGGTAGCTGTTCCACAGCAGGACAGATCGGTTCTTACAAGCAGCAGCCTATTGAGTTTCCCACACGGAATTTGCGCTTTTCCTTTCAGGCGAGTGATGCGCAGGCTGACAGAGAAGATATCCACAAAGGAGCGAGAAGGGAAAGGAAGGACCATTTCATCAGCCTCTCTCCACATTCTCTGGCAGGCGTGCATTTCCACGTCCCCTTGTTTGACTAAAAACGGATCAAGGGACTGTTTGAGCGCAAGGGGTAGAATGAAAGAGGTGCATATCTAAGCAAAAGAGGTGCAGCTTCTAGCAGCCAGTGCATGTTATGAGCACTGTGATAAATGTGCCGTGCTAAAGCACGCAGTACAGATGTCTGCAGTCCCTAGTGGGCCCAAACTATAATTGCCTCCATTCAAAATCCTCCCGAGCCCTTGGCTAAATCAGCTGCTGGAGCTGCAGCGTACAGTAAACGGCCGCCGAGGTCCAGCTCTTGCAGAGGAGGGACTCAAGAAGGAGTGAGCAGATACTTAATGCAGGTACCTGGATCACGGATTAGCAGGTCCACCTCCTTGCTCACACCAGCACTTACTGGTGGTCTGGACACCCTTGACTATTGATATTCACTGTTTTTAACCATTGAATGTGGTTTAAGCTCATTTTGAGGATGTTATTTCACTTAATTGGTACTTGCAAACAATACGTGTGTGTATGTATGTGTGTGTGTCTGTTTATACACACACACACACGCACACACGTGCACGCACACACACACACACACACTTTATGCACTCTCAAATCCAACTACAGTTTCTCACTGTGCTGTTGCACCCACAGCTATTAGGTTAGGATTCCAGCCTAATGTAAACGCTACAGACACTGTACACCAAAACAGCCAAAACATTATGACCACTCACAGGTGAACCCGAATAACATTTATCATCTCCAAACAAGGGCACATGTCAGGGTCTGTGTAGATTAGATGGTAAATTAGTTCTCATAGTCAACGTGTTGGATACAGGAGAAATGGGCAGGAGTAAAGACCTGAGCAACTTTGACAAGGGCCAAATTGTTACGGCCAGACAACTGGGTCAGATCATCTCTGAAACGGCAAGGCTTGTGGGGTGCTCCCGGTCAGCAGTGGTGAGTACCTACCGACAGTGCTCTGAGGAGGGACAAACCACAAACTGGCAACAGGATGTTGGGCACCCAAGGCTCATCGATGCACGAGGGCAACGAAGGCTATCCCGTCTGGTCCGAAATGACAGAAGGTCTACTGTGGCACAAGTCACTGAAAATTTTAATGATGTTACGGGAGGAATGTGTCACAACACACGGTGCATCGCACACTTCTGTGTATGGGGCTGCATAGCCGCAGACCCGTCAGAGTGCCCATGATGACCCCTGTCCACAATCAAAAGTGCCTACAATGGGCACACAAGCGTTGGAACTGGATCTTGGAGCAGTGGAAGAAGGTCGCCTGGTCCAATGAGTCCCGTTTTCTTTTAGATCACGTGGATGGCCATGTACATGTGTGACGATTACCTAGGGAACTGATGGCACCAGGATGCACTGTGGGAAGACGACAAGCCGGTGGAAGGAGTGTGATGCTCTGGGCAATGTTCTGCAAGGAAACCCTGGGTCGGGCCATTGACGTGGATGTCAGTTTGCCACCTACCTAAACATTGTTGCAGACCAGGTACACCCCTTCATGGCAATCATATTCCCTGATGGCAGTGGCCTCTTTCAGCAGGATAATGTGCCCTGCCACACCGTACACATTGTTCAGGAATGTTTTGAGGAACATGATGAAGTGTTCAAGGTGTTGCCCTGGCCTCCAAATTCTCCAGATCTCAATCTGATTGAGCATCTGTGGGATGTGCTGGACCGACAAATCCAATCCATGGCGGCTACACCTCACAACTTACAGGACTTGAAGGATCTGCTGCTAATGTTTTGGTGCCAGATACCACAGGACACCTTCAGGGGTCTTGTAGAGTCCATGCCTCGGTGGGTCGGCGCTATTTTGGTGGCACACGGAGGACCAACAGCATATTAGGCAGGTGGTCATAATGTTTTGGCTCATTGGTGTATTTCACAGTGTATACACACCAATATGAAACACTTTCACATTGTTTACACACGATGAGAGGGGGAAAGATGGAGTGCAAGAGAAATGATAAGTTATGATGATAAGTACTGTGACTCAAGCTGGGAATACCTGTTTTACTTTTATTCTCTTGACTGTATGAATGTATTAGTGCATATTAGCGTACAAGTACCCAGAGAGTTGGCCTGCACTCGACAGAGCCTCATATTCAGACACTGCAGGGAATGGTGCGCATTGGTTAATTCTGTGATGAATGCAGCTGTTAGGAACATCTCAGTTAACAAATCTACATTGACTGAAAGGGTACAATCACAGTTTCCAAACATAAAACCATGCTGAATATACCAAACAGAGGGCACAACTTGTAATATATCTACTAATTTACAACTCATATAGCAGCAGGAGGCTTACATAAAAAGTTAGCCAACCGAAAAACACAAAAGCTCATTTCAGGAGGGGTTCAACAAATTATCAACAAATTGATATACTGGTGGTTTTCCAAGCTTGGTATTCAACGCAGTGCACTTAAGCTGCTTTCTGTCTCTCTGTGGCTCGCTCTTTATCTCCCTCTATCTTTGTCTGCCATTCTCTGGCTCAGCTCACCTGTTTCCCTCTCCCCTGTGCTGCTACTCAGTATTCACCATACCCCTCCTGTTTCCATGACCTGATTTCCATATCCGCTGGTAAGCAGAATCATTGGACCATATCAGTGGCTCGGAGGGATGACTGCTCTGCGCAGGGAGGGAGAGCGAGAAAGAAGATTGGGAGCGGAGAAAGGTAGAGGATACAGAATTGTAGAGAATTAGGGAGATAGAGGAACAGATCAGGAGAAGAGGGGGCCAGACACGGAGATAGCGAATGAGGCAGGGTATCTGCTTCCGTGTGTGTGAGAGAGAGAAGGAGAGAGGGAGGGAGGGAAAGGATGAGCTTGTGACATTGAAAGAATTCAATCCCTAGGATCCCTGATGGCTGCAGTCAACCTGTGAGTCAGTGGCCCCAGGTGGCCCTGGCTGCCTTTGATGTCACTGATCCTAATCCTACTGGTCACGCTTATGTCACACCCCTCTTAGCAGACAGGGACCAACAATACTGCTGCTCCAGCAGTCCACTGCACCAGCACCTAGCACCATGACACTAAAGCTTCAATGGTAGTGTGTTAGCCCACTGCACCAACAGCTAGCACCATGACACTAAAGCTTCAATGGTAGTGTGTTAGCCCACTGCACCAACAGCTATCACCATGGCAGTAAAGCTTTAAAGGTAGTGAGTTAACCCACTGCAGTAGCAAATATCACCATGACATTAAAGTTCCTGCATGACCATGTTAGCTAATTGCACCAGAAGATAATACAATGATTCCATAGCTCCAGTAACAACTACAGTAACAATGTTAACAGTGTACAACTCTGCCTCTCTCACATACATATACACAAGCAAATACAGCCATTAAAGGTACAGGAGGGAAATAAGGTTGATGACCTTGATGAACAATTCAAGTGCTCAACATGTGTATGCATTAACTGATCCACATAGAACATATTTTCCATAGACATATATTAGTCTTATATTGACACAAACAGAGGAACAAAAAAACAAAGTGGGGTAGAGCAGAGATACACCACTGAATGGTTATTATGAATTCCTTCTGTAGTCACATACCATAGCTGAGAACTGCTGCCACCTACCAAGCCTACAGGCACATCCAAATGTATATGTCCTGCAAAGCACTGACTTATGGCCAAATTGGACTCATTGACTTCACTACAGTTGCTCAGCATTACCTGCCTACCAAGCCGCTACCCTGAATGGGTTAAAGCTCAGTGTACGGTATCACTGGGACACACAGCACATAGGAATACTCCCAGCTCTCCCAATTTCACACATACCAAACTTCTCCTGGGAACCACATTCTCACAAACATCACAAATGCAGGGACTGCTGGGTAATTCCTGCCTCATCACCACAGGGTGGCACAGCCCACATGACGTCAACAGAGACATGCTCGTAATGCAGGCACGGTGCAGCCTGGTGCTCCACGTTGCCTTTTGAAATGGAAATGCGATTTCTCCAGCATTTCTGCTGGTGATATGAGGAATGCATTCCCTCCCTTCCTCTCCTCTTGTTTCCTTTTCTAATCCCTCCACAGCTCCCACACACTCTCCACCCTTCTCCCTCTCGTTTCATTTTTCAATTTTGCCTCTCTTCCGTAGCCTCCGCTTTTCTTCTCTTCAAGGAGTTTTCAGCACCTCAGGAATAAGATGACAGATGCTGCATGCTTGCCCCCCCCCCCCACACACACACACACACGCACACACTCGTTTCTGTGTCCCTCTCAGTTTCTCTGGGGAAGACAGGTAGCTGAGACGGGTGGCCGTGTGTTTCTCATGTTAATGAGCCAACACATCAGAAACACTGAAGTTCGATAAGACTCCGTTGTACAGTAACAGAGATTACTCAGTCAGTGCACAGTTTTACATTCAGGATTTTAAGGGGACCCACACACCACAGTGCTGTGAGAAAATGCTCATAGAGCATTCAGTTCTGAAATGTTCAGTTTTGACTTAGGTACATCTATCAGCCAGCTTTTAAATAGAAAATGCTCTGCCTTTCCATAAGCAAATGTTCAGTCCATACTTACTACTTCAGCAGGTTTCGGATTAGAAAATACTACTGGTGTCTGCATGCCTTCATTTTTCAGTCAGACTAAACCATGCAAAGAGTGAGGGCAGCATAAAATGAGATCCTGAAGGATACATCCACACACCAAATTGTGAGTTTCCTTCACTTTAGGGATTATGTCAGGAAAAATATTTAAAGTTTTGCACAACTGCACAAATGCACTGAACTTCTTGTCCATCTGTCCTGCACCACATTACAAGCCTTTCCGCTTGACACTACTGCACATCCCAGTGCTGAGGAAGCCTGCTTTAACATTCACCACAGATTGGCGGAGAATGTGATATTTTTAATACCACATGAGACGATTCAGTTACAATTTTAGTTCTGTCTTCTGACATGTGACAGCCTTCCATCAAGGCTGCTGGAGGACACCATGAAGAATGGACAGTGTTCCCTTTATGTCTAAATCAATCATATTTCAAGATCCTTCCCTCTGGGGAGGTTGTTTTCACAGGCAGGTGGATCAATTTTATCAGAGCAAATAGGTAGATGGTTAAATGGTTGTTCAAAGACCCAAAGGGTGTGAAACCCTCAGGCCTGACCCCCCCCCCCCCCCCCCCCCTCCCCTTCAATGTGCAGAGGGACAAAAGTGGCAGCACCACACTAATGCTCCTGATTTTGAGCTGTGCTGCTTTGAGAAGTAGGAAAGGCTGACACAGCACGCACCAAGTGGCTGGGACTTAATCCAGGAATCTGCACGCTGACTCACAGCCATGAGTTGGGCTAGGGGCAGAAGGCAAGGAGGATGATGGGAAACGGACAGAGGGGACTGGACAAAATTAGGCGGCAAGACCTCAGTAGCTGAAAACACTGATGACATTGGGAGAGGGCTACAGAGGGTGGAAGAGTTAGAGGAAACAGAAGCCATGTCAAGCATACCTTGAGAAGTGAGAAGATGGGGTGACAGAGAAGTGAATAATGAATTGGGACAGACTGCAGCAGGATAGGCACAAGTGCAAAAGAAAGACAGTACTGTAAATTGCCTTTAGAGCTCTTTATTTAAATGAGGCTAATTACTGCAACCAAAAGTATCAGCTAAATTATATATAGAATTTCTCAGCTGCAACTTCAATCTAAAAATTAAATCAAGACACAGTATTATTCTCTGAAACTATTCACTCTAATAACCCTCAGAATAAGATCTCTTGATGTATATTTTTCAAATTTGGATATTATTACATATTCCTCCTGCATTTTTCTTTTATACTCCATGCAACTAATTTTAAATGTAATTTAAATTTTAAACATGTTATACTGTGCTGTAATTTATTCAACTAATCCTGCCTAAAAAAAAAACATTTAAAATCTGACCGAACAGCAAAGCAATTGTGATTTTATGTTTAAAATCAATCAGCTATTTTGGCCTCCATCTGTTCATGCAGCTGCCTCTGAAAGTTGTGAATTTCGTTGACATACATTTTGAATGAAATGAAGAAATGGAAAAAAAATCATGCAAGCACCATAGCTCTTTCCTGCATTCTGACAACAGTTTTGCCATTACCCAAAAATGAATGTTGCCCATCATCTTGCAATGTAATTATACATATTTTGCTGTATAAAATATTTTATCAATTTGAAAAATAAACATTGATCCTATGAATTCTGTTGTTCACTGAATATTGATTTAAAGCAAAAGCACACAGGCCTAGATAGAAGTTATTCAATTAAAGCTAAGGTTGTATGATGAGAGTTTCTGATTGGTCACAGCCTGCTCCCTGTCATTGTCCCATTCGTTGTCAAAACCACACTCCAGTACTCTGCCTACTCTAGAGGCGGCTGGGAAGACAAACATTGAGGGGTTTCGATTTTCTTGTGCTTTGATTGAAGAAATCTCCGGGCTGAATAGAAGTCTTCAGTAAATGTATCGACTCTCATCCCATCATTCAAAAGCTATTCATCACTGCTCTTTCTCTGGCAGGCTTTGTCTTGGCCACAGGCTCATCTCTGGCCCCCCTTCTAGCAGATACTGTCCCTCTCAGCAAGACTCTCCCTCAGCACACATTCTCTTCTGCTACTTATCCTCAGTCCTTTCATTCAACCGTACTACGAGCCTCTTTTAATCTGTCACCAAACCTGAACCCCACACACATTTTCCATTAAACAGAGGAAAAGAGGGAGAGAGAGAGAGACAGATCAGACAGACAGACAGGTTGAAATAAAAAATAATTCTGCGACCCAGTGAATCAGCTGAGACTGTTTCACTGTCCTTCGTGATACTTCCACTGCCCTGAATCTCTACCTCCTCCCTCTCTCTTCCTGTTCTCTGGATGTGCACTCAGTCACTCTGTCTGCACCTGTGTGCTGTCTCTCTCATAAACCCTCTCTTTCCCTCTTAATTTCAGATTCACCCTCTTCCATTCAGTTCATCCTGTTTATTTTGCTGCAGTGAGGGGGTGGGCTGGGTCTCCCCTTGGAGTAAGACTGAACTGAGACACATTACAGACTCATCGATGTATTGTTGGACACACTGCAAATCCAATCACCTACAGATCTGACAAAATGAGTATCGCTTTCCCCTTTTTCATGCCCCCTTAAACCCACATTTAGGTGTTTCCCTCCCCCTGCCCCCTCCCCCAGTTGTTATTCCTGACTGCTCCTGTCCTCTCACAGCCCCTCGCAGCCCTTCTCAGCCATTCTCTGCAGTAAAGGGACACGTCTAACACTTGGTAAAACAAAGCTGTTCATCGTTTAACACTCTGGTTCCCTTCAGAGACATAGCCAGTTCCTCAGACCCAAGTTCTGGTGAGGGTTCGGGCCCCCCTGGTGGAAGCTGCTCTGATGGCCGCGTGTCTGCACCTGAGCTCTTCAACAAGTGGCAGCGGGAGTGCTCCCTAGCCCTCTGCCTGACAGTTGGGCTGTTTTTCTTAAAGGCTGCCTTTGGTGTGGGGGAACAAAGAGGGTTCAGCCGCCCACCTCCACAACACCCACGTTCGAATCTGTACTTCTATACACCTTTCCCTCCTTCCCATTCTTTCCTTTTTTGTCTTCTGTCCCTATCTTATGTTCCCAGCTGCCTCCTGCACCACCGCCCTCTGCTCTCCTCTCTTCTTAAACATTAAACAATCCCAGGATTGGCAGTGGAGAGAAGGTGGTTCACTCTGCCCACTTTGCTAATCCAGCCAGCAACAGCTCGTGATTCAAGAGTTGAGTTGTTTCCGTGGCGACTCTTTAGATCATAGGGGCCTCTAACAAGGGCTGGCAGCTTTGGTCCATTGCCCCTGCAGTTTCTGCAGAGCACCTCTTCCACTTCCCTCCTTCGTTCCCTCCTTCCGTCACCTTTGTTATTCTGCATTTCCAATACAAATACAGCCCACAGCAGCTGCAGTTAGCAGCTGGCAGGCACTCAGGCCCCCTGCCCAGTTTTAGGGAGACTGTGGTTGTCCCTCATGTGGCTTTGTCATGACTTCACTCCCTTCTTGCATATGGAGAGGTGAATCAGTGCTTCATACATGTCATACTTTATGGGTAAGGGGTTTCTATTTGGGTACATTTCATCAGTCATTCTGGTGCTCCACACACCATGGCTCCATGAGAGCACTTGCCGGATACAGAGCTGCCTACATCTCAACAGCATCCCAGCTTGGGTAATGGTTTCTTCAATCCCTCAAAGATGATGTTGCATTAAAAATGCATGTGGTCTACAGTATCATAATTGCTAGTGTACTGCTTTCTTGGTTTTGGAAAATGAAACTAAACAAGCTACGTCAGGAGGCAAAAGAGTGTGTGAGAAAGACGACACAGTGAGCGGGGAAGCCATCAGTGCCATTGCGCTTGGCCCAGCTTATACTTCCGCTGTCACAGAGATCATTCAGGGAACAAAGTCCAGGAAGGAGAAATGACAGAGAGAGGGAGAGATGGTGAAAATACTCTCCTTCCTCTCTGTCGCTGAGGGAGTTCCAGCCCTCAAATGTGGCGCCAATGGCACTCAACTCCCCCACCAGCTCTCAAATTAATTAGAATTTGATCATATAACGAGGCAGGTACTGCCCCGCATGGGCCGCCCCTGTCTAAACCACCCACAGCACAGCACGGGGTCTCGTACGCTCTGGGCAGGTGGGCGGAGGACAGCTGACAGCGCGGCAAGAGCCCCCTCACCTTTAGTCTTCCCTCATTCGACTGCTGTGTGGACAGCAATATGGAAACGGGATCACAGTATGAATCAATGCAGGGGGTAAACAAACGGAGGAATGACTGCACCAACTAATTAAAAGAACAGCACACAGACAGGAAACTCAACAAATTAACTTTATCACCGGCAATCCCCCCACCCCTCCCCGCGTGCAATTTAGCAGGTGAGTATCAGTGTGAAAAAAAAGGAAGAAAGGTGTTTTCATGTCATTTTTTGAACAAAGGCTTATGAGGGGAGACACGCAGCCAACTCCGCTGCATTCTCGTGGAGCTGGAGAAGCCACAACACATGAGAGACAGAGCTTTGCAGGCTGCATAGGGGATTTCTGCAGACCACGAAAGCACACTGAGTACTTCTGTATTTTAAGCAATTCTGTATTTAAAGCAGCCATTACGGCTCGGTGCAGCACTTGTACGCTCTGCTCATCTCAAGCAAATGATTCATCCAAGATAAACGCCTCAGAAGGTTTCATAACGGAGCGTCTCCAGTGACAGCTCGTAGCTGGATGAAGAACTAAGCCGAGTTAATTAGTAATCATAAGTGAACAGGCTCGCCCACCTGTCTGCATTATACGTTCCAGCTAGCCGCAGCGCTCCACACCAGGTCTACCATTGGCTGTCACGGTGACAAGTGCATGCCCAGGATGGAGGGAGGGGAGACAAGCAGGCTTACAGCTGTCCAGTCCATCCTCTCTGCTCTTCAGTCCATACCTACACCATCCACCCGTCACCCCCACGTTCTTCTCTCCCGCAAGTCACAATCTCCCCTCTCTCCTACATGCTTCAGCAACATCCACCGTGGTACAAGGCTGAGTTCACACCCTTATACAAACATGCACACACCAAGGGACTCCTGTGTGTTTGGATTCAAGGTGCTTTCAGATTCACGGTTGCATTCAGATAAACAACCACATTTGGAGCCGTCAGCAACATCCCTCTCCGCCCGGCTACGGACGTCTAAACACAGCTCCGCTCTGACACGGCTGTGGAACCGGAGGCGGAACGTGCCAAACTGCAGCACAGCATCCTGCGGGTCGGTGTGATCCAGGGCTCTGTTCTAGGGGTGCTCCGCTCTACCCCTAACTGAAATACGGTCTGGCAGGCACAGGGGACCCTGTCACAGGGCTGAGTGGCTTTCCGTGCAAACCCATCTGTCACATTCTCTTAGGCAAGATGGCAGCCGGGCGCGGGCGGACAGACAGACAGGCGGATGTACGCTCACACAGTAAGAATTCAGCTATGTGTCCCGTGGCATGCAGGGAACACCAGCACCTCCCTGTCCCACCCTATGCCTCAGCACCGAGTCACAGAGCTCGGTAAACAGAACGCAACATCAAGGGATATTAAAGAAAAGACAGTTAACAGAGAGGGAGGGGAAATGAGGATGATAATAGGAATTAGGATATATATTTGTATGTATTTAAAGGGGAAAGAAGAGATGAAAAAGAGGAGAAAGGGGGACCATGTCTTTCCCACCTGGTTCCTCTGCACTCTCCATTGCCCTCTCTCTGTCCTCTCTCCTCCTGGTCACTGCCACATTCTGTCCATCCGTCCCTCTCTCCCTCAGCTCTGACACTGACTGGAAGACTCATCGAGGCACGAAAGATAGAGAGGGAGAGAGAGAGAGAGAGAGAGAGAGAGAGAGAGAGAGAGAGAGAGAGAGAGAAAGGGAGACAGGGAGACAGGGAGACAGGGAAAGGGAGGGAGAGAGGGAGAGGGAGGGGAGGTAGCAGGGTAAGTGGGAGGAGAAGACTGTAAAGAGGGGCCTAAACTGGAGTGTGCAGTGAGAGGCAAGAGATGAATGAGATAAAGGAATAGGGATAAAAACAAGAAAAAGGAGGGCAAAATGAATGCCATGTCCAAAGACAGTGGAAATATACGGAAGGAGGGGCTTGCACAAATTGGGGAGGGAAAGGGAACTATGGAAATATGCCAGCCCCTCACATTGTCTCTCTCCCTCTCTGTCTGGTTTCATGTCCCCTCCTGTCTATCTCGCTCTTTCCCTCCTTGTGGTCCGCTCGTTAGCCTCATCATGGAATCTGCGCCGCTGTGGCCCGCAACCCCTTTGCTGGCGTCTGCACCTCCACAGGCTGACCCTCTCCCCCCTCCTGTCTGAGTCGGGCACTGGACTGGCTGCGACGTGGCTCCACCATGCCCTGCCCCACCGTGTGACATCGTGATTCAGCATGACCGCAATCCGCATGACTCCAGACTCCTGAAGGTGACTGCCACTGACTCTGAGTGTCAGGCAGTTTGCATCCCGGCCCTGGTCCATTTTCATACTGCATTCAGGCAGCATTCACACTTAAATAACTGAAGCCCCAGTAATGTGGGTGGGGCTGCAGTGATCTGTCTACAGCAGCGTTTCCCAAAGATCTCTCTAGATCTCTCTCTGCTCCAACACAGCTGATTTAAATGATCAACTCGTTATGAACTCCTGAAGCTGCTTAATAACAAACTGATCATTTAAATCAGCTGTGTGATCTAAAACATGCAGGACAAGGGGTCCTCCAGGAGAGGTTTGGGAAACGCTGGTCTACAGAAATACTGTGTATGCAATGCTGGGGAGGATGGTTAATGAGAAAATGGTTAATGGGTAATTGAGGTGTGTTTTTATTGTTTTGTTATGATTGTGTAAATTATAGGGTTTTATTCTGTCAACAATGACTGAAATTCTGGCCAAGCTTCTTTCACCATTCTGGTCTAAGGGGTTTTTGGAGATCTTGGAATGAGGGAGTTCACCCGTGACAAGAAATAATGAATTCATGCAAAAGTCAATTTTAAATGCTTTAAAGTGTTTGATGAAGTGTATGAGCCAGTATTAAATATTAACAAATGCCACTCTGCAATAATCAATATAGTCATGGAACAAGATTATTGAAGGGGGTTTTCCATTCACATTAGCCAATAACTGTTAAGTCATAGTTCTGAGACATATCATAGGCCTGGGCAAGCGTGTTGAGCAGACCTCAGGGCAGCTGCAAGCTCATTAGCAGTACAGCTGGACCTGGCTCTCAAGGCGGTCCACACAGAC